>NC_041382.1:696059891-696110647 GCF_002162155.2 Triticum dicoccoides | reverse complement strand
AGAGAGAGGGGCATCCAAAGGTGGGCCGCGTGCCTCCTCCCCCCTGGTCCGAATTGGACTAGGAGAGGGGGGCGGCGCCCCCCTTTCCCTCTCCCTCCCCACTTCTTTCCCCCTCCTAGGAGGAGGACTCCTCTTTGGCGCGCCATAGAGGGCCGGCCGGCCTCCTCCCCTTGATCCTTTATATACGGGGGCAGAGGGCACCCCTTGACACACAAGTTGATCCACGTGATCATATTCTTAGCCGTGTGCGGTGCCCCCTTCCACCATAGTCCTCGATAATATTGTAGCGGTGCTTAGGCAAAGCCCTGCGACGGCAGTACATCAAGATCGTCACCACGCCGTCGTGCTGACGGAACTCTTCCCCGACACTTTGCTGGATCGGAGTCCGGGGATCATTATCGAGCTGAACGTGTGCTAGAACTCGGAGGTGCTGTAGTTTCGGTGCTTGATCGGTCGGGCCGTGAAGACGTACGACTACATCAACCGCGTTGTGCTAACGCTTCCGCTGTTGGTCTACAAGGGTACATAGATCACACTCTCCCCTCTCGTTGCTATGCATCACCATGATCTTGCGTGTGCGTAGGAAAATTTTGAAATTACTACATTCCCCAACAGTGGCATCCGAGCCTAGGTTATATATGTTGATGTTATATGCACGAGTAGAACACAAGTGAGTTGTGGGCGATATAAGTCATACTGCTTACCAGCATGTCATACTTTGGTTCGGCGGTATTGTTGGACGAAGCGGCCCGGACCGACATTACAAGTACGCTTACGCGAGACCGGTTCTCCTGACGTGCTTTGCACATAGGTGGCTTGCGGGTGACAGTTTCTCCAACTTTAGTTGAACCGAGTGTGGCTACGCCCGGTCCTTGCGAAGGTTAAAACAGCACCAACTTGACAAACTATCGTTGTGGTTTTGATGCGTATGTAAGATTGGTTCTTGCTTAAGCCCGTAGCAGCCACGTAAAACTTGCAACAACAAAGTAGAGGACGTCTAAATTGTTTTTGCAGGGCATGTTGTGATGTGATATGGTCAAGACATGATGCTAAATTTTATTGTATGAGATGATCATGTTTTGTAACCGAGTTATCGGCAACTGGCAGGAGCCATATGGTTGTCGCTTTATTGTATGCAATGCAATCGCGTTGTGATGCTTTACTTTATCACTAAGCGGTAGCGATAGTCGTGGAAGCATAAGATTGGTGAGATGACAACGATGCTACGATGGAGATCAAGGTATCGCGCCGGTGACGATGGTGATCATGACGGTGCTTCGAAGATGGAGATCACAAGCACAAGATGATGGTGGCCATATCATATCACTTATATTGATTGCATGTGATGTTTATCTTTTATGCATCTTATCTTGCTTTGATTGACGGTAGCATTATAAGATGATCTCTCACTAATTATCAAGAAGTGTTCTCCCTGAGTATGCACCGTTGCGAAAGTTCTTCGTGCTGAGACACCACGCGATGATCGGGTGTGATAGGCTCTACGTTTAAATACAATGGGTGCAAAACAGTTGCACACGCAGAATACTCAGGTTATACTTGACGAGCCAAGCATATACAGATATGGCCTCGGAACACAGAGACCGAAAGGTCGAGCGTGAATCATGTAGCAGATATGATCAACATAGCGATGTTCACCAATGAAACTACTCCATCTCACGTGATGGTCGGACACGGTTTAGTTGATTTGGATCACGTAATCACTTAGAGGATTAGAGGGATGTCTATCTAAGTGGGAGTTCTTAAGTAATATGATTAATTGAACTTAAATTTATCATGAACTTAGTCCTGGTAGTATTTTGCAAATTATGTTGTAGATCAATAGCTCGCGTTGTTGCTTCCCTGTGTTTATTTTGATATGTTCCTAGAGAAAATTGTGTTGAAAGATGTTAGTAGCAATGATGCGGATTGGATCCGTGATCTGAGGTTTATCCTCATTGCTGCACAGAAGAATTATGTCCTTGATGCACCGCTAGGTGACGGACCTATTGCAGGAGCAGATGCAGACGTTATGAACGTTTGGCTAGCTCAATATGATGACTACTTGATAGTTTAGTGCACCATGCTTAATGGCTTAGAATCGGGACTTCAAAGACATTTTGAACGTCATGGAGCATATGAGATGTTCCAGGAGTTGAAGTTAATATTTCAAGCAAATACCCGAGTTGAGAGATATGAAGTCTCCAACAAGTTCTATAGCTAAAAGATGGAGGAGAATCGCTCAACTAGTGAGCATGTGCTCAGATTGTCTGAGTACTACAATCGCTTGAATCAAGTGGGAGTTAATCTTCCAAATAAGATAGTGATTGACAGAATTCTCTAGTCACCATCACCAAGTTAGTAGAACTTCGTGATGAACTATGATATGCAAGGGATAACGAAAACGATTCCCAAGCTCTTCGTAATGCGGAAATTGACGAAGGTAGAAATCGAGAAAAACATCAAGTGTTGATGGTAGACAAGACCACTAGTTTCAAGAAAAGGGCAGAGGGAAGAAGGGGAACTTCAAGAAGAACAACAAGCAAGTTGCTGCTCAAGTGAAGAAGCCCAAGTCTGGTCCTAAGCCTGAGACTAAGTGTTTCTACTGCAAAGGGACTGGTCACTGGAAGCGGAACTACCCCAAGTGATTGGCAGATAAGAAGGATGGCAAAGTGAACATAAGTATATTTGATATACATGTTATTGATGTGTACTTTACTAGTGTTTATAGCAACCCCTCAGTATTTGATACTAGTTCAGTTGCTAAGATTAGTAACTCGAAACGGGAGTTGCAGGATAAACATAGACTAGTTAAGGGTGAAGTGACGATGTGTGTTGGAAGTGGTTCCAAGATTGATATGATCATCATCGCACACTCCCTATACTTTCGGGATTACTGTTGAACCTGAATAAGTGTTATTTGGTGTTTGCGTTGAGCATGGATATGATTTGATCATGTTTATAGTAATACGGTTATTCATTTAAGTAAGAGAATAAATTGTTGTTCTGTTTACATGAATAAAACCTTATATGGTTACACACCAATGAAAATAGTTCGTTGGATCTCGATCATAGTGATACACATAATCATAATATTGAAACCAAAAGATGCAAAGTTAATAATGATAGTGCAACTTATTTGTGGCACTGCCGTTTAGGTCATATTGGTGTAAAGCGCGTGAAGAAACTCCATGCTAATGGGTTTTTAGAATCACTTGATTATGAATCAGTTGATGCTTGTGAACCATGCCTCATGGGCAAGATGACTAAAACGCCGTTCTCCGGAACTATGGAGCGAGCAACTGACTTATTGGAAATAATACATACTGATGTATGAGATCCGATGAGTGTTAAGGCTCGCGGCGGGTATCATTATTTTCTGACCTTCACAAATGATTTGAGCAGATATGGGTATATCTACTTAATGAAACACAAGTCTGAAATATTTGAAAAGTTTAAAGAATTTCAGAGTGAAGTGGAGAATCATCATAACAAGAAAATAAAAGTTTCTACGATATGATCGCAGAGGTAAAATATTTGAGTTACGAGTTTGGCCTTCAGTTAAAACAATGTGAAATAGTTTTACTACTCACGCCACCTGGAACACCACAGCATAATGGTGTGTCCGAACATTATAACCGTACTTTATTAGATATGGTGCGATCTATGATGTCTCTTATCGATCTACCACTATCATTTTGGGGTTATGCATTAAAGACAGCTGCATTCACGTTTAAAAAGGGCACCATCTAAGTCCGTTGAGACGACACAATCTGAATTGTGGTTTGGCAAGAAACCAAAGTTGTCTTTTCTTAAAGTTTGGGATTGTGATGCTTATATGAAAAAGTTTCATCCTGATAAGCTCGAACCCAAATCGGAGAAATATGTCTTCATAGGATACCCAAAGGAGACTGTTGGGTACACCTTCTATCACAAATCCGAAGGCAAGACTTTTGTTGCTAAATTCGGAGTTTTTCTAGAGAAGGAGTTTCTCTCGAAAGAAGTGAGTGGGAGGAAAGTAGAACTTGATGAGGTAACTGTACCTGCTCCCTTATTGGAAAGTAGTTCATCACAGAAATCTGTTCCTGTGACTACTACACCAATTAGTGAGGAAGCTAATGATGATGATCATGTAACTTCAGATCAAGTTACTACCGAATCTCGGAGGTAAACCAGAGTGAGATCCGCACCAGAGTGATACAGTAATCCTGTTCTGGAAGTCATGTTACTAGACCATGACGAACTTGCGAACTATGAGGAAGCGATGATGAGCCCAGATTCCGCGAAATGGTTTGAGGCCATAAAATCTGAGATATGATCCATGTATGAGAACAAAGTATGGACTTTGATGGATTTGCCCGATGATCGGCAAGCCATAGAAAATAAATGGATCTTCAAGAGGAAGACGGACGCTGATAGTAGTGTTACTATCTACAAAGCTAGAATTGTCGCAAAAGGTTTTCGACAAGTTCAAGGTGTTGACAACGATGAGATTTTCTCACTCGTATATATGCTTAAGTCTGTCCGAATCATGTTAGCAATTGCCGCATTTTATGAAATATGGCAAATGGATAAACAAAACTGCATTCCTTAATGGATTTCTTAAAGAAGAGTTGTATATGATGCAACCAGAAGGTTTTGTCAATCCTAAAGGTGTTAACAAAATATGCAAGCTCCAACGATCCATCTATGGACTGGTGCAAGCATCTCAGAGTTGGAATATACGCTTTGGTAAGTTGATCAAAGCATATAGTTTTATACAGACTTACGGTGAAGCCTGTATTTATAAGAAAGTGAGTGGGAGCACTACAACATTTCTGATAAGTATATGTGAATGATATATTGTTGATCGGAAATAATGTAGAATTATTCTGCAAAGCATAAAGGAGTGTTTTTAAAGAAGTTTTTCAAAGAAATACCTCGGTGAAGCTGCTTACATATTAAGCATCAAAATCTATAGAGATAGATCAAGACACTTGATAAGTTTTTTCAATGAGTACATACCTTGACAATATTTTGAAGTAGTTCAAAAATGGAATAGTCAAAGAAAGAGTTCTTGGCTGTGTCACAAGGTATGAAATTGAGTAAGACTCAAAGCCCGACCACGGCAGAAGATAGAAATAGAATGAAAGTCATTCCCTATGCCTCAGCCATAGGTTCTATAAAGTATGTCATGCTGTGTACCGGATCTATTGTATACCCTACACTGTGTTAAGCAAGGGAGTACAATAGTGATCTAAGAGTAGATCACTAGACATTGGTCAAAATTATCCTTAGTGGAATAAGGAAATATTTCTCGATTATGGAGGTGACAAAAGGTTCGTCGTAAAAAGTTACGTCGATGCAAGTTTTGACATAGATCTGGATGACTCTAAGTCTCGATCTAGATACATATTGAAAGTGGGAGCAATTAGCTAGAGTAGCTCCGTGCAGAGCATTGTAGACATAGAATTCGCAAAATACTTACGGATCTGTATGTGACAGACCCGTTGACTAAAATTATCTCACAAGCAAAACATGATCACACCTTAGTACTCTTTGGGTGTTAATCACATAAATGATGTGAACTAGATTATTGACTCTAGTAAACCCTTTGGGTATAGGTCACATGACGATGTGAACTATGGGTGTTAATCACATGGTGATGTGAACTCTTAGTGTTGAATCACATGGCGATGTGAACTAGATTATTGACTCTAGTGCAAGTGGGAGACTGAAGGAAATATGCCCTAGAGGCAATAATAAAGTTATTATTTATTTCCTTATATCATGATAAATGTTTATTATTCATGCTAGAATTGTATTAACCGGAAACATAATACTTGTGTGAATACATAGACAAACAAAGTGTCACTAGTATGCCTCTACTTGACTAGCTCGTTAATCGAAGATGGTTATGTTTCCTAACCATAAACAAAAGAGTTGTTATTCGATTAACAGGATCGCATCATTAGGAGAATGATGTGATTGACATGACCCATTCCATTAGCTTAGCACCCGATCGTTTAGTATGTTGCTATTGCTTTCTTCATGACTTATACATGTTCCTATGACTATGAGATTGTGCAACTCCCGTTTGCCAGAGGAACACTTTGTGTGCTACCAAACATCACAACATAACTGGGTGATTATAAAGGAGCTCTACAGGTATCTCCAAAGGTACATGTTGGGTTGGCGTATTTCGAGATTAGGATTTATCACTCCGATTGTCGGAGATGTATCTCTGGGCCCTCTCGGAATACACATCACATAAGCCTTGCAAGCATTGCAACTAATGAGTTAGTTGTGAGATGATGTATTACAGAACGAGTAAAGAGACTTGTCGGTAACGAGATTGAACTAGGTATGGGATACCAACGATCGAATCTCGGGCAAGTAACATACCGATGACAAAGGGAACAACGTATGTTTTTATGCGGCTTGACCGATAAAGATCTTCGTAGAATATGTAGGAGCCAATATGAGCATCCAGGTTCCGCTATTGGTTATTGACCGGAGACGTGTCTCGGTCATGTCTACATTGTTCTCGAACCCGTAGGGTCCGCACGCTTAAGGTTTTGATGACAGTTATATTATGAGTTTATGAGTTTTGATGTACCGAAGTTAGTTGAGAGTCCCGGATGTGATCACGGACATGACGAGGAGTCTCGAAATGGTCGAGACATAAATATTGATATATTGGACGGCTATATTCGGACATCAGAAGTGTTCCGGGTGATTTCGGAGAAAACCGGAGAGGCGGAGGGTTACTGGAACCCCCCGGGGAGAAATAATGGGCCATATGGGCCTTAGTGGAGAGAGAGGGGCAGCCAAAGGTGGGCCGCGCGCCTCCTCCCCCCTGGTCCGAATTGGACTAGGAGAGGGGGGGGGGGCGGCGCCCCCCTTTCCCTCTCCCTCCCCACTTCTTCCCCCCTCCTAGTAGGAGTCCTACTCCTACTAGGAGGAGGACTCCTCCTTGGCGCGCCATAGAGGGCCGGCCGGCCTCCTCCCCTTGATCCTTTATATACGGGGGCAGAGGGCACCCCTTGACACACAAGTTGATCCACGTGATCATATTCTTAGCCGTGTGCGGTGCCCCCTTCCACCATAGTCCTCGATAATATTGTAGCGGTGCTTAGGCAAAGCCCTGCGACGACATTACATAAAGATCGTCACCACGCCGTCGTGCTGACGGAACTCTTCCCCGACACTTTGCTGGATCAGAGTCCCGGGATCATCATCGAGCTGAACGTGTGCTAGAACTCGGAGGTGCCGTAGTTTCGGTGCTTGATCGGTCGGGCCGTGAAGACGTACGACTACATCAACCGCGTTGTGCTAACGCTTCCGTTATCGGTCTACAAGGGTACGTAGATCACACTCTCCCCTCTCGTTGCTATGCATCACCATGATCTTGCGTGTGCGTAGGAAAATTTTGAAATTACTACGTTCCCCAACAAAATCTTCGTGAACTATGTTTGGAAATAGTTCCGAGAGGCTATGTAGCAGCATTGGAGATTCAGCCAACTTTGATGGACAGAATCAGAGAAGCTCAGAAGACTGACAAGGAGATTGCCTCTATTAAGGAGAAACTTAGCAAAGGAAAGGCTAAAGGATTTCATGAGGATGAGCACGACACCCTATGGTTTGAAGACCGTGTTTATGTGCCCAATGACCCGGAGATTAGGAAGTTGATTCTGCAAGAGGCACACGATTCACCCAGGAAATACCAAGATGTATTTGGATTTGAAGGATACTTTCTGGTGGACCGGAATGAAGAAAGATATTGCGGAGTATGTAGCAGTTTGTGATGTATGTCAGAGAGTAAAGGCAGAGCATCAGAAGCCAGCAGGATTGTTACAACCATTGCCGATACCCGAATGGAAGTGGGATAAGTTAGGCATGGATTTTATCACGGGATTACCCAGGACTCGTTCAGGCTATGACTCGATTTGGGTTGTAGTTGATCGATTGACGAAAGTAGCTCATTTCATCCCAGTAAAGACCACTTACACCAGTGCTAAGTTGGCAACGATATACATGACCAGGATCGTATGTCTGCATGGAGTTCCGAGGAGTATCGTATCGGATAGAGAAACCCAGTTTACCTCAAAGTTCTGGAAGCAGTTGCAAGAAACTTTGGGAACCAGGCTAGAATTCAGTACAACTTTTCATCCACAGACAGATGGACAGACCGAGAGAGTCAATCAGATTTTGGAGGATATGTTGAGAGCTTGTGCGCTAGATTACGGATCTAGTTGGCACGATAATTTGCCATATGCAGAGTTCTCTTACAACAACAGTTACCAAACCAGTTTAAAGATGGCCCCTTTTGAAGCTTTGTACGGAAGGAGGTGCAGGACATCGTTGTCGTGGGACGAAGTTGGAGACCGCCAGTTGTTTGGACCTGACTTGATTAAGGAGTCTGAACAGAAGGTGAAATTGATTCGTGACAGGCTCAAGGTAGCCCAGTCCAAACAGAAGAGTTATGCAGATTCTAAACGCAAGGAGACAGTTTATGAAGTCAGAGACAGAGCTTATCTTTGAGTATCTCCACTTCAGGGAACAAAGCGTTTTGGAGTTAAAGGAAAGTTAGCGCCACGATTTGTAGGACCATATCGAGTTTTGGAGCGTATGAGAGAAGTGGCCTACAAGTTGGAATTGCCCGAAGGATTGTCAGGAGTTCATGATGTGTTCCACGTTTCTCAGCTGAAGAAGTGCCACGCGGAGATGGCTGACATACCGTTGAGAGACACAGTGCCATTGGAAACTATTCAGTTGGATAACGATTTGACCTACGAGGAGAAACCAATTAAGATTCTTGAGTTTGCCAGCCGAGTCACTCGCAGCAAGGTTATCAAGTTTTGCAAAGTTTAGTGGAGCCACCACACGGAGGACGAAGCCACCTGGGAACGAGAGGAAGATTTGCTCAAGGACCACCCTCACCTATTTTCTAGCCAACCCAAATCTCGAGGGCGAGATTCATCTTAAGGGGGGTAGGTTTGTAACATTCCAAATTTTCAATTTGGAATGTTATACATTAGATCATAAACGCATATCATATTTTATTTTGCTTTTGGTTGATCCTAGAAATTTCTACGCAACTCAAGGACCCACGGAGAGAGTTGGGGATTTCGTTATTTTCATATTTGAGTTTTCCCAAATTTTGAGAATAGGATCATTTGATTTTGTTATTTTATCGTCAATTATTTCTATTACAAAAATATGAGTGAGGGAATAAAATGACTTTCTCAAAATAAAGAAATATTGAGGATTTAATAATAAAATCAAACAAGATTTTATTTCGGAGTTTTTCGTTATTTTATTTGAATTTAGGAAAAATGTGCATTTTTCAAAATTGCAGTTAGGCCCCAAATAAATATTCACCTTGTGCGGCTTGATTTTAGAAGCCCGGGAAAATTTATTTCGGGATTTTGGAGTCCGTTTAGTATTTCTTTTTATTTTTTCTTCCGCGCGTAATTATTTATTTAAAAAAAACGAACCGACCTAATGGGTCGTGTCCGACCCGGACTCCGGCCCGACTAGGCTATATAAGCCGGGGGGAGGCCCAGCCCCACCAAAACCCTAGCCAAGCCGCCCCCAGCGCCGCCCCGCCGCCGCCGCCAGCGCCCCACCGCCGCTGCCTCCCGCCGCCGCCGCCTCGCCGCCGCACGCCGCCCGAGGTTCGCCGCGCCTCGAAATCCGCGCCGTTTTTTTCTTTCGAAAAACCGTCCGGTTTTTCTGTTGGTTTTTTTAGTTTCGGTTTTTTAAATAGATTGGTTTTTCCGATTTATTTAAATAGCGAGCGTTCATTCATTCTAACGAACGTTCGTTTTTTTCTTTTTCTCGGATTAAATCCGCGATTTTTTTGATCGCGATTCCTGATCCGATTTTTGTTTTAGTATAACTTTTCGCTCGTTTATCGGAATCAGGCGATTCAATCGCCTGGAGTTTCGTCTCGAAACCCTCTATCCGTTTAACCAACTTAAACAAGTTTTTGCTACTGTAAAAATTTCCTTAGATCCAGATTAGTAGAACGAAGTTTTTTTCTTTCGCCGTTTGACTTTCGTTGCTTCCTTCGATTTGATTCTTTTTGCAAACCGGAGTTCTTAAGTTGAACCTTCTGGTTAGATCTCTTATTTGACTTTTACCTGTGCATTAGATTGTTGCGTAACGTTGCAGAAAACAAAAATTTTCCTACTCGTTTCACCAAGATCATCTAGGAGTTCATCTAGCAACGAGTCATTGGATGCATCTACGTACCTTGTAGATCGCGAGCGGAAGCGTTCAAAGAACGGGGATGATGTAGTCGAACACGACGTGATTCGAATCACCGGAGATCCTAGCACCGAACGGACGGCACCTCCGCGTTCAACACACGTACGGAACAGCCACGTCTCCTCCTTCTTGATCCAGCAAGGGAGGGAGGAGAGGTTGAGGGAGATGGCACCAGCAGCAGCACGACGGCGTGGTGTTGATGGAGCTGCAGTACTCCGGCAGAGCTTCGCTAAGCAATAAGGAGATGGAGGAGGTGTTGGGGAGGGAGAAGGAGGCAACCAAAGGCCAAGGACTCAAGGTATGAAGTCCCTCCTCTCCCCCACTATATATAGGGGTGCCAAGGGGGGGTGGCCGGCCCTAGGAGATCCAATCTCCTAGGGGGTGCGGCAGCCAAGGGGGGTTTCCCTCCCCCCCCAAGGCACCTAGGAGGTGCCTTACCCTCCTAGGACTCTTGCCCCCTTGAACCCTAGGCGCATGGGCCTATGTGGGGCTGGTGCCCTTGGCCCAAGCAGGCCAAGGCGCACCCCCTACAGCCCATGTGGCCCCCGGGGATGGGTGGCCCCACCCGGTGGGCCCCCGGGACCCCTCCGGTGGTCCCGGTACAATACCGATAACCCCGAAACTTGTCCCGATGCCCGAAACAGGACTTCCCATATATAAATCTTTACCTCCGGACCATTCCGGAACTCCTCGTGACGTCCGGGATCTCATCCGGGACTCCGAACAACATTCGGGTTACTGCATATACATATCCCTACAACCCTAGCGTAACTGAACCTTAAGTGTGTAGACCCTACGGGTTCGGGAGACATGTAGACATGACCGAGATTGCTCTCCGGTCAATAACCAACAGCGGGATCTGGATACCCATGTTGGCTCCCACATGCTCCACGATGATCTCATCGGATGAACCACGATGTCGAGGATTTAATCAACCCCGTATGCAATTCCCTTTGTCAATCGATATGTTACTTGCCCGAGATTCGATCGTCGGTATCCCAATACCTCGTTCAATCTTGTTACCGGCAAGTCACTTTACTCGTACCGTAATGCATGATCCCGTGACCAAACACTTGGTCACTTTGAGCTCATTATGATGATGCATTACTTGAGTGGGCCCAGTGATATCTCTCCGTCATACGGAGTGACAAATCCCAGTCTCGATCCATATAAAACAATAGATACTTTCGGAGATACCTGTAGTGCACCTTTATAGTCACCCAGTTACGTTGTGACGTTTGATACACCCAAAGCACTCCTACGGTATCCAGGAGTTATATGATCTCATGGTCGAAGGAAGAGATACTTTGACATTGCAAAAACTCTAGCAAACGAACTATACGATCTTGTGCTATGTTTAGGATTGGGTCTTGTCCATCACATCATTATCCTAATGATGTGATCCCGTTATCAATGACATCTAATGTCCATAGCCAGGAAACCATGACTATCTATTGATCAATGAGCTAGTCAACTAGAGGCTTACTAGGGACATGTTGGTGTCTGTTATTCACACATGTATTACGATTTCCGGATAACACAATTATAGCATGAATAAAGACAATTATCATGAACAAAGAAATATAATAATAATGCTTTTATTATTGCCTCTAGGGCATATTTCCAACAGTCTCCCACTTGCACTAGAGTCAATAATCTAGTTACATTGTGATGAATCGAACACCCATGGAATTCTGGTGTTGATCATGTTTTGCTCTTGGGAGAGGTTTAGTCAACGGATCTGCTACATTCAGGTCCGTATGTACTTTACAAATCTCTATGTCTCCATCTTGAACATTTTCACGGATGGAGTTGAAGCGACGCTTGATGTGCCTTGTCTTCTTGTGAAACCTGGGCTCCTTGGCAAGTGCAATAGCTCCAGTGTTGTCACAGAAGAGCTTGATCGGCTCCGACGCATTGGGTATGAATCCTAGGTCGGTGATGAACTCCTTCACCCATATTGCTTCATGTGCTGCCTCCGAGGCTGCCATGTACTCCGCTTCACATGTAGATCCCGCCACGACGCTTTGCTTGCAACTGCACCAGCTTACTGCCCCACCATTCAAAATATACACGTATCCGGTTTGTGACTTAGAGTCATCCAGATCTGTGTCGAAGCTAGCGTCGACGTAACCTTTTACGACGAGCTCTTCGTCACCTCCATAAACGAGAAACATTTCCTTAGTCCTTTTCAGGTACTTCAGGATATTCTTGACCGCTGTCCAGTGTTCCTTGCCGGGATTACTTTGGTACCTTCCTACCAAACTTACAGCAAGGTTTACATCAGGTCTGGTACACAGCATGGCATACATAATAGAACCTATGGCTGAGGCATAGGGGATGACACTCATCTCTTCTATCTCTGCTGCCGTGGTCGGACATTGAGCTGAGCTCAATTTCACACCTTGCAAAACAGGCAAGAACCCTTTCTTGGACGGATCCATTTTGAACTTCTTCAAAATCTTATCAAGTTATGTGCTTTGTGAAAGACCTATGAGGCGTCTTGATCTATCCCTATAGATCTTGATGCCTAATATATAAGCAGCTTCTCCAAGGTCCTTCATTGAAAAACTCTTATTCAAGTAGGCCTTAATGCTGTCCAAAAGTTCTATATCATTTCCCATCAAAAGTATGTCATCTACATATAGTATGAGAAATGCTATAGAGCTCCCACTCACTTTCTTGTAAACACAGGCTTCTCCATAAGTCTGTGTAAACCCAAACGCTTTGATCATCTCATCAAAACGAATGTTCCAACTCCGAGATGCTTGCACCAGCCCATAAATCGAGCGTTGGAGCTTGCACACCTTGTCAGCATTTTTAGGATCAACAAAACCTTCCGGCTGCATCATATACAATTCTTCCTTAAGGAAACCATTAAGGAATGCCGTTTTGACGTCCATTTGCCAAATTTCATAATCATAAAATGCGGCAATTGCTAACATGATTCGGACGGACTTCAGCTTCGCTACCGGTGAGAAAGTCTCATCATAGTCAATCCCTTGAACTTGTAGATAACCCTTAGCGACAAGCCGAGCTTTATAGATGGTCACATTACCATCCGCGTCTGTCTTCTTCTTAAAGATCCATTTATTTTCTATGGCTCGCCGTTCTACGGGCAAGTCAGTCAAAGTCCATACTTCGTTTTCATACATGGATCCTATCTCGGATTTCATGGCTTCTAGCCATTTGTCGGAATCCGGACCCGCCATCGCTTCTTCATAGTTCGAAGGTTCACCGTTGTCTAACAACATGATTTCCAAGACAGGGTTGCCGTACCACTCTGGTGCGGAACGTGTCCTCGTGGACCTTCGAATTTCAGTAGGAGCTTGATCAGAAGTATCTTGATCATTATCATTAACTTCCTCTCTAGTCGGTGCAGGCACCTCAGGAACATTTTCTTGAGTTGCGCCATTTTCCGGTTCAAGAGGTAATACTTCATCAAGCTCTACTTTCCTCCCACTTACTTCTTTCGAGAGAAACTCTTTCTCCAGAAAGGACCCATTCTTGGCAACAAAGATCTTGCATTCGGATCTGAGGTAGAATATATACCCAACAGTTTCTTTAGGGTATCCTATGAAGACGCATTTTTCCGATTTGGGTTCGAGCTTTTCAGGTTGAAGTTTCCTGACGTAAGCATCGCATCCCCAAACTTTTAGAAATGACAGCTTAGGTTTCTTCCCAAACCATAATTCATACGGTGTCGTCTCAACGGATTTCGACGGGGCCCTATTTAAAGTGAATGCGGCAGTCTCTAAAGCATAGCCCCAAAAAGAAAGCGGTAAATCGGTAAGAGACATCATAGATCACACCATATCTAACAGAGTGCGATTACGACATTCGGACACACCATTATGCTGAGGTGTTCCAGGCGGCGTGAGTTGTGAAACTATTCCACATTTTCTTAAGTGTGTACCAAACTCGTGACTCAAGTATTCCCCTCCACGATCTGACCGTAGAAACTTGATTTTCCTGTCACGTTGATTCTCAACTTCACTCTGAAATTCCTTGAACTTTTCAAAGGTCTCAGACTTGTGTTTCATTAAGTAGATATACCCATACCTACTTAAATCATCAGTGAGGGTGAGAACATAACGATAGCCACCGCGAGCCTCAACACTCATCGGACCGCACACATCAGTATGTATGATTTCCAATAAGTCGGTTGCTCGCTCCATTGTTCCTGAGAACGGAGTCTTGGTCATTTTACCCATAAGGCATGGTTCGCACGTGTCAAATGATTCATAATCAAGAGACTCTAAAAGTCCATCAGCATGGAGCTTCTTCATGCGTTTAACACCTATGTGACCAAGGCGGCAGTGCCACAAGTATGTGGGACTATCATTATCAACCTTACTTCTTTTGGTACTCACATTATGAATATGTGTAGCATCACGTTCGAGATTCATAAGGAATAAACCATTCACCATAGGAGCATGACCATAAAACATATCTCTCATAAAAATGGAACAACCATTATTCTCAGATTTAAAAGAGTAGCCATCTCGAATTAAACGAGATCCCGATACAATGTTCATGCTCAAAGCTGGCACTAAATAACAATTATTAAGGTTTAAAACTAATCCCGAAGGGAGATGCAGAGGTAGCGTGCCGACGGCGATCACATTGACCTTGGAACCATTCCCGACGTGCATCGTCACCTCGTCCTTCGCCAGTCTCCGTTTATTCCGCAGCTCCTGTTGTGTGTTACAAATATGAGCAACGACACCGATATCAAATACCCAGGAGTTACTACGATTACTGGTAAGGTACACATCAATTACATGTATATCAAATATACCTTTGGTTTTGCCGGCCTTCTTGTCCGCTAAGTATTTGGGGCAGTTCCGCTTCCAGTGACCACTTTCCTTGCAATAAAAACACTCAGTCTCGGGCTTGGGTCCATTCTTTGGCTTCTTCCCGGCAGCTTGCTTGCTGGGCGCGGCAACTACCTTGCCGTCCTTCTTGAAGTTCTTTTTACCCTTGCCCTTCTTGAACTTAGTGGTTTTATTGACCATCAACACTTGATGTTCCTTTCTGACTTCTACCTCTGCTGATTTCAGCATAGCAAATACTTCAGGAATGGTCTTTTCCATCCCCTGCATATTGAAGTTCATCACAAAGCTCTTGTAGCTCGGTGGAAGCGACTGGAGGATTCTGTCAATGACCGCATCATCCGGGAGATTAACTCCCAGCTGAGTCAAGCGGTTATGTAACCCAGACATAGTGAGTATGTGCTCACTGACAGAACTATTTTCCTCCATCTTACAGCTGAAGAATTTGTCAGAGACTTCATATCTCTCGACCCGGGCATGAGCTTGGAAAACCATTTTCAGCTCTTCGAACATCTCATATGCTCCATGTCTCTCAAAACGCTTTTGGAGCCCCGGCTCTAAGCTGTAAAGCATGCCGCACTAAACGAGGGAGTAGTCATCAGAACGTGCCTGCCAAGCGTTCATAACGTCTTGTTCTGCAGGGAGAACAGGTGCATCACCTAGCGGTGCTTGTAGGACATAATCTTTCTTGGCAGCTATGAGGATGATCCTCAGGTTCCGGACCCAGTCCGTATAGTTGCTGCCATCGTCTTTCAGCTTGGTTTTCTCTAGGAACGCGTTGAAGTTGAGGACTACGTTGGCCATTTGATCTACAAGACATATTGTAAAAATTTAGACTAAGTTCATGATAATTAAGTTCATCTAATCAAATTATAATGAACTCCCACTCAGATTTGACATCCCTTTGGTCATCTAAGTGTTACACGATCCGAGTCGACTAGGCCGTGTCCGATCATCACGTGAGACGGACTAGTCATCGTCGGTGAACATTCTCATGTAGATCGTATCTTCCATACGACTCGTGTTCGACCTTTCGGTCTCCGTGTTCCGAGGCCATGTCTGTACATGTTAGGCTCGTCAAGTTAACCCTAAGTGTTTTCGCTGTGTAAAACTGTCTTACACCCGTTGTATGTGAACGTAAGAATCTATCACACCCGATCATCACGTGGTGCTTCGAAACGACGAACTGTAGCAACGGTGCACAGTTAGGGGAGAACACTTCTTGAAATTTTTGTAAGGGATCATCTTATTTACTACCGTCGTTCTAAGTAAACAAGATGCATAAAACATAATAAACATCGCATGCAATTATATAAAGTAGTGACATGATATGGCCAATATCATATAGCTCCTTTGATCTTCATCTTCGGGGCTCCATGATCATCTTGTCACCGGCACGACACCATGATCTCCATCATCATGATCTCCATCATCGTGTCTTCATGAAGTTGTCACGCCAACGACTACTTCTACTTCTATGACTAACGCGTTTAGTAATAAAGTAAAGTAGTTTACATGGCGTTCTTTAATGACACGCAGGTCATAAAAAAATAAAGACAACTCCTATGGCTCCTGCCGGTTGTCATACTCATCGACATGCAAGTCGTGATTCCTATTACAATAGCATGAACATCTCATACATGACATATAGATCATTCATCATTCATCACAACTTTGGCCATATCATATCACAAAGCACTTGCTGCAAAAACAAGTTAGACGTCCTCTAATTGTTGTTTGCAAGTTTTACGTGGCTGAAGTAGGGTTCTAGCAAGAACGTTTTCTTACCTACGTGAAACCACAACGTTATTTGTCAACTTCTATTTACCCTTCATAAGGACCCTTTTCATCGAATCCGCTTCAACTAAAGTAGGAGAGACAGACACCCGCCAGCCACCTTATGCAACTTGTGCATGTTAGTCGGTGGAACCGGTCTCACGTAAGCGTACGTGTAAGGTTGGTCCGGGCCGCTTCATCCCACAATACCGCTGAAGCAAGATAAGACTAGTAGCGGCAAGAAAGTTGACAAATCTACGCCCACAACCAATTGTGTTCTACTCGTGCAAGAAGAACTACGCATAGACCTAGCTCATGATGCCACTGTTGGGTAACGTTGCAGAAAACAAAAATTTTCCTACTCGTTTCACCAAGATCATCTAGGAGTTCATCTAGCAACGAGTCATTGGATGCATCTACGTACCTTGTAGATCGCGAGCGGAAGCGTTCAAAGAACGGGGATGATGTAGTCGAACACGACGTGATTCGAATCACCGGAGATCCTAGCACCGAACGGACGGCACCTCTGCGTTCAACACACGTACGGAACAGCCACGTCTCCTCCTTCTTGATCCAGCAAGGGAGGGAGGAGAGGTTGAGGGAGATGGCACCAGCAGCAGCACGACGGCGTGGTGTTGATGGAGCTGCAGTACTCCGGCAGAGCTTCGCTAAGCAATAAGGAGATGGAGGAGGTGTTGGGGAGGGAGAAGGAGGCAACCAAAGGCCAAGGACTCAAGGTATGAAGTCCCTCCTCTCCCCCACTATATATAGGGGTGCCAAGGGGGGGTGGCCGGCCCTAGGAGATCCAATCTCCTAGGGGGTGCGGCAGCCAAGGGGGGTTTCCCTCCCCCCCAAGGCACCTAGGAGGTGCCTTACCCTCCTAGGACTCTTGCCCCCTTGAACCCTAGGCGCATGGGCCTATGTGGGGCTGGTGCCCTTGGCCCAAGCAGGCCAAGGCGCACCCCCTACAGCCCATGTGGCCCCCGGGGATGGGTGGCCCCACCCGGTGGGCCCCCGGGACCCCTCCGGTGGTCCCGGTACAATACCGATAACCCCGAAACTTGTCCCGATGCCCGAAACAGGACTTCCCATATATAAATCTTTACCTCCGGACCATTCCGGAACTCCTCGTGACGTCCGGGATCTCATCCGGGACTCCGAACAACATTCGGGTTACTGCATATACATATCCCTACAACCCTAGCGTAACTGAACCTTAAGTGTGTAGACCCTACGGGTTCGGGAGACATGTAGACATGACCGAGATCGCTCTCCGGTCAATAACCAACAGCGGGATCTGGATACCCATGTTGGCTCCCACATGCTCCACGATGATCTCATCGGATGAACCACGATGTCGAGGATTTAATCAACCCCGTATGCAATTCCCTTTGTCAATCGATATGTTACTTGCCCGAGATTCGATCGTCGGTATCCCAATACCTCGTTCAATCTTGTTACTGGCAAGTCACTTTACTCGTACCGTAATGCATGATCCCGTGACCAAACACTTGGTCACTTTGAGCTCATTATGATGATGCATTACTTGAGTGGGCCCAGTGATATCTCTCCGTCATACGGAGTGACAAATCCCAGTCTCGATCCATATAAAACAATAGATACTTTCGGAGATACCTGTAGTGCACCTTTATAGTCACCCAGTTACGTTGTGACGTTTGATACACCCAAAGCACTCCTACGGTATCCAGGAGTTATACGATCTCATGGTCGAAGGAAGAGATACTTTGACATTGCAAAAACTCTAGCAAACGAACTATACAATCTTGTGCTATGTTTAGGATTGGGTCTTGTCCATCACATCATTATCCTAATGATGTGATCCCGTTATCAATGACATCTAATGTCCATAGCCAGAAAACCATGACTATCTATTGATCAACGAGCTAGTCAACTAGAGGCTTACTAGGGACATGTTGGTGTCTGTTATTCACACATGTATAACGATTTCCGGATAACACAATTATAGCATGAATAAAGACAATTATCATGAACAAAGAAATATAATAATAATGCTTTTATTATTGCCTCTAGGGCATATTTCCAACATAGATGAGTACTTATTATATGCTTGTTTGTTTGTCTGCGATAGAATACCCGGAGTGCGCCGCCTGTTACTTCGAATCGCTAGGTTTCCCGAATCATCAGCAAGGCACGTAACACTTTGATCATACCTTTCCTACTACCCAGTTTGATTGCATTAGATCAATCCTCAAACATTGCATGATTAGGATCTAATTAAATTGTGGGATGGGAAGTAGTTGAGGTAGTACCTATTACCTGTTTACTTTCAAACCTTTGGGAGTTACTTATACGTTTGCTTATTATGCCATGCTATGCTAGTAGACGTGGATTGGGTGAGTGATATCCATGACAGATGTGAGTTTGTTAATTAATGGTTTATCTAAGGTGGCAACTTAAACACACATCTGGGTGGATTGAGGCACCTGGGTATTCCAGGACTTGCCTATTTTCTTTTGGACCGCCATCCAGGCTCAAAGGGATCATGAGACTATTCATACTAGAAACTTCCGTGTGCAGCCACAAGCTATTATGGGCTCTAGCATAGTTGACTAAGTCGTGCGAACTCTTACAGTGGTAGACTAGCAGATGTAGGGGATGTAGGTGGTACGGTCTACCCGATCGTAAGGTGCTAGCGCTTCTGAAAGACTATGTCTCGGTCATCCGTTTTCTCAAACACCATGTAGTGCGAGAAACCAAACGAAGGCGATCGAGTCTTGTGGGGAAAAGTGCGCAAACCTCTGCAGAGTGTAATAAACTAATCATGGTTAGCCGTGTCCCCGGTTATGGACAATCTTGAGTATCTAGTACTTGGATAATCATGTGAATCTCAACATGTTACTCTAACTTAATTTTGTTGGGTTTTGTTTAATGATGATGCTTAATTGGGATTGAGAATGCTGTCAACCATTCTCAATGTTTAACAACTACCATGATAGTTAAATAAATTTATTCCTTTGCAGTAGGGAAAAATTGGCTTTACGCAAAACTGTAACCATAGAGCTTTCCACCAGCCAGATATGCATATAGTATAGTTGTTTCATTCCATTACTCTCTATGTGTTGCCTTGCCAGCATATTCCATGTGCTGACCCGTTTCGGGCTGCAACGTTAATGTTGCAGACTTTTCAGACGACGATTAAGGAGTTTTTAGGTCGTGGTTCTATACTCAGTGATGCCGTTGGAGTTGATGGACTCACTTATCTTCCAAGCCTTCCGCTGTTATAGTTATTAGATGGCCTTAAGCCATATTTATTGTAATAAGTTCTCTACTGAGACACTCGATGTAATAAGTGTGTGATTGCTACTCTGTTATAAATCCGCTGAGTACTGTGTGGTGTCAGCATTACTGATCCAGGGATGACACCTGAGCACAGAGATCAGACTGTTTGAGGTCTGGTCGCTACAAGATTCGGATCCACGGGGCGTCGGCCTCTGCTGGTGCGGCGTCGCCGTTCGCGCCCTGGACGATGTGCGCGGGGACTCTGCCCGGCGTCCTCGACCGCTCGGGTGGTGGGGTGTCGGCGCTTGGCGGCGGCAGTTCGGGGGGCTTCGTCCTCGCCAGATCTGGAGGCCTGCTGCTCCCTCGTCCCGCTCCTTTCCCTTTGCGCTTGATGCCGGCGGCGCTGCTGGATCCGGTGCTTCTGGGGATGGTGGTGCAGATTGGGACCGGGGGAAACCCTAGGCCGGCTGGTTCGGCTCGACATTGGCGTCGGCTTCGGGCGACGCATCCTTCCTGGAGGCGGTGTCGTGGTCCCTATTCTTGCCACCTCCGGTCCTCTCCCGGGTGAAAACCCAAAATCCGGCCTGGATTGGGCAGCGGTGGCGCCATGGGCATCATCCCCTCCTTGGAGGCGTTGCCTGGGGAGCTAGGATTCGGGTGTGGGTTGATGAAGGTGGGGGCTTTGGCCGTCCGCTGGCTCTCTGCAGCTGCTCGCGGCGGCTTTCCTGCTGTGCAGAGTGCCCCTTATATCTTTAGGGCGTTTCCTGTTTTTGGTGTTCGCGTCGGAGGAGCGGCGTGGCATCTGGCACGTCGACAACGGCGGGTCTCAGCGGCATGGAGCAGCGGGAGTCTCGCCGGTGGGCGTGTGATGATGGACGAGCGCAGGATGGTGGCGTTGTCTGGCGTCGTGGTGGCGTCGATGGCAGAGAGACCTGACACGGTTCATGCAACAATACAGATCTGAAGATGGATTGATGGCACGTGGCTGCGGCGGCCTCATACCCGGCAGGCGTCCTGGTTGAGGAGTGCGCCGGACTGGTAGGTGCTCCATACCTGGCAGGCGTCCTGGTTGGGACCTCAGGTCTTAGATGTTTAGGTTTAGCTGCGATGTCTGTTTGATATTAGGCCCAGACTATCTGCGCCCCTTCATCAATTGGATAGGTGTAGCGACATCTGTTGCTTAGACGGCGGCTTTAGACTTGCTGTTGTATGGCTTTGTAAGGTCTTGTGAGAATAATAATAAAGTGGCTGTATGCATCGCCCAGATGCAGAGGCCGGGGGTCATCCTCCTTTTCTAGAAAAATGCGAGCACCAGGATTTGAAACCTTGGTGGATTGGGGATATCACAGTCCACCTAACCGCTGCGGCCTGCGGGATGAGCCAGTGGGAGAAGACGTTACATATACGTATGGGAGAGGGGTTGATACGGAAATACGGGGATTCTCTGGCTTTTTTGGAAAAAAAGGGGGCACCGAAGGATAAAATGGTGTGGCCGTTGGATGGTAAATGACCTCCCAGCCCGCTGTCGTCGCTCTACCACGTTGGCTGCCCGCCAAGGCATTGTCTGACCTCCCATACGTCCGCTGCTACCTTCCGCCCGCAGCTGTTGTCAACGGACAACATGCTCGACAAGTGTTTTGTCAAAATGTCATAGCAAAGTTGTTGACATTTTTTTCCTTATTTTGAAGTAAGCACGATGGATTCGGAGGATGAGTACTTCTACAACAACTTCATCTTCCTCATTGAATAGGAGGACGGATATGAGGATGAAATGGTGATGATGCAAGCAGTCCTAGCAGACGCGGATCTAGCGGGGGAGCATGGCCTGAATTTCAAGGGATAAATTAAGGAACATCCAATGTTGAATGGAAGAGAGCACAAGGGCATTTCACATTAGTGGACAACTACTTTGCTGGTGAAGCCTTATTCGCTAGCAATTTTCGCCATCGCTTTCAGATGCAGAGAGATGTTTTCGATCGTTTCTACGATGGTGTCCAGGCTTATATTGACTACTTCATCTTGAAGAAGGATGGCGTTAGGAAACATGGATTCTTTGTTTGCCAGAAGTGCACACCTACATTGAGGATGCTTGTCTATGGCACGACCGCAGATTCATGCGACGAGTACCTTCGGATGTCTGAAAGCACATGTCGTGCAGTGTCATGATAATATTTGCTATTGTGATGGTCGACGTGTTTGGACGGTAGTACTTGACAAAATCATTCGTTGCTATTGCAGAGTCAACTAGAACATACTACCTACTTCATGGTTTACTAGTCCGTATAGTATTTTGGGTCAAAAATTAACCATATATTTGACTAGCAAAATATTAATGCATGCCTTTAAAAATTATATTGTTGGATTCGTATTTGAATGTAGTTTTCAATAGTATTACTTTTGCTATGTCTAACTTATATTTAGTAGTTAGAATCTTGGTCAACATATGACCCAAAAAAAGATGGGTACTAGTAAACCAGGACAGAGGTAGTAAGTTGAATTCATGTTTGTCCATTTTATTTCAAAACTTGATTTTTGAATTGTAACATTTAAATTTGAACTGGGTTGCATTTGAGATTTTCACTACTCGAAGAATTATGCTCCTATATGGATTTTTTTAATATTGCGGACTTAAAACAGAAAAGGAGAAACAATGCAGATATTTGATGGATAAGACTGAATGGCTAGCTCCATTGTACGGCCGGGTTCGCGGATACATCCAGAGATGTTAGGCCAACTCCAACGCACGCCCCCAAATAGTCTGCATGTGTCCGTTTGAAGGTAAATGGACACAAAACACGGTCCAACACGCGAGAGCAAATAGACAAATATTTGTTTTCGGTCCGCTTTTAATCCATTTCAGCCCAAATTTGGGCCGCGTTTGCGTCAAAACGGACAACACACAGACATGCGGGACACGCACCCTTGTCCTCCCCTGGCCCGCCCGTCGGGGACACACGCGCCCATTCCCCCCTTTCACCCAAAACCCTCTCGCGTTCCCCCTCCCCTCCCTCCTTCATGGCCGGCGCCCTGAAGAATCCCGGCGACCCGGTCGCTACTGCGCGCCCTGCAACGAAGAAGAACGGTCCCAAGAAGCCATGGTAGGAGCTCATGTAGGCTGAGGTCGCCAAGCTCGACTATGTATCAGCCAAGAGGAGGGCCCGACGTACAGTTGCGGCGGAGAAGAAAACCGTTGCCGACTTCACCGCCGAGGCGGCCGCGCTGCGTGCCAGGCAGCAAAAGGTTGCCATCGACGATAAGGAGGCCATCGTCGCCAAGGCTCACGCCCTCCTCATGCTAGGGTTGTGTCGACCCCCGCCGGCCATCCTCTCGGCCGTTGTCATGGCCGCGGCTAGCACAGGCTCGTCCTCCATCACATTAGAGACGCTGGAGTTTCATCCGCCGCGGCTGCATGGCCAGACCCGGGTCTCCATGTCGCCGGACGGCAGCGTGATCACGCCGGCCACCCCGCCCATCCCGAGCGTCATCGACCTCAACGTCAGGTTCAATGGTGTTGGCCATTCGTCCAACGAGATGCACAAGAAGCAACCTCGGTAGATTCCTACGGCCAATCTTGCCGGCGCCCGCAAGTTGTTCGACGAAATGCCACTGCCGACGACACCGACGGCCGACGACCCTGACTACGCCGAGTTCATGGAGAACATCATCTACGAGGGCCGTGGTGAGGCCTTCCACGTCAACGGCTAAGGCCATGCTTTCGACTCCGACGAGACCCAAAGCCAAGACGGACGTGGCCAATATGGTGACGACCAATTCGGTGACCATGAAGAAGAGGAGGTCGACGACCATGGCAATTCCTGGCATGAAGATGATGACACGTATTGCGAAGAAGAGGAAGAAGAGGTTGACATTGTGGAGGAGTCATTGTTTATCGATGAGCTCACCCAAAGGGCTGACGGACAAAGAAGGAAGCAAAGCATTCACACGGGATCATACACCAAAAAAGAAGACACTTTGATTTGCGAGAGTTGGATGGAGATAGGCCAAGACCCACGAAAGGTGTCGAGCAAAGAGGATCCGTCTTTTGGACGAGAGTTCATAAAACCTTTTATGAGCGAAGGAAGTTTGCGTCCTACAACTTTGCGATCACCCGAGGCATCGACTCAATCCAAACTAGCATCGACATGACCAACATGTCCCCAAAGAGAAAGATTTGGTTCGCAAACCGTCAAAAGGAGATGTTCGATCAAGTCGACCTGAACTAGGGAGGCCTCGGCCGTGGACTATGGCCGTTCTTTTTGAAGACTGGCTAGTGTGCCGGGCGCTGGCTTTGTTGCCGGCATGAAAAACTTGTTTACTTTGAAGGCTAGCTAGTCTGCCAGCGTGAAACTTGGCTGCTTGACCATTTTGTAGGATGGCATATATTTGTCGGCCGCTGGCTTTGTTGTCGGCATGAACCACTGCCACTGACGTGAACTATGGCCGTTGGCATGGAGCTACATCTTTGTTGCTTTGTCAAAGTTTGCATGCAGCCGGACAAGATGCGCCTGATATGCCGCGTGTTAGGTGCACGGCCGACGCATCCAGAAAAACGCACGGACGGCATCCCATTGCCAATACCAAAACGGATAAAATCCAGACTAAACAGACGTCCGTTTGGGATCGTAGGTTGAATTTGGCCTTAAGAACAAATAGTGGGGGATTGACGTTGGAGATGCCCTAGGCTAAGCTAAGAGGAAGGCCATACAGAGATTGGACCACGGATCCCGTGGGCTTCTCGAGCGATCCGACATTTTCTATACTACTTATAAAAGAGCAAACATTATCTTCTCTAAGTGCACACCACAAAACGTACATGGATACATTACCACCGCATGATTAGTTTCACTAAACTCAATCTAACGGCTAGGCTTAACCTATTCTGTTCTCTGTGTGCACTTAGCAATTTACATTCACTGACCATACTCCACCGCGGAGAAAAATATGAAAGTTCATGCCTGGTCAATAAGGAAACTATAATCACAGACACATCCTATTAAGAAACTAATCACGGGCACATCTAATTAGTAGGAAGCTAATCACAAACGCATCCTATGATTAGGAAAATAATCACGTGTGCATCCTATTAGGAAATTAATCACAGACACATCTAATTATTAAGAAACTAATCACGAACACATCCTACTAGATAACTAATCACGAACGCATCTAATTATTTACAAACTAATCGCGAGCGCATCCTATCGTCTCCTATCAGGGAATCACGATTGCGAGTCGCCTGCCGTCACCAACCCACCATCCACATGAGCTACAGTGGGAGACACGCGAGGAGGAGCTGCGGCTTCCTCCGAACACACACACACACGTGTCATCGCCGCTTTCATCTTCTGTCTGGAGGCCAGGTCACTTTTCTAATGACAGCAACGACTTCGTCCACGTCCTGGCATGCTCTCCGCGAACCACCGGCATCCGCGTCGACTTCAGCTCCGTCCACAACACCCACGCTGACAACCACCCACCGCCGACGGCCTTCAAGTGGGGGCAACGCTGAGTATCCTGGACCAGTATAAGCGGGCCAAAAAAATCAAGTGGGGGCATTCGCCCCCACAGCCATGCATGTAGATTTGCCTGGTCACCAACCATCGTCGTCCCCAGGGCGGCGCAGGTCTCGGCCACTGCGTAGCAAGTGAAGCTAACCACGGCCCCATCTCACTCGCCCGAAGCCACTGCCGACTCCCTCAGCTCTGACGCGTGCTGCTCCGTTGGACACGCGTGTCCAGTACTCATGCGTGGACGATGTCGTCCAAAGACATCCTACCTTCATCGGACGCTGAAACTCCCCACGCCCCGGTGCGTAGAGGCCGCCACCTCAAAGCTGGACGACTGATTCACCTACGTCGACAATGCCGCCCAGCTGGTGAGAGGACACGGTCGCCGCAGCCGCTCGCATGCCTGAACGACGGAGACGCTCGCCTTCACGCGAAGACGCCGCATGCACGCACTAATCAGGTAAGTACCGAGTGCTGTTTTTTTTGTCTTGTTTCATAGCTGTTTCTATGCAGTGAAGACATCTCTATACTTCTCTATCTGACAATGGCTTCCTTTTTTCAACAAACCATAGAGGTCTCTTTCCACTATTGTGGTAGACACTCAATTGTAATAATAATTCTTGACTGGAGTTTGTTGGCACTGAAATGGTTCCTTAGCTTGTCCTAAGTGACATTTTCATGTGTGATTATACTTGCATAAATGTATGCATATGAAGAATCATGATGAATCTTCTAAATAATTTTGAGTTTTATACATTGAGAACACTGGGTGGTCTTTTAATACAAGCGACATGTTGATTAAGAAGAAACGATATTTCAAATTATTTGTACAAGATGGGAATAAGAAATTGTGTATTTTATAGGGAAATTTCAAATTTATGAATAAATTGTCTTGTATTAAGTTTAGTATAATGTGTTAATTCAAATAGACGCGTGTTGCACATGCACACTTATTAGTTCAAATAGACGTGCGTTGCACATGTACACTTACTAGTTGTTGACGCTCAAAAGTGGCACGATCATAAAGCAGCATGTCGGGGCGAAAACCTTGCCGGGGTAAAATCTTTCCGGTGTGAAAGCTTGCCGGTGTGAAGGCTTGCCGGCGTGGAAAGCTTGCCGGCACAGAAAGATCGCCGGTGTGGAAGCTTGCCAGTGTGAAATCTTGCCGGGGGAGAAACCTTGTCAGGGAGGAACCCTTGCCGGAGTACAAACCTTGCCGGAGTGAAACCTTGCCGGTGTGAAAGCTTGCCGGGTAGAAACATTGCCGGTATGGAAAGCTTACTCGGATGGAAAACTTGCCGGGTTGGAGGCTGTGATAGTCAATCGGACGAGAAGTTGAAGATGGGCTCAAAAGGTTATTCAGATAATCTCGGATGGAAAAATGTTCTACACGGAAGTTGTGTGTCTCGTCGAAATGGTTGATTTTGATATAAAAATCGTCCCAATCCGAATTCGTATGCAAAATTTAGAGCTATCGGAGTGCAGTCCTGTCACGCCCCATCAGACCTCGAAAGTTAGAGCTATCGGAGTGCAGCCCTGTCACGCCCCATCAGACATAGGTCTGATGGGTAGCGCGAGCGAACAGGTGTTCTGCGTGACCGTTTTGGCCCAGAAGAAGGCCTCAAATCGAAAAACGTTCAACATGAAAGTTGTTCGTCTCGTCGAAACAGTCAAGATTGCTTTTGGGCTCGTTTTCATCCGAGATCGTTTACCACCACAAAAAGAACCAGCAAGGTGCAGCCAGTTTAAACCGAACAGTTTTGGAAAGTTCGGACAAAATCAGTCCGAATTTGACTAGGGTTTTGAACGTGAATTGATGTAATTTTTTGTAAGAAAAGTCTAGATAAATCCTTTGCTTGTACGGGAAGTCCAGTCGCCTCTTATATATGTTGGGGGTGACGGCCGATTGAAACAACACACAATCGAACAAACACATCTACTACTTTTTCGTGTTCATCTACTTTTTATCTCTCCATTGTATCTTTCTTCTCGTTCTTCGCTAGTTCTTCATGCTGGAGGGCTGCGGATCCACGAGGCTCTAGAGGCGAGCTAATCGATCTGGAGCAGCCCATAGCTGCCGCGAGCCCTGACGGGGTCCCTCCCGGACAAACAGGGCTTCGGGTCTACAAAAGCATCTGCCGGTTGTCCTACGTATCACGCTGCCGGTCAGATCTCCTTCGACGCGAGCTGCGGTGCATCACCCCCGGCGTCGAGGATACACGGTGACGTGTTCGTGTGCGAACACTAGTGTACCCAAAAGGCAAAAGAGGTTCGCAGGCTGAAAAGTTGTGGGCTTTAGCTTTACACGTTTGACAGAGAAGTCCTCGTTTCCCTTTCGGCCGCTTTTGCGTTCCCGCCCTACCCCCTATCCACTCCCGCTTCGAAACGTAACGAAACGACCGCCTCCCTTCTTTCTTTCCTTTTCGTTTTCCAATTCATTTATCTCTCACAGAAATGCTGCATTCAGTACCAGAGTCATGATGAACTAGGCTAGCGGCGTACTAATAGCTGCAGTAACTCACGCACCACGCTTTCACCGGCATTTTCACGTCGGATAATGTGCAGCAGCCAGGCTATTTTTGGGGAAACGAACGGCATTTGTGACGGTTGGTGAGAGCTTTTACTCCAAGCTCATCCTCCCCGTAAAGAGGAACCTCCTCCTTTTCTTGTAACACCACATTATTGTCAGCTTAAAAAAACATCATATTGTTGTTTTCACGAGAGACATATTTCTTGGCGAGACACGGTGAAATATTGACATTTGAAAGCGATAGAAAAACGTTTCCGCATGGGATCCTTCGCACCCGAAACAACCAACAATCAACCCATTTTCTATCTCCAGTGAGATCCCCACATCCAAACCAGTCAAGCTTCTTCCTTCCCTCTGATGGCGACACCCCAGGGGCCCTCGCCTCCGGCGAGTTTTGGTTGGCGACGCCGTGGTCAGCAGGGGCGTTCGCATCTTGAACTCGGCCCCGCCTAATCTGAGTGGCATCAAAATTAAAGAAACACGTGAACCTGCAAGTTGTCCATGTCTTCGCCGAGGTCCAAGCTCGGTCTCGTTGTCCCCCCTCTCTGACTCACAATTTTATATCAAAAAAACTTAAAAAATAGCCCACACAATGTGAAACAAAAATAACACTATAGTGAAATATGTGTGCACTGATACACTTTACTTATTTATTGGCAAATATCTTGTTCATGGATTAACTAGGTGAAGGAGCACGCAGGCTCTATAGATAAATTACAAATCCATGATGATGATAGAGAAAAATTGTGCGTAAGAAAATTCAGACGAAACCCACAAAGGACACACAGGGTAGCGACCGTTGTGCAACACCCGACACGTGTCCTGTAGAACCATGTAGGCAAAAGGCGTGTGCTCAAGCTCTGGCCACTGTTGACCACCAAGAGGGACACCAATGTCGATCCGTCGTTGCAAGTTGCCACTAGCTAGCAGAAGAGGCCGTTAGCAACTTAGCATAACATCCACACAGCAACAGAAGAAACCCAAAAGTTCAAACGTGGGAGGTTGAAGAAGCAACCGCTAAAGGTGTTGAAGTAATAGTTGTGACGTTTATCGAAGAAGTTGAGATCAAGACCAATGGTGTCAGAGTAGATTATGCATTAGCCATCGAAAGCCCCTAAGAATGGCAACAATCTCCATGATGTAACCATAGCACTGCCAAAATATGCCATTAAGCCCCCTTCCCTACCCACATGACAAGCATGCCGACTGAAGCTAGCAACTATCAATACCATTGAGTTTACCGCATGTCCTGGTCGAAGTGTAATGATTTTCTCGCCTTACATACTCACTCGAAGGGAGTACGTAAAATTGATTCCAGTCCTTCTTCGAAACTGATCTTAGCTAGGTTGTTTAGTGTCATCGGTCTTTTGCTCCCGTAGTGCACGAGCCGATTGTCGACGTGTCCAGTGGGTTTTCTGATAATGCTCGAACTCGCGCTTTCCCTTTCTCTCCTCATATATCCCATGCTGCCCGAACAATGTATTCCCGTCATGTAATAAGTAATGTAAAAGCGGAAGACCGATTCGAAAAAGAAGTATTGACTTGAAAGCACTTCCTAATTTAACGAACTATCTGTTTATAGTATATGTTTGCTCCTAAATATATGTTGTCATCATATTTTAAGTAGATTTAAGATCAAGTCTCTCCTACCTTAAAAATTAGGTAAAGTTTTGTCTAACATTTCCTTCTATGGCCCCCCTTTCACACCCCACATATTTTTCCTGTTTTACGGGTTTTACGTCGGTTTTCCTTTAACACCTTCCCTCAATTGCCTCACGTCTTGTTCTTTTGTCAAACGAAATTATATTTTCTTTGGTAAGTCAATATGCACCAATTCAACTGGCAGCTAAAGTTTATTTTTGGTACACAATCACTTTATAACAATAATCATGGTTATTACGTAGAAGATATTGTGCCCACTTTGCAATGCCCGGACAATTTACCTAGTACTGCTTTTTGTAGCACAATACAATCAAAGTTGCTCATATACACAAGCATACACTCACCCCTATGAGCGGACGCATGCACTACCCCTATGAGCATCTCCAGCCGTGCCCCCAACAAGGCCGCCTAGGCGATATTTCGGCCGTCGGTGTCGAAAAATCGGCCCAGTCGCGTCCCCAAAAGCCCTTTTTTCGCCGGCTCGGGCTAAATTGGCGCCGGCGGACCCAGGCCGAACCCGTGCGCGTTGGGGACGCTTGGAGGCGCCGGCCGAATCGTTTTTGGCACGAAAGTCGGCGGGCCCTCCTTGGCAGCGACTCAGCTCTTCCCGCGGCTTCGTCGTCCTCATCGCCTCGGTTCCCGCGGCGAATCAATGCCAAAGCTGCCGCGTGCTGCCGCGCCGGTCAGCCTCCTCCATTGATGCCTCACGGGCGGCGCAGTGAAGACCGGACAACGCGCGTCCCTCGCCCGCCACGCGTAACACGGCGGCCACGCGGACGTGCGGCGCCTCCGCCTATATAAGCCGTCCCCCAGCGTGCCGGGTGACGCACAGACTCTCCACCACCGACGCCCCGTTCCTCCCCCGTCCCTCCCTCTCCTCTCGTCGTTTCTCCAACGTATCTATAATTTTTGATTGTTCCATGCTATATTATCTACTGTTTTGGACATTATTGGGCTTTATTTTCCACTTTTATATTATTTTGAGACTAACCTATTAACCGGAGGTCCAGCCCAGAAATGTTGTTTTTTGCCTATTTCAGTGTTTCGGAGAAACAAAATATCAAACGGAGTCCAAACGGGATGAAACCTTCGGGAACGCGATTTTCTCATCAGATAAGGCCCAAGAGACTTGGACCCTCCGTCAAGAAAGCCACGTGGCGGTCACGAGGGTGGAGGGCGCCCCCCCTAGGGCGCGCCCCCTGCCTCGTGGGCCCCTCGAAGCTCCACCGACGTACTTCTTCCTCCTATATATACCTACGTGCCCCCAAACGATCAGATACGGAGCCAAAAACCTAATTCCACCGCTGCAACTTTCTGTATCCACGAGATCTCATCTTGGGGCCTGTTCCGGAGCTCCGCCGGAGGGGGCATCGATCACGGAGGGCTTCTACATCATCATCCAAGCCTCTCCGATGAAGTGTGAGTAGTTTACTTCAGACATACGGGTCCATAGTAGCAAGATGGCTTCTTCTCTCTTTTTGGATCTCAATACAATGTTCTCCCCCTCTCTCGTGGAGATATATTCGATGTAATCTTCTTTTGCGGTGTGTTTGTTGAGACCGATGAATTGTGGGTTTATGATCAAGTCTATCTATGAATAATATTTGAATCTTCTCTGAATTATTTTATGTATGATTGGTTATCTTTGCAAGTCTTTTCGAATTATCAGTTTGGTTTGGCCTACTAGATTGGTTGTTCTTGCCATGGAAGAAGTGCTTAGCTTTGTTCTTGCCCAGGTCTCTTTCTTATCATATCAATCTCCATCATTTTATTATTGCTTTGCTTTTTATTTTGCCTTTTACTTTTCACTTTGCATCTCTATACCAAAAATATTATTTATCATCTCTATCAGATCTCACTTTCGTAAGTGACCGTGAAGAGATTGACAACCCCTAAGCGCGTTGGTTGCGTTGAGCTATTGTTTTTGTGTAGGTACGAGGGACTCGCGCGTAGCCTCCTACTGGATTGATACCTTGGTTCTCAAAATCTGAGGGAAATACTTACGCTACTTTGCTACATCATCCTCTCCTCTTCGGGGAAATCTAACGCAGTGCTCAAGAGGTAGCATTGTTCCAGTTCAACCATGACCGAGCGCTTCCCAGGCGAGGCGCGGCGGTGAACGGCTTCGACCGCCGCCACCTCCACGAGGACGAAGCTCGGCTCCTCTATGAAGCCGAGTACCCGGTCCCGCCGGACATGCGGGTGCCCGGGGCATGGAGGATCAGCGCCGGCAGCGTCCCGGTGCCCCCACCGCCCACCGGAGCGGCGCGGCGTGCGGAGATCGTGCGTATCCGCGCCTCTCTACCGCATGCGGCGAGGGAAGGACCACGGTATGTCCCTGACAGCCCGCTGTGGGACCCCTACTTCCGCCGCCGCCACGCCGAGCAGCTCGAGGCCACCAACAGTGTGGTGCCCTTCGGGAGGCTCAACTCCGAAGGCCGCCGCCGATGGTGGGGCGTGCCCGGCCGCACGCTGGAGGCCGTCCTCGAGTACATCGAGGGCGGCAACACGCCCAGGCTAGAGTACCCCGCTCCCCCGTCCTTCTCTCGCCGGCGTGGGAGCTCGTGGACGCCGAGACGCATGGACCCGGGGGCGTCCTCCTCCTCGTCCGGCCGCACGACCTCTCCCTTCCTCCGCCCTGTCAAGTCGGAGCCCCATGACACGCCGGTCAGCCACCGCACCCGCAGCTCCGGCGTCCGCATCGCCGACTCCTCCCCCACCTCTGGCCACCTCGTCCTCGTCAGACCGAAGGCGGAGCCCGGCCTCCCCGCGGAGTACGAGGCCGTAGTCTGGCGCGGCTTCTCCGACGAGGAGGCCCTAAAGTGGGCGCGGGACGACTACCTCCACGACGAGATGGTCCCGCAGCGCCGAGCCCTGGAGGAGATAGCCACCTGCAAGCGTGGCCGCGAGGACGAGCACGGCGTGGTGATCCTCGACAACGACGAGGACGAGGACGTCCCCGGACCGTCCAACCCGCCGCGCCAACCTGGGGAGGGGTGCAACAGGGACGGCGGCCGCGGAGGAGGTGACGACGACGACGATGACGGCGGCGGCGACTACACGCAGATCTACAAGCTCCTCGGCATGTAGAGCTTCAAGGGTGGGCGGCGGCTAGGAGCGGCGAGGGCGACGGCGGGCCGCGGCGAGTAGCGTTTTTTTTGTAAAATATTTTAAATGTGTATGAACTCGTCGAAGTTTGGATGAATTTGCGCCTAGTTTGTGGTTTTCAAATAACTCGTGGGCGCCGCGATTAGGGGGCGTGATGCCCCCAGCACGCGGTTTTCGCCGGTGCGCCCCAGGGAGCGATTTTGAGCGCCTCCTGGAGGGCCAACGGCTGGAGATGCTCTGTGAGCACTCCAAGAGACTGAATCAACATAGCATGTTGAAATTTTACGAAGTCACCACAGACGCCTCACAGTCGACGGGGACGTCTCCTCCCTCTAAACGAAAGTCGCCGGAAGTCCGAAATAAATCCATGAATAATGCGGGCACCAATAATCTAGTACTGTTAACGAAAATTTTTTGTTGTTGTTTTGACAATGTTAAGAAAATTCATTATATCACGCGGGACACCGTGAAGAAGATAATTTCCTTTCCAGCTAAAAAAAGAAGAAGATAATCCTGTTTTTTTGTTGTTGCGAGGGAAGAAGATAATCCTGTTGCAGAAAAATGAAAATCAGTGCCATTGCTGTCCGTCGCCCTGCTCGCTCGCCGGTACGCGGTGCAGCGCCCCTGGCCGACGAGGCGAGAGAAAATAGGAGGACCGGCCGAGAGCTGACCGAGAACACGTTCTTCGACCTGTACTACGTACTTTTACCACCACGAACGATTGATTTTACCGCACCAGTCCGCTCGGTAAAACGGGTTCGGCTCACCTGCTGGGTTCCCAGCAGGGATTATTGTGCAGGGCAAATAGGTGATTGCCATGTGTCCTTGTGGGCCAAGAGCTCCAACTAACTCAGATTTAATTTGTTTCTTCTTACTGCTTCTTTCCTTCGTCACCTGCCCTCTGGGCGAAAGAATACGAGGTTGCCTGCTAGTTGTTGGGTCGGGTTCTTCTTGCTTGCCCGCCGGCGATGTTGTTGGGTCGTCTACTGCTAGTCGATTTGGATCCGGCTCTTGAATTCTGGAGTTAACCGAGGCCAAGCACTTTAATGAGGAGAAGGGTAATGATTGGAACATTGATCGATTTCTTGCTTTTACTTTCACAAGCAGTGACAGCAGAAGCGCAACCATGGCAGTCTGTACGACGACCTTCCCGTGCGGCCGGCCGCTCCCGCTCTGCACAAAAATAAAATAAAATCAGTTCATCGTTTCAGATCGTTGGCGGACGTTGCAGGCGGAATATGTCCTCGACGGTGGTGGGCGTGAGCAGGCGCGACGGGCGCAGGTGGGTTGAGCAGCTCCGGCGAGGGGACGGGTTTCTTTTCTTGCCGTTCTATTTCTTCCGCTTATGCTTGCTCTTCTCTTGTACGGGGGCTTGGCCGGGGGGCAGCACGGCAGGCTGCCTCGGCGACCGGCAGGGGCGCCGCTACGGGACCCTCGGCAGCCACGACGTCCTCGAGTGGAGGTAGAAGGTCCACCGGCGCGGCGGGCCGACGAGCAAGAACCATTGGCGCTGGCATCCATTCTCACGACGAGGAAGGACCAAAGCAGTAAGAAGAAACAAATTAAATCTAAATTAATTGAAGCTCTTGGCCCACACAGACACATGGCAATCACCTATTTGCCCTGCACAATAATCCCTGCAGCAGCTGAGCCGAACCCCGGTAAAACCGGAGCCACTCCGCGCACTGTGCGCCTCCGCGGCAGTCCATCCACGCGCCGGCATGTTTACCCTCCCCGTGAAAAGAGCGTTGCTATACACACGATCCTTTTCAGCCGATGTTCGCACGATGTGGCAAATCCAACCATCCATGGGTATAACAAAGCAAAGCTTGCCCATCAGATTGTCCATCGTCTCAACGTCGGGCATTTAGTATCGTGCGTCCAGTAGTTCCGCCGTGAAAAAAGGGCCCGACTCCCAACCCCGAGCCATCCCATCCCATCCCACTCCTCCCATTGATCACGCTTTCCCCTAGAAAGGCTAGGCTAGAACCCCCAAAGCCTCCTGCCACGGCGCATCATCTTCGCCCAGAAGCAAACGATCTCTGCCTGCGCAGCAGCACTAAGGGCATGTACAATGGTGCTATCTTAGAAGTGTCACATAGGATAAATGATGAGGTGAAGGAGAAAGAACTCATAAGAAAAGGTTTGTCTTCTCTTATTTAAGATAAGACAAGAGATGATCTCTTAGCACAATTTGTCTCACAATGTTTTAAGGAATTGCTAGTTATTAAAGATAAGGCTAAGATATAACCCATTGTAGACATATTTTTTTATCATCTCTAATTTACATGCAAGACTTAAAATAAGACTGTCTTATCAACCATTGTACATGCCCTAATCCCATCCGCTCCCACGTCTCACCGATCACCCCTGCCTTGTTTTTTTCTCCACACAGCAGCAGCAGCAGCAGCAGTCACACCCCACCGCCGCCTTTGACTCGCAGCGACGAGAGACGACTCCTCGTCCTCGACACCCCTCCCTCCTCTTCGTCCTCCTCGCGAATACCGCTTGCTGCGCGGGAGGGCGTGAGCGGCTAGGGCGCGGGAGGGCGGCATGGCGGAGATGGATTTGGGCGACGTGGTGCTCTCCTGGTCCATCCGCGACATCAACGACGACGACCTCTACAGGGACAAGGTACACCCGCGCCATCCACCCACCCATCCCTCGGTTGCCGCTGCTAGCTAGTAGTTCCGGGTGACGATTTCTGCGGCTGCCGGCATGATCCCATTTTTTTTTCTTCCGAATCTGTGCGCGCGTACGGATTCCGGAGCGCGCGGCGCGTGCCAAGCGTATGCATGCTAGGTTTCCAAAATCTGTTGATCGAATATTAGTCGCTTGTAGAGTTGTATTGCACTGGTTGTCAGTAATGTGCGACTGAAGTTGTCATCTGGACGCGCGCGTCAGGGAAGTGCAGTTGCAGTCGGCATGTTCGTACAATCTCTGCCCGCCAAATCGTTGCACACCGGGCGACACATGCTGCTTCAGGAAATTGCATGTTTGCTGCTGCCTGTTGGCGGCCAGCCGTGACTGATTCATACTAATTCATAATTGGTGTCCACTGCTGATGAAAATAATGACGCACTAATTAATTTGCTATGCCCATGATGCTCGTAGCATAATCGACCATCTCCCATTCTGAAAACTCTAGATAACACGATCGTATAAGTTATCAGATGTTTCTATATGTTGGTGACATTTATGACAAGTTCTGTCTTCAAACTTCGGTCGATTAGCAGCTTATGCCCTGTATTTTGTCCTTGCTTCATCTTGGCGTAGATCAAATTGACCACATAGCACCGTTCTGCTAGGCTGATAGCGGCATTAGTTTTTTTTAGAAGATGCCAGAATTAGTTGAATGCCGTTTCTGTGCTCAAGATACGTGTATCATCGATCCATCCCCTCGGCGCTGCTAGTTCCGGTTTGTTGATTTCTGTGGTTGCCAGCTAGAGCCATTTCTTTTTTCGAATCGTGCCAAGCGTTATGCATGCGTATGCGCGCTAGGTTTCCAAAATCTATTGATTGATTAGTCGCTTGTAGTGCAACTGAAGTGGGTCATTTGGATGCACGCATCAGGGAAGTGCGGTGCAGTTGGCATGTTTGGACAATCTCTGCTCACCAAATCGTTGCACACCTGGTGACACATGGCACTTCTGAAATCTGCATGTTGCTCGTTGCCTGTTGGTGTCATTTGTAACTGATTCACATTGGTGCCTGCTGCTGTTCAAAATAATGATGCATTAATATGGTGCTATGCCCACGATGCACGATCATTCTTGTCAAGTGTTACGGTGGTCGTAGTATAATCGACCTGGTCGCATTCCGAAAACTGTATGTAGCAAGATAATACATGTGGCGAGACAGGTTTTCTAACGTGACAGGTATATGTTGGGATTTTATGTCTTGAGAATTCGGTTGATTACAGTTACCTCCTAGGTGATGCTTATGCTCTGGATTTATCCTTGCTGGTCTTGCATTAGATGAGATTGACCACATAGCTGTTCTGCTAGCATTAGTTTTTTTTTTTGCGTGTAAGGAGCATTAGTTTTTTTTTGTAAAGGGTGCCAATTAATTGCATGCCATTTCTGTGCTCAAGCAGTTAGTAAAGAATCTTTTGCTAGCTATAACCATATTTTCATTTATACCCTCATTATGTAGGTTGAGACCATTCCCTGCAAATTCAAGTCAGTTGATCACTATCTCCAATCGTATCGTCTGCCTCTGATTGAAGAAACGAGGTCAGATCTGTGCTCATGCCTTGAACTCATCAATGAAGCACCCTCGTCGAAAATACTTTCCATGGAGGTAGCAGGAAAATCAGGATTATACTTCATGGATGTGGACTTCTGGGACAATGGTGCTGGTTTTTCCACTGAGACATATACGGCAAGGAATGGTGATATATTCATTTTGTCTAGCTTGAAACCTGAATATGCAGAGGACCTTAACCGCTACGGTGTGGCATATTGCTTGGCAATGGTTACTGAGGTTTCTTTGGATGATGAATACCATAAGGGTTTCAGAGTTAAAGTTGCAAAGGATATTGGTTTGGAAGAAGAAGACTTGAGTAAATTCAGACATGCAATATTTCTCACTAATATCATGACAAATATACGTATATGGAAAGCACTTTCGTTTGATACGCACATGGATAACAATTTCACAGTAATCAAGTCTCTGTTAGCCCCAACAAATTTGGTAAGTTAACCTGGATAGTTGTGTTTTAGTTACTTGCTTTTTTCTTGCCAGTATGAATTGGTGTCTAACCTTTTGAGTTCCTCTTTTTGGGTCTGTTGCAGGGTGATGATGTATGTGGTATCTGTGTTGCACAGGATGGGAGCTTATTGCCTTCCTTGACAGAGCAATTACTATCAATCAAACTTAATCAATCGCAACTGGACGCTATTGAATCTGTGATCTCAGCTGTACGATGTAGGCATATGAACCTGTTGAAGCTTATATGGGGTCCTCCAGGTACTGGAAAGACCAAGACTGTTAGTGCTTTACTATGGGCTTTGGCGTGTGTGAAATGCAGAACTCTTACTTGTGCTCCCACTAACGTCGCTGTCGTTGGAGTTTGCACTCGTTTCCTTCAAAACTTGAAGGAGTTCAATGAGCACATTGATGAAAATGGTCTACCCTTTTCTCTTGGAGATGTCTTGCTGTTTGGGAACAAGTATAACATGGACATCACCGAGGATCTTCAGGAAATTTTCTTGGATTTTCGGGTGGACGACCTTGTTGAGTGCTTTTCATCGTTGTCTGGATGGAAGTACAGAATAGCTTCGATGGTATCCTTTTTTGATGACTGTGTGTCACGGTACGATATGCTTCTTGAGGATGAAGGAAATAGTGATCCCGTGAGCTTTCTGGACTTCATAAAGAAACAGTTTGATGCGACAGCAATAGCTCTGAAAAGATGCATAATGAATTTGTGGGTTCACCTTCCTTTTTTTTTTTTTAGAAAAGGAGGATGACCCCCGGCCTCTGCATCTGGGAGATGCATACGGCCACTTTATTGATTATTCTCGAGGACCTTACAAAGTATTACAACAATATGCCTGAATCCGCCATCTTGGCAACATATGCCACTACTCCTATCCATATGATGAAGGGGTGCTACCTGGGCCACATACCCGGTCTACTCACCTAAACCTATCATCAAAAGCCAGAAGCTCCAGCCTAGCCACATACCGGGTCTGGGGCATAAACTGGTCTGACGCACTCACATGTGTCGTCGCCGCCATCTTTCATAGGTCCGTCTTCAGAGCAGATATTGAGGCTTCTACCTTGTCAGGCCACTCCGTCATCGACGCCACCTTGACGCCAAACAACTACCTCCACCTGCGCGAGTCCATCCCCGCGCATCGGGCGCCGAGTCTCCACTGCACCACGCCGCCGAGATTCGCCGTCATCAATGTGAAGGATGAAGTACCGCTCCACCAATAAGGCACCCGCTGGTCCCTCGATCCCATGTACGCCTCCAAGAATGACGCCCCCAAGGAGGAAACGACACCAACGCGTCGCCATCATCCGATCAACTGATCTAGGGTTTCCCCCGGAGGTAGCGGATAGAGGTCTAGAGCTTCTCCACGGCGATGCCTTCAAGAAGGTAATGACACCACAGGGTGCCACCAACGCCGGTCTTGGCAACAAGCCGAGCACAAGGTTTTCACCCGGATCCGCTCGAAGAACCTCCATCACGTATTGTGCGCACGGGTCGCCGCCGATCTGAGCCGCCGCACATCGAGCAAGCCGCACCGGGCAGATCGGATCTGTCCGGAGGGCAAACCACACATGGCGCCGACCCAACCACCAGGCCCTCCATACCGCCACCGCCGATCCGAGGACAGATGGTCCGCCGCTGCAGATCCGGCCACCACCGCCGAACGCAGCCAAGGCCGCTGCCCGACGCAGGGCCGGCCGCCGCAACCGCCACCACCACCGCCCTAGGACGAGGCCGCCGCCGCGCTGCCGCCGGTCAAGGCAGGCCCGCCACGCCACGGAGGCCAGATCGGCCGTGCCACCTCACGCCGCGGAGCTCCGCACCATCCCCATGGCGCGGGAGAGAGGAAAGGCCCCCGCCACCACCGTCAGCCCCCGGGCAAAAGGCCGGCGGCGTCCTTCGGCGGCGGCGGAGGGAGGGATGGAAGGAGGGGGAGCCCCGGCGGCTAGGGTTGGGATCCCGCCCGAGTCGCCCGGGCGGGGGCGACGCGGGGGGGCGGGGGGCGGGGGGCGGGGGGCGACTTCCTGGGTTCACCTTCCTGGAAGGTGCTTTTCTCGTGATAGTGTCGTAAATATATCTTCCTTGCTTAATATGCTGGAAAATTTTGGGACCCTTCTGTGCAACGTAGACTTGACTGAAGATTGTTTGAAAAGGGCCCTTGGTTGTCTGTCAAATGAAAACTCTGTTTGTGTAAAGCCTATATCTCCTATTGAGAAGGAACTGGACGGAGCAAGGTCTTCATGCCTTAAATTGCTTAAAGATCTGCTACACTCGCTTAATTTACCCACTGGAGTAGACAAAAACTGGGTCCAGAGCTACTGCATACGTAATGCTACACTTCTTTTCTGTACTACCTCTAGCTCTTACCGGTTGCATCACATGGAGATTGCACCCCTCGATGTCTTAATTGTTGACGAGGCTGCTCAAGTGCGGGAGTGTGAGTTGGTGATCCCTCTACGTCTGCATTGGTTGAAGCATGTTGTTTTGGTTGGAGATGACTGTCAGCTGAGTGCAATGGTTAAAAGTCAAGTAAGTTTCACCTTACCCTCTTTATACTATACGTTGTCATCGAGCCATCGGTGCAGTTGGCTGCAAATTTCTAATGCTAAAATGCTACAGCAACTTTTTAGTTATTGCTGCATCACTCTACAGCACTACTAATCACGCATGTGAATATGCATGTCTTATATAACGTATTTCTTTTAATTTTTTACCTTACATTGATTTTTAGTTATGAAGCTTTAGACCATAAATGCTGCAGACCTTAAAATTGAGTTGGAAATGGCTGCATTGGGTAATTTTCATAATTTTGTTTAAGTTCGATGGATAACACAATCAATACAACAGTTCAGGTGGCTAAAAAAGAAGCTGGATTTGGTGTGACTCTTTTTTGGAGATTGATTCATGACAATCTTAGTTCTTACCTTTCATTTGGAAACAAGCTGGATCTGTTGATGATAATCGTACTTCTTATGTTCATTGTTTATCTGTAGGTATGCAAAGAAGCTGGCTTTGGTACAAGTCTTTTTGGGAGATTGGTTATGTTGGGATTCGATAAACATTTGCTGAATATACAGTATCGCATGAATCCTATTATTAGCTTGTTTCCAAATGTTCAGTTTTATGAGAGGAAGATTTTAGATGGTTCAAATGTCCTGTCACCTAGCTATAACAAGGATTATACATGCTTCCCGTTTGATAGCTACACTTTTATAAACCTCACTGATGGAAGGGAAGACAAAGAAGGCACAGGAAACAGTCGAAGAAACATGGTTGAAGTTGCTGTTGTTTTGCACCTGATCCAAACCATCTTTAAATGTATGTTAGCTGAATCCTATCTTTTCTTCCAACCTTAGTATCCTGCCTCAGTATCCTTGGTACACCTCCGTCCGGGTTTATTAGCCCCCCTCGTATTTTGAGTCAAACTTTGGCCATCTATAAAAATAATAAAATATTACCTCTGTTCGGAAATAACTGACGTGGTTTTAGTTCAACATCAGTTACAACCACATCAGTTATTTCCGAACGCTGGGAGTCTAAATTATATGACACAAAAAGTACACTATTTGATTTGTATCTGAAAGAGCTACTTGGCTATATAGTTTACTTTTTGTTAGTTAAATTTATGGTCAAACTTTAGCCTAAAATAAAAGGGGGCCTAATAAACCCGGATGGAGGTAGTAGTTACTAATTTGTTTCTATATGAAGATACTTAGCTGATATGACTTGCATCTTTAGAAGCTTATAGGGTCTTTCTTGTATTTCATGTTGCATAACTTTCATTGATAGAAAGGTGATCAGTGTAATAGTTTATGTTCAACAGTCAGTTTGTTACCTGTGTATATCTTGTGATTTGTTAACTGCATCAATCTGGGTTTATGAAAATTCAATTCCCTACATATGTCTGTCAGCAAGTCCACTGTCATACACTTCCCTGTTTAATAGATAATGTTACATTTTTTATTTGCAAAACTTAGAACATTAAGTAGATGATATGAAAGGTGAGACATCAAGCTCTGTTAGAGTTGTTGGCCACTACATGTACTCACTAATTGGTATTTTGTTTTTACCTTCAGAGCTGAAAAGTAATGCTATGTCACTTGTAAGCTGATACAGAATCAACTGCAGTTTGCTATAGAAAATTCTCTCGCTCGCCTTATGCAAAATAGACCCCAAAAGCTCATTAAAGACTTAGCAGTTTAGTTTTTTTTTTGCAGGTTGGAAAAGTACGGGCAAAGTGCTCAGCGTCGGTGTGGTCTCTCCATATAGTTCTCAAGTTGATGCAATTAAAGGTAGACTTGGCAAACAATATGACACATGTGATGGCTTTCATGTGCGAGTCAAGTCTATTGATGGTTTCCAAGGAGAAGAGGATGATATAATAATACTATCAACAGTTAGATCCAATGGGAGAGGAGTTGTTGGATTTCTTGCTGATAACCAAAGAACAAACGTTGCTCTTACCAGGGCAAAGTGAGCATTTTTTCCCAGTCCTTTGTTTTGTTACTGTTCAAAGTATTGTCAGATTGATAATATAGTCTTTCTAATGGATGCTTTATTTGATGCAGGCACTGTCTTTGGATTGTTGGTAATGCTCATACACTGTACAAAAGTGGAACTGTCTGGACAGACCTTGTTTCTGATGCTCAAAGACGTAAATGTGTTTTCAATGCCACTAATGACACGGCCTTATGTAAGTTGGTTTTGCAAGTAAAGCAAGATCTTGATGAACTTGAGGATCTTCTTAATGCTGAGTCGGCCGTTTTCAGCAATACCAGATGGAAGGTAAGTAACATAGTGATGTTAGTCAGTTTGACTTTGACCATACTTTCGTGTGCTCCCTCTACGTGTGCGTTTATTTACCTCCTTTTCTTTTTGCTAGTAGTTTAGAATTTAGATTGTAGTTTTTTCCTCTGTTGGTTGGCTTGGCTTCACCTTGAGTGGCTGTGCCATTTTGCGCCATTTTAGCATGTTTGGATGCATGCTCAAGAGAAAATTTAAGTTAGTTTAGTTATGTGCATTTAATGTATTGGAATGCAAACCACATTTATGCACATTAGTCTGATAAGACTCTGCTTGTTGTCAGGGAGTATTGGGTTTGTTGATACACGGTTTCTTTATAACATGTTTTTTTTTGTGGTTTGCTTATCTCTGTTATGCTGTTTGTAATTAAGATTTGCAGGGACATGTGCTACTTTGCAGGATGGTATGTCAATATATGATTTTTTTTTCTATAGATTACATACCATCTTGTAACTCCCTACTTTTTTTTACAGAACATACCTGTTGATATATTCTTGAGTTCATTCTTTCTCAGACTCTATTTTGTGTACTGGTAAATTCAACAGGTCATTGTTAGCGACGAGTTTAGAAAGTCTTTCACCAAGCTAAAATCATCACAGCTCAGGAGGGAAATACTCCAAAAGCTTGTCAAAGTTGGCGGTGGTTGGAGGACACCAGTTAGGAACTTGGATGTACCTGGTGTTTCCAATCTTGCAAAAGTATACAAGATCAGGGACCTTTATCTTATTTGGAGTACTGACTTGGAGAAAAGTGAAGAAAGGTATATCCAGATAATAAGAATTTGGGACCTACTATCACAACAACATGTTGCAAGAACCGTTCAACGTCTCGAGAACCTATTTTCCATGTACACAGATGATTACCTGGATCACTGCAGAGGAGTGCAGACCCTCGGGTATGCGCTGTTCATTTTTATTGGGCCATACTTTGTTCCTAGGATTCTTTTACCATGCTTGAAATTGAACTGTTCGTCAATAGTCATGTTTATGAGTTATGAGTGGGCTGCTTGTAGACATTCTTCTTATTTCTCTTTTTTGAATAGTATTATTCTTATTTCTTGCTTCTTTTTTTGATTGCTTGCAGGAAACTAGAGGTTCCTATGGTTTGGGATGTTGAGCATGATATTATTCGCTATAAGAAGGATTGCAGAGTTGATGCCCAGGAACAGCATGATCTAGTGGATACACCATATGCTATGGAAAATTCAAAAGTTCGCGAAAGCTTCTTGCTGATGAAATTCTACTCGTTATCATCTGGAGTGGCAAAACATTTGCTGACGGCTTCTGATGGTTCTGAAATTGATATCCCCTTTGAACTAACTGATGAAGAGAAGGTGATAATCCAATTCCCGGTCACTAGTTTTATACTTGGGAGGTCAGGCACCGGAAAAACCACTGTATTGACAATGAAATTGATTCAAAAAGAGCAACAGTCATTGATTGCCTCCCAAGGTCTACATTTGGATGGAGATGATTTGTCAGGGCTTGATGAAAAAGATATTGTGCCACTGAAGGATGCAGGAGAAGGTTTTGTGAAACAAGTGTTTATCACTGTAAGCCCAAAGTTGTGTTCAGCCATAAAAAATCACATTTCTGGACTTAAAAGGTAAGTCTGTTGAACTAGAGCCCTATTTTGAAGTTTACACGTGTTTAGCATTTTCAAAATTATTTTTGGACATATATTTAAAGTGGACAGAAATATGTGTGCAATTTGGTCCAAGGTATTTTTTCAATGTACTCACTTCATTTTACTGTACGGGGTTACTGTATTTTTATCTTCTTTTTATTTACGGGGTTACTGTATTTATAAGTTCATGCTCTTTAGATTCTTTGTTTGTCATGCCCTTTCAAGGTTAACATTTTTATCCATATGAAGTACATTTCTCTTTGATATACTTGAATAATTATAAAAAAACACTATACTTATGGGGACCAACCCTCGTGGATTTGTATTGAAAGAAACAGCAACCATGTGCTCCTTCGTAGGCGAGTCCTTGAAAAAAATACACTCTTCAAATGATATTTACTGATTCTTCTATGAGTTATATGATTATATCAACCATGACGCGCATATTACTTTATTTCAACCCTGTAGGTTTGGCTCTGGTGACGCCTTCACATGCATGACATCATTGATGACCAGGAAGAGTTTACAGATATACCTGACAATTTTAGCAATCTACCTCATGAGCACTATCCTCTTACTATAACATATCGGAAGTTCTTGATGATGCTTGATGGAACATGCCGGACATCATTTTTTGATGTGTTTTATGGTGAACTGCAGTCTAGCATTGATAGAGGGCATTCAAACTCTCGCGCGCTGCAAACTTTTATTGAATCAAAGGAAGTTACCTATGAGAAATTTGCTGCTGCCTATTGGCCTCGTTTCAATGCAGACCTGACCAAGAATCTTGATGCATCCACTGTCTTCACTGAAATAGTTTCTCATATAAAGGGTAGATATCAAGCAAGCAGTCCTTATATCAGCAAGCTTGGAAGACAAGATTATGTGATACTCTCAGATAAAAGATTTTCATCTCTGAACAGTGAGAAGAGAGATAGGATTTACAATATTTTTGTTGATTATGAGAGTATGAAATCCACTGCCAGAGAGTTTGATTTGTCAGATTTTGTCAATAGCCTTCACACCAGTCTTATATCCGAGGGCTACAATGGAGATCTATTGGACTTTGTTTACATAGATGAGGTGCAGGATCTAACCATGACACAAATAGCACTTCTTAAGTACGTCTGCAGAAACTTCAAGGAAGGCTTCCTTTTTGCTGGTGACACCGCACAGACTATAGCTAGGGGTATTGATTTCAGGTTTGAAGATATTCGTTCGCTTTTTTATACCGCATTTCTCTCAGAAACGGAAGCATTTAATCAAGGACGTCAACATGGAAAACAAGTCAAACTCTCTGATATGTTCCAACTTACTCAAAATTTCCGCACACATTGTGGCATCCTTCACATGGCACAAAGTATCATGAGCCTTTTGTACTTCTTTTTCCCGTCAAGTGTTGACAAGCTTAACCCAGAGACTGGACTTGTGTATGGAGAAGCACCCGTGCTGCTGGAGTCTGATAATGATGAAAATGCAATTATGACTATATTTGGAGAAATCAAAAGTAAGCATGGTAGCATGCATGGGTTTGGTGCTGAGCAAGTCATATTAGTTCGTGATGATGCTACCAAAAAACAAATTGTTGATCTTGTTGGTAAACAGGCTCTTGTTTTGACCATTGTTGAATGTAAGGGCCTTGAGTTCCAGGTATGAGCATCTAGTTCACTAAATTTTTGTGCATTTTGCCAAAAAAAGTTAAATGTCATGTCATAAGATTTTGCGTATTGTTACTTTGAATACATTGTGTAGGATGTGCTGTTGTACAACTTTTTCGGCTCGTCGCCCTTAAGAAACAAATGGAGAGTTCTGTACGGTTACATGAAAGATAAAGATATTATAGCACAATCTGAAGAGATCTCTCATCCGGGTTTTGACAGAAGCAAGCATCATCTTCTCTGCTCAGAGTTGAAGCAACTCTATGTTGCAATCACACGCACTAGGCAAAGGCTGTGGATATGTGAGAATACAGATGATTACTGTCGACCAATGTTTGACTACTGGAAGAAGTTGTGTCTTGTAGAGGTTAGATTACTTGATTCTAACCTTGTTCAAGCAATGCAGACAGGAAGCAGTGCTGATGATTGGAGGCTACGGGGAACAAAGGTTAGTGATCTTTACTTGTTTGCTTTGGAAAGCCAGTTTACCTTTTTTGACCTTTTATTTTCCTGAAGTTCATGGGCCTTTTTCTGTCTGACAATTGGTCGTACAGAATTCTTTGAGGTGTAATTGTGCATGCCTACTTACAATTTTAGCGTACTTCTCTTTCGAAGTTGTTATTCCATCTTAGAAGTTTTTTTTTCTTGCAGTTATTCAATGAAGGGCAATTTGAAATGGCTACAATGTGTTTTGAAAAAGCTGGTGATACATACAGAGAGAAGTGGGCAAGAGCTGCCGGACTTGTAGCTACTGCTGAACGTGCCATGTCCTCAAATTTGGAGAAGGGCAACGCTCAATTGCAAACAGCATCAGAAATCTATGAGTCCATAGGCATGCATGAGAAAGCTGCTACCTGCTATATCAAATTAGGTGACTACAAAAGAGCAGGTCTGCTAATTCTCCATAATATTCAATCTGTACCCACACCTCTGAGATTTTTTATTCCATAACGTTTATCAACAAGTTGTTCCTAAAGAGTTACAGTATAATGTCTTAATATTTTAAACAATTTTTAAGGTCTTTTCATCACACTCCACGCAGCTCTATCTGACTAAACACTATTTTTCTTGAACTGCAATAGGTATGATCTATATGCAAAAATGTGGTGCTTCCAGACTCGAGGATGCCGGTGACTGTTTTGCCATGACTGAAAGCTGGTCAGATGCAGCTGAAGTGTACTTCAAAGCTAAATGTTACACCAAATGTTTCTTGATGTGCTCGAAAGGAAAACAATTATTTAATCTTGGCTTGCAGTTCCTGCAACAGTTGGAGGACCATTTGGCTGAGAATTCAAAATCCGTGGAGGTTTCTGCAATCAGAAAGACATATCTTGAAAATTGTGCTCAACATTATTTTGTGTGCCGTGACATAAAGCATATGATGCATTTTGTCAAGGCTTTCAGTTCTATGGATCATGTGCGGGCATTCTTAAAGTCTAGAAATCTTGTTGATGAACTGTTCAGTTTAGAGATGGAAAAGGGTAATTTCCTTGAGGCTGCAGGAATGGCAAAGCATAAAGGAGATGTCCTGCTGGAGGTAGATATGCTCGAGAAGGCAGATATGTTTGAGGATGCAACACGGCTTCTCCTACTCAATATCATTGTAGATTCCTTCTGGTCTTCAAACAGTCGAGGGTGGCCTCCCAAAAGATACGCAGAGAAGGAAGGGTCACTTGCAAGGGCCAAACAGATGGCAAAGAAGGTCTCTGAGGGCTTCTACAGCTTTGCTTCCCTGGAAGCTGATGCACTGTCAGATATGAAGAAGTCTCTTCCCAGTTTAAATTGCACTTTGCTTGATGGCAGAAAATGTGAAAACTTGTTCGTTGAATTTATTGCTTCCCGTTTGATTCTTGATGTTCATCTTCAGTCCCAAGCCTCTGAATATAATTTGGAATTAGGACCAGGATCTGAAGATGACAGTAGTTGTAATGATATGGTTGCTCGTAACCAGATATCACCCAAAACTCTAGCGTATGCTTGGAATCACTGGAAGTCAATCATAATCAAAGTACTATCTCATCTTCGCCACACTGATGGTCCAGAATTAAATGATTATGAAGTTTTGTATGAAGAGCTTTGCTGTAAGTACTTTGGGTTGAGGAAAGATGGTGAAGATGGCCGATATGTCGTGCTTAACATGAATTCAAGTTGGCTCTCTAATGCAGGCAGAAATTCTTTGCAGCAAGATGGCAACAGATGTTGGCTGGATGTCCTTCAGTGTCATTCATGTGCTCAGTCTTTCCTGATGAATGAGTTGTCTTCTGTTGGTTTGGGTGTACTTAAGAAGTTGGAGACCATTGTTCAAATTTATCCAAATCCGGCATCTTCATATGCCCTGGTGAGAACTACCCTTATCATAAAAGAGATAGCTAACTTTTTGGAAGAACCAGAGTTCAGTATGCCGAAAAGTACCATGAAGTTAAGAAGCTTCTCTGCTCTGTGCGAGCGCCGCTTCTTTGAGTTAGTTTTTCTTGTCTGGAGAGATGGGGCAACGAGGAGCCTCTTGCGTATACTTGATTCACCAGCTTCATATTGTTTGATTGCTGATTCCCTTGGTGCAAATCTTCGGCCAAGAAATAAAAATTTGACTTACGGGCATCTTGGGAGGACAACTGTGCTTCTGCTTCATGCAGCACGATTGGATGATGCACTCATTTCAAGGCTGGTACAGTACCTCGACAATGATTCTGACTGGGCAAAGTTTTTCCGACATTTGAAGAGATTTCTTGATACTGGCGTTGATAGATCCTACTTGATCAAGAACTTTAGGACTGCTCTTAATTCTACCTTCTATGATGTGACTTGGAGGAATGAACTGGACTACATATCCCCAATATGCTATGTGGGTCTGATGGAGTGCCTTGGTTTCTTGGCTTCATCGTACCTTCTACAGAAAGGTTGTATATATGGCACAAAATCTCTGTTGCTCAATATGCTGGACTGCCGTACCAGCAAGGTTTACCTTGACAGCTGCCTGGTATCTAATTCGAGCCCAGATCCCGATCTTGAGGAGATGACATTCTTATCAGGGCGTTTCATATTTGATACAATTATGAGTATCTTGAGAAACAAGAATACGCTCTGGGATTGGGTACAGAAGACTTCAACTCCTAGTTGTTCATACACTGCAGTCCTGTTGAGACTAGTGGTTACACTTTATCCACTGATCCTAACTCATGATGGTCTGGGGAATTGCTATGAGGCCACAAATATTCTTCTGAAGCATGGAGTCTTTAAGGATTTACCTGTGGAATTCTCTCAGAAGATTGTGCGTGTCCTGCAACTGCAAATGAGGTCTCGCACCAGGGGCAACTTCAGAAGAGCACTCGCTGATGCACTTGCTGCAATCGGAGATCGTATGGTAGTTATGGGTCCACCCAAAGATATAGCAAGCTTTCAGAACATAAATGCTGATATGATTAGCACAGAGGATTTGGGTGATGTTCAGAAGGTAATGGCTATTCTTCGTCCTGAAGAGGCAAGTTCTGTAAAGGAAGAGGCCGCACTGCTAGAAAAATCTGATGGTAAAAAAAACATTCCTAAGGCTGTACCAGCCAATAAGGTGGAGAGTACAAGTGAAATAGATTTAAGTGATGAGAATACTCCCTTCTGGGATAAGTTTGAGGCTTTTCAAGCCAACAAGGAAGGCCAGGTGAGTTTCATATGTTATGGTGCTTGTTTTGTTATTTTTCACTCTGTCCCATTGCTTCGCGGCTGCCAAGTTATTCTAAAAGCTGATTTCTGCAGAAAGATGCAAGGGTTATTATTCAGTTCCTTAGAAGTGTTGTTCGATGGATGGAACAAGCAGGCTTTACAGGAAAGCTTGATGCACAACTGTTGGAAGATATCAGGCGCATCCGCAGTGAATTTGATGAATGCATTGCCGGGTAAGCCAATGTTAAACTAAGGCCAACTCTAAATTTCTTAATGGCAGTATAAACGCCGAACTGCAATTGGTAGATAATAAGGTATGAGTGACGTTTTGTAAAACATGACTAGGCCATCCCCAAAGTCTTCTGATAATTTACCATTTGCGCAGGATGGAGAAGACAGCTTGTCTGACTCTGGAGGATCTATACTCGATATGGGGAGATGGTGAGAACAAACTGCAGACGGTCATCAGCTTTGTGTCCTCCGCAAGGGCGTCCATGAGAGAAGATGACATGAGGAATGTCCAGCCGCAGACTGACGGAGTGGTCGAACGGACCGGATGTTCAGACAGTGAGCCTGACACAGCAGGAAGCAACGAGGTGGAACCGTTGAAGGAGGAAGCAGTGGCCGCCGCCTCGACCTCGCAGAGGGCGGCGCAGAAGCACAAGGGCAAGAAGAAATCCAAGAAAGGCAAAGGCCGTGGCAGGAAGTGAGCCGCTGTAGCTGTAGCCCGTGGTGTACTCCCCCACCTGCAAACCGTCGCCTGCATTGGAGAAACTCGCTTTGTACCATGGCTGTAAAACCAACGTATGGCAGGGGCTCGTTGTTGACATGATGGATGTGCCTCTGCATTTTGTTTCTGGGAAGGATGGGATTATAATGACTCCGGTGAATGTTCTAAAGTTCTAAAGTAGCACGAGCATCTCTCTCGCGCGAAATAGCACAAGCATCTCCAACATTGTACCCGTAATTTGGCTGCCCAAACCAATTATGGATAGTGGAGAGAGAAGATTGGACATGCAAACGATTTTTGCTTTTACAACATTCTCAAAATTGGATGCTCAGATATCCGGAACGATTTACATAAAACATGGTTCATTGCACAGTTAAACACTACAATGAGTACAATTAAACATCACTGCCACTACAACGAGCTTAAAACCAGACACATCGGGTCTAAAATGAGCTCTACTCATTCTCCTTGTGGTTGTTGGCGATGGGCTGAATCCATGGCATGGCACCACATCATTGGTAAGACGGGGCTGAATTGATGGCATCGCATCGTCCACGGTGTTGGCTTCGCCTGCAGTTTCGTCACCTAGGCCCCTTCCCTCGCCTGCACCCTCTGTGGAGAGCTACTTCCAA
>NC_041382.1:696049453-696059547 GCF_002162155.2 Triticum dicoccoides | reverse complement strand
CTACTTCTTGTGGAGCCTAGTGCTATAGGACAAGATGGTGCTGCTTCTCACGTGGAGGGGGAGGCGGCACGCGTTTGTTACGGACATGTCGGATCGAGATGCGGCTGCCTATGCTAAAATGAAGCAGCCCTGCTCCTCGATGATTGAAATTCCACCACCCCGCTTCTTAAGGAGATCAAAGCCACCTCCACCTCGGCACCTGAAGTAGAGCCTTTCACTCTACCAGGGCCGTCTTCAGGAATTTGGGGGCCCAGGGCAAAACGCAAATGCAATCATATCTTTTAAAAAACATACAATGTTTTTTGAAGTTACACAAACACACAACTAATCAGTTATGATCTCATGTTGTTCTACCTAAAAGCATCATCCATGTAGTATCAAATTTTCTATTTTTATTGCACATTGTAGATAAGCTGCGGAGGCAATTAAAAATTGGAACGCTGGATACAATTGGCGAAAAAAAATATAGCAGCGCATCGAAACGACGAAACGAACGAACAGATCAAATGGGGCCCAGTAGATGAACATTGAATTGAGCTACGTAGTGTGTTCGTACTCATATAGGTGATGACCTGATCAGTCACCGGCCAGTGAGATCGTTTGTACCCTCGTATAGAAAGCGATCTGGACGGCGCATGCAATAGCCAAACATGTAGGGGGAGAAGGGGAATAGAATAGCCAGGCAGGTGAGCAGTGTCGCAAATGAGAACTGCTACACATACGACAAATTTTGTACGATGTACGTACGACAGAGGTCAGCAACCATTCAATCAGTTGGATGGACGAGTGAGATCATGTCGTACAAAAATCGTATGCATTGTTCATCGTATGCACAACAATTTCGGTTGCAAATAAGGCTGTAGCCTCTTTGAACTCCCGTATGGTGCTAATGGGATGGATTGTTGGATCCTTTTTCCAGATTAAACTAATACCTAATGTTGTTTACCTGATGATTTGGGGCCCCCAAGATTTTGGGGCCTTGTGCGGTCGGCCAGTTTGGCCTCCCTCATAGACGGCCCTGCACCCCATGTCGTTGCACCATGTCAGGCAAGGCAAAGGCTGGCAGGAAATCTTTCAAAGCTTCGACAACCGAAACGGTGCTCACGGGAGCATTGGGGATCTTACCGGAGAACCTAAAGGTGGATGAGAATGTTGTCGCAGAGCTAAGAGGCTTGTTCGCGCCGCTATGCGACCAACACGTCAGGGTAACTGCAACAATCTTTGGAAAGGCGGGCAACATGCATGGGAGGAAGAGATGCAAGATGGGCAACTGAACATGCATGCAGTAAGCTATGGGAATAAAGAACAGAGAAGATGGGGCATGGGCAAGAACATTATCACTGACCAAGTGGGCTAGGAGAACTCTTTTGCTGATTCTTTCGACAACCTCCTGGGAAATATGAAGATTAGGGAGCACTCCATTGATCAGAGCGCTATTGGTGTGAATTCGGTGGATTTGTCTGACATGGATGGTGTGTTCACGGAAGAGTAAGTGTGGAGGGTGTTACGTGATCTACCACTTGACCGTGCACCAGGCCCTAACGGCTTCATTGGCCTATTTTACCAGAAGGCTTGGAGCATCATAACACCTGACATCATGACGACTCGCTTAAAAATTTTATGTGGGGGATTGTTGTGGCTCGTGGGTTTGGTGCTCTCAATAAGGCTCTAATTACCATGACCCCAAAAAAGCTGGATGCTGAGCGAGTTGGTGACTACCGACCAATCAGCTTGGGGCATAGTTTCTCTAAATCATTTGCCAAGGCGTTTTCTGACAGAGCCAGAAGGAGGATGGCCAAGTTAGTCCAAGTCAATCAATTGGTGTTCATCAAAATTAGAAACCTCCATGATAATTTTCTTCTAGTGCGACAAGTGGCAAGGAAGTTACATGCCAAAAAGATCAAAGGCGTGCCGCTCAAACTGGATTTGACGCGAGCGTTCGACCCTCTCTCCTGGGCCTTTCTCAAGTTCTCCAACAAAAAGGATTCAGTCAAGCGTGGCTGAGGTGGATCTTGATATTGCTTTCCACGACAAGCTCTTGGGTTTCGGTGAATGGCATTCCAGAAAGAAAGATCTCTCATGCTCAAGGATTAAGTCAAGGGGATCTGGTCTCCTCTTTGCTATTTTTCATCACAATGGATGCCCTTACGACCTTGATTCTGCAAGTTGTGGACGAGGAGGTGTTGGAGAACTTACCAGGGATTGTGCCCATACAACACATGTCCATCTTTGCAGATGATGTGGTTTTCTTCCTCAGGCCCTCTTGTCGTGATCCAAATGGACCGTGCTACAAATTTGATGTCAGATTTTTAAACATGGCAAATCGAGTGTTTTATATGGCAAACTGCATGTCACGAGCCTCACATTTCCCTTCAGCAAGCATGGAAAATCCTGACATGTTCAGTTTTTTTTCTTCGGAAAGCATGGCAAATCCTGACATGTTTAGTTTTTTTCTTCAGAATTTGCCATGCTTGCTGAAGTAATTTGCCATGCTCGTGAGACGTAATTTTCCATAAAAACGTTTGATTTGCTATGTCAGATTTTTAGCATTTCTGATCTAAATTTAGTTAGCATTCAAACTGAGAACCCACCTAGGATCAGAGGAAACAAGGCGAACCGACCAAATGAACGACGGTCCAGGAAAGTGTAACAAGCGAGCACGTGAAGCATGCACATCGGTCGGCAAGGTAGAAGGGGTAAAAGGCCGGGGGTGGAACATGCTAGCCGAGTAGCCGCATCGGTCCAACGCCAGGCAGCACGTGATATGTCCAGCTACAAGGGTCTCAAGTTCTGGGCAATGCACAAAAACCACACCTAGATGCCGAAACATGCCTTCCAGTCAAGGTGACACAGCTTCGAGAAGTCACTTCATAGTCTGACAACAAGACTAACAGAACAGAAGCAAAACAAGTCCGACATTCACATTGCTTTTCTATCAATGATTGTCGATGCAAATAGAAACGCAATAGGAACATAGTCATTTGCAAACAGTTGAGGAAAAATCCTCCAAATAGTTCGCTTGGCTTCCAGGCTGCAGTTGGTCTCTGCGCCAATTGGAGCAACGAGTCATCTAGTTAGGAAAAACTATGGTGATAGCATTGGCACAACTTAGAGTAGTAGCAAAACAAAGAGATGTTGCAAACAAGCTCAAGTTTGATGTTGCAATAGTCAAGATCCAAAAGGAAGATCAAATGATTATACAACTGTCTTAAAGAAGGCAGGAGGAGGCTGAAGCAAGGAAGAAAGCAAATTAAGAGAAAAGGAAAGCTTTACAGATAGATAAACTAATACTTTTTGAAGAAAGAAAGTAACTGAAGAGAAAAAGAAGCAAGCAAAAGTGGCCAAGAGGCAGGTTTTGGCAGCTAGAAAAAGAAGAAGAATCGGAGTAGAAGATGTTTAGGGTTGCAGAAAGAAAAAGAAAAGCTATAGAGAAGAAGAAAAGAGAAGAGAACAGAGGAGCAAAAGAAGTTGCAGAGGAATATGTCTTTTTTATTCATATTTCAACATGATGAGCTAGAGAGGAAAATGGAGGAGCAGAATAGGCAACAGACATGGGAGGAAGAGATGGAAGTTGGGCAACTAAACATGCAGTAAGCTGTGGGAATGAAGAACAAAGAATATGTCGCAGAGCATAAGAGAGAAGCCGAGGCAAGGAAAAAAGGAAGACAAGGCAGAACATAAGAGAGAAACCGAGGCAAGGAAAAGAGGAAGCTAGGGAAAAGCATTTTGGAGAATCACTGTGATTTCTCATCCATGCAACAACACCAACAACCAAAAAGATATTTCAAGATCACCTAAGGGGTTTCAAAAAACAGAAAGTAAAGCATGTTTGATAATTTCAGATAGTTGTCCTAGGCAGCAGACTAGTCAAGCAACCTAGTCAAGTAGGCTGACAGTGATTTTTTCGAAAAGGGGGACTCCCCGGCCTCTGCATCAGAACGATGCATACGGCCACATTTATTAGCAAGTAAAAAGGTTCAACAAGGTCTTTAAGTCTATGAACAAAAAAGATCGGCTAGCTCACACAGAGCGTCAACGCCAAAACAGAAAACTTGACAAGCCACAACCGGCTGGCAAAATAACAGATAGGGAAACTAATCGCCTATCCTATTACATGACCGCCATCCAAACCGGTTGAAGATATCCCGCGCTACCATCTCTCACCGGACAGATCCAGTAACCAAACGCTCCGTGGCCTCCGTCGGAGTGAGTAAGGACCACATACGGATCAGCGCAGTAGCCCGGAATAAAACCTGCAAAAAATGAATAGTTGGTGTTCTGTTAAATGCCAAATCATTTCTGCAATTCCAAATTTCCCATAACAACGCACAAACTCCTACACGAATGTCTCTAGCTGTTTCTGGCTCTATCCCAGCAAGCCACGTCCCGAATAATGTGTTGACCGAAGTCGGAGGAGTAATGTTAAAGGCAATTTGCACATAGCGCCACAACCCTCGTGCCAACGGGCAGTCAAAGAAGAGGTGCTTGATAGTCTCTTCCCGATCACACAAGCTACACCTAGTAGAACCTGTCCAGTTTCGCTTAACTAGATTGTCCTTTGTTAAAATTACTTGTTTATGAACAAACTAAAGGAAATATGCCCTAGAGGCAATAATAAAGTTATTATTTATTTCCTTATATCATGATAAATGTTTATTATTCATGCTAGAATTGTATTAACCGGAAACATGATACTTGTGTGAATACATAAACAAACAAAGTGTCACTAGTAAGCCTCTACTTGACTAGCTCGTTAATCGAAGATGGTTATGTTTCCTAACCATAGACATGAGTTGTCATTTGATTAACGAGATCACATCATTAGGAGAATGATGTGATTGACATGACCTATTCCATTAGCTTAGCACCCGATCGTTTAGTATGTTGCTATTGCTTTCTTCATGACTTATACATGTTCCTATAACTATGAGATTATGCAACTCCCGTTTACCGGAGGAACACTTTGTGTGCTACCAAACGTCACAACGTAACTGGGTGATTATAAAGGTGCTCTACAGGTGTCTCCAAAGGTACATGTTGGGTTGGCGTATTTCGAGATTAGGATTTGTCACTCCGATTGTCGGAGAGGTATCTCTGGGCCCTCTCGGTAATGCACATCACTTAAGCCTTGCAAGCAATGCAACTAATAAGTTAGTTGCAAGATGATGTATTATAGAACGAGTAAAGAGACTTGCCAGTAACGAGATTGAACTACGTATTGAGATACCGACGATCGAATCTTGGGCAAGTAACATACCGATGACAAAGGGAACAAACGTATGTTGTTATGCGGTCTGACCGATAAAGATCTTCGTAGAATATGTAGGAGCCAATATGAGCATCCAGGTTCCGCTATTGGTTAGTGACCGGAGACGTGTCTCGATCATGTCTACATTGTTCTCGAACCCGTAGGGTCCGCACGCTTAACGTTACGATGACAGTTTCATTATGAGTTTATATATTTTGATGTACCGAAGGTTGTTCGGAGTCCCGGATGTGATCACGGACTTGACGAGGAGTCTCGAAATGGTCGAGACAAAAATATCGATATATTGGATGACTATATTTGGACACCGCAAAGGTTCCGGGTGAGATTGGGACAATACCGGATCACCGGGAGGTTATCGGAACCCCCCGGGAGGTATATGGGCCTTATTGGGCCTTAGTGGAAAGGAGGGGAAAGGAGCAAGGGAGGGGGCGCCCCCCAAGCCCAATCCGAATTGGGAGGGGGCCGCCCCCCTTTCCTTCCTCCCTCCTTCCTCTTCCTTCCCTCTCCTACTCCTAATAGGAAAAAGGGGAGTCCTACTCCCTGTAGGAGTTGGACTCCCCCTTAGGGCGCGCCACCCTCCTTGGCCGGCCCCCTCCTCCACTCCTTTATATACGGGAGTAGGGGGGCACCCCATAGACACAACAATTGATCATTGATCTCTTAGCCGTGTGCGGTGCCCCCCTCCACCATAATCCTCGATAATATTGTAGCGGTGCTTAGGCGAAGCCCTGCGATGGTAGAACATCAAGATCTTCACCACGCCGTCGTGCTGACGGAACTCATCCCCGACACTTTGCTGGATCGGAGTTCGGGGATCGTCATCGAGCTGAACGTGTGCTAGAACTCAGAGGTGCCGTAGTTTCGGTGCTTGATCGGTCGGGCCGTGAAGACGTACGACTACATCAACCGCGTTGTGCTAACGCTTCCGCTTCCAGTCTACGAGGGTACGTAGACAATACTCTTCCCTCTCGTTGCTATGCATCACCATGATCTTGCATGTGCGTAGGATTTTTTTTTGAAATTACTACGTTCCCCAACAGTGGCATCCGAGCCTAGGTTTTATGCGTTGATGTTATGCACGAGTAGAACACAAGTGAGTTGTGGGCGATATAAGTCATACTGCTTACCAGCATGTCATACTTTGGTTCGGCGGTATTGTTGGATGAAGCGGCCCGGACCGACATTACACGTACGCTTACGCGAGACTGGTTCTACCGACGTGCTTTGCACACAGGTGGCTGGCGGGTGTCAGTTTCTCCAACTTTAGTTGAACCGAGTGTGGCTACACCCGGTCCTTGCGAAGGTTAAAACAACACCAACTTGACAAACTATCGTTGTGGTTTTGATGCGTAGGTAAGAACGGTTCTTGCTAAAGCCCGTAGCAGCCACGTAAAACTTGCAACAACAAAGTAGAGGACGTCTAACTTATTTTTGCAGGGCATGTTGTGATGTGATATGGTCAAGACATGATGCTAAATTTTATTGTATGAGATGATCATGTTTTGTAACCGAGTTATCGGCAACTGGCAGGAGCCATATGGTTGTCGCTTTATTGTATGCAATGCAATCGCGCTGTAATGCTTTACTTTATCACTAAGCGGTAGCGATAGTCGTGGAAGCATAAGATTGGCGAGACGACAACGATGCTACGATGGAGATCAAGGTGTCGCGCCGGTGACGATGGTGATCATGACGATGCTTCGGAGATGGAGATCACAAGCACAAGATGATGATGGCCATATCATATCACTTATATTGATTGCATGTGATGTTTATCTTTTATGCATCTTATCTTGCTTTGATTGACGGTAGCATTATAAGATGATCTCTCACTAAATTTCAAGATAAAAGTGTTCTCCCTGAGTATGCACCGTTGCCAAAGTTTGTCGTGCCCAGACACCACATGATGATCGGGTGTGATAAGCTCTACGTCCATCTACAACGGGTGCAAGCTAGTTTTTGCACACGCAGAATACTCAGGTTAAACTTGACGAGCCTAGCATATTGTGACGCCCCCGATTCAATCGTACACTAATCATGCACGCAAACGTGTACGATCAAGATCAGGGACTCACGGGAAGATATCACAACACAACTCTAAAACATAAATAAGTCATACAAGCATCATAATACAAGCCAGGGGCCTTGAGGGCTCGAATACAAGTGCTCGATCATAGACGAGTCAGCGGAAGCAACAATATCTGAGTACAGACATAAGTTAAACAAGTTTGCCCTAAGAAGGCTAGCACAAACTGGGTTACAGATCGAAAGAGGAGCAGGCCTCCTACCTGGGATCCTCCTAGCTACTCCTGGTCGTCGTCAGCGGGCTGCACGTAGTAGTAGGCACCTCCAGAGTAGTAGTCGTCATCGACGGTGGCGTCTGGCTCCTGGGCTCCATCGTCTGGTTGCAGCAATCGAATAGAGATAGGGGAAAAGGGGGAACAAGGCAACCGTGAGTACTCATCCAAAGTACTCGCAAGCAAGGAGCTACACTACATATGCATGGATATATGTGTAAAGGGCCATATCAGTGGACTGAACTGCAGAATGCCAGAATAAGAGGGGGATAGCTAGTCTTATCGAAGACTACGCTTCTGGTCACCTCCGTCTTGCAACAAGTAGAAGAGGGTAGGTTGAAGTCCTCCAAGTAACATCACATAGCAATAATCCTACCCGGCGATCCCCTCCTCGTATCCCTGAGAGAGAGCGACCACCGGTTGTATCTGGCACTTGGAAGGGTGTGTTTTATTAAGTATCCGGTTCTAGTTGTCATAAGGTCAAGGTACAACTCCAAGTCATCCTGTTACCGAAGATCACGGCTATTCGAATAGATTAACTTCCCTGCAGGGGTGCACCAACTTACCCAGCACGCTTGATCCCATTTGGCCGGACACACTTTCCTGGGTCATGCCCGGCCGTGGAAGATCAACACGTCGCAGCCCCACCTAGGCTCAACAGAGAGGCCAGCACGCCGGTCTAAACCTAAGCGCACAGGGGTCTGGGCCCATCGCCCATAGCACACCTGCACGTTGCGTACGCGGCCGAAAGCAGACCTAGCCTAGTGGCGTTCCAGTCCAATTCGGCGCGCGTCGCTCCGTCGCTGATGTCTGAAGTGCTTCGGCTGATACCACGACGTCGGGATACCCATAACTACTCCCGCGTAGATGGTTAGTGCGTATAGGCTTGTAGCCAACTCAGATCAAATACCAAGATCTCGTTAAGCGTGTTAAATATCCGCGAACGCCGAATAGGGCCAGGCCCACCTGTCTCCTAGGTGGTCTCAACCTGCCCTGTCGCTCCGCCACCAAGTAACAGTCGGGGGCCGTCGGGAACCCAGGCCCGCCTCTACCGGGATGGAGCCACCTGCCCCTTCAGCCCCCAACTCCGAACAGTATCACAGGTAATGTAACAGTGTAAAGTATATAGCATATGCCCGTGATCACCTCCCGAAGTGATCACAACCCAGTAGTATAGCATGGCAGACGGACAAGAGTGTAGGGCCACTGATGGAACACTAGCATCCTATACTAAGCATTTAGGATTGCGGGTAAGGTATCAATGACTGTAGCAGCAATGACAGGCTATGCATCAGAATAGGATTAACGGAAAGCAGTAACATGCTACACTACTCTAATGCAAGCAGTATAGAGAAGAGTAGGCGATATCTGGTGATCAAAGGGGGGGCTTGCCTGGTTGCTCTGGCAAGAGAGAGGGGTCGTCAACTCCGTAGTCGAGCTGGGCAGCAGCAGCGTCGGTCTCGTAGTCTACCGGAGAGAAGAGGGGGGAAGAAACAATGAATACCATGTAAACAGATGCATATCGATGCATGACAAGACAAGTAACGATGCTAGGCGTGCCCTAGCATGGTATGAGGTGGTACCGGTTAAGGGGGGAAACATTCGGGAAAATATCCCCGGTGTTTCGTGTTTTCGGGCGGAGGAGCCGGAGGGGGAAAGTTGCGGGTTCAATAGGTTAGGGGTGTGTGGCGGACGAACGGACTGCGTATCCGGATTCGTCTCGTCGTTCTGAGCAACTTTCATGTTGAAAATATTTTAATCCGAGTTACGGATTAAAAGATATGATTTTCTAAAGATTTTATCAATTTCTAGAATTTAACTAATTATTTAATTTAACCCGAAAATGGAATTATGACATCAGCATTATGTCAGGGTGATGTCAGCAGTAAACTAGTCAGTTGACCTAGTCAAACTGACATGTGGGTCCCACTGTCATTGTCTGTTAACTAATTACCCTAGTTTAGTTTAATTAATAGTAGTTAATTAGTTTAATTAGCCATTAGGTTAATTAATCAGGATTAATTAAATTAATTAATTACTTAATTACTTAATTAACTAATTAATTAATTAATTTTATTCATTTTTATTTTTATTAATTATATTTATTTAGCTTAACGTTCTGGGGGGGTGGGGTCCCCATGTCAGTGGCAGGGGCCGGCCCAGTCAGCCTGGCTGACCGAGTCAACAGACCGACCGGGCCCCTAGGGCCCACAGGTTAGTGACCCAGGGGTGGCCCCGGGTCGGCCACGTCGGCGGCCGGCGTTGGGGAACTCCGGTGGCCGTTCCGCGGCGGAGGGGGCGCCGGACCTCGCCGGAATTCGTCGTCCGGCGGCCAAAGGGGGCGCGGGCGGGTGCGTTCGAACGGGGTGACGACGACGCGCCCAACGGTGGCAGTGGCACGGCCGGACTCGGCCGGAAATGGCGCCGGCGAGCGGCGGAGGCGGTGGGGTGGTTCGGGCGCGAGATGACCCGGCGACTACGGGCATAACGGGAAGGCCAGGGGGGTGCGCGACGCGCTGAGCACGAGG
>NC_041382.1:696039788-696048653 GCF_002162155.2 Triticum dicoccoides | reverse complement strand
GGGCCAGGGGCTGGCCGGCTGGGCCAGGTGGGGGCTTGGCCGAGTTGGGCCAGTGGGGTTTTTCTCCCCCTCTCCCTTTTTTTGTTTTATTTACCTTTTCTTATTTTTTTCTTTTCTGTTTTAATTTATTTAAAATATCCAGACACTTTCTAGAAATGTGTGCACCCCACCATAATTAACTTTGTAATATTTGACAACCCCCGAACATTTTAGTTTTAATTTGTGAAAATTTTTATTGTCCTCATATATTTGAATTAAACTTTGAAACAGTTTTGATCCAACCCGAGATTATCTACAGTGACAGAGGTGACGTGGCACCATCAACGTGAGATTACTGTAGCATGATTATCCGGGCGTTACAAATCTCCTCCACTACAAGAAATCTCGTCCCGAGATTTAGGAGGTAGAAGGAAAGAGTGCGGGGTATTCATCTCGAAGACGATCCTCGCGTTCCCAGGTGGCTTCGTCTTCAGAGTGATTCGACCACTGGACTTTGAGGAACTTGATCGCCTTCTGACGTGTGCGGCGTTCAGCTTGGTCGAGAATGCGGACCGGATGCTCTTTATAGGAGAGGTCCTGTTGCAATTCGAGCACTTCATGGTCCACTGCTCGGATTGGGTCCTTGAAGCAGCGTCGGAGTTGTGACACGTGGAACACATCGTGAACCTGAGAAAGGTTCGACGGAAGCTCCAGTTGATATGCCACTTTTCCACGCCTTTCCAGAATAGTGAATGGGCCAATATAGCGGGGAGCTAGCTTGCCCTTGATCCCGAAGCGGTGAGCACCCTTCATTGGTGTAACGCGAAGATAAGCCTTTTCGCCAGGTTGATAGACCATGTCTTTATGATGACGGTCATAATTACTCTTTTGACGAGACTAGGCAGTTTTGAGATTCTCGCGAATAATGCGGACTTGTTCTTCGGCATGTTGGATAATATCCGGACCGAAGAGTGGACGTTCCCCAGTTTCTGACCAGTTCAGAGGGGTTCGACACTTTCGTCCATATAACCCTTCGAAGGGGGCCATCTTCAGACTAGCTTGATAGCTATTATTATAAGAGAACTCAGCATACGGGAGAGATTCCTCCCATTTCTTGCCGAAGGAAATAACACAAGCTCGAAGCATGTCTTCGAGAATTTGGTTGACACGTTCAACTTGCCCTTGTGACTGCGGATGAAATGCAGTACTGAAGGATAAGTGAGTCCCCATAGCCTCTTGAAAACTTGCCCAGAATCTTGAAGTGAATAAGCTGCCACGGTCCGAACTGATAACCAGTGGAATACCGTGAAGCGAAACAATTCTGGACATATAGAGCGTTGCAAGTTGACTAGCAGTGATCGTTTCTTTGACCGCCAGAAAATGCGCAACTTTAGAAAGCCGGTCAATGACGACAAGAATAGCATCATTACCTTTCTGCGATTTGGGAAATCCAGTGACGAAGTCCATTTCAACATGGTCCCATTTCCATTCAGGAATAGGGATAGGTTGCAGAGTTCCAGCAGGCCTTTGATGTTCTGCTTTGATGCGACGGCAAACGTCACATTCAGCAACATAACAAGCAATGTCTTGCTTCATATTAGACCACCAGAATCTCTGACGGATGTCTTGGTACATCTTTGTACTACCAGGATGGATACATAGAGGCGTATCATGAGCTTCTTTCATAACCTCCTGAGTCATATTCAGGTTTTCCTTCTTACTCGGTACCACTAGGCGACCTTTGAAGAATAGGGTGCCTGCGTCATCCACAGTGAAGAATGAGGGCTTTCCTCCTGCGAGATAAAGTTTAATCCTCTCGACTTCATCGTCACATTTCTGTATCCATTTGATGGTGTCCACAAGATCTGGTTTCGCAACCAGGGTATTGAGAGAACCCCTGGAAACAACATGGAGGTTCATCTTGCGAAGCTCCGGAGGAGGGGGAGCGAGTGCACCCGGAGGAACAATATGGAGGTTCAGCTTTCTGAATTCTTCAACGAGTGAGGGCTGAACTTTGTGAACCTGGAGGTGGTTGCAATAAGACTTGCGGCTCAAGGCATCAGCCATTACATTAGCCTTGCCTGGTGTATAGGAAATACCCAAGTCAAAATCTGCAACAGTCTCCATCCATCTCTGCTGACGGAGGTTCAGGTCTGGCTGAGTGAACAGATACTTCAGACTTTGGTGGTCGGTGAAGATCTCGCAACGATTACCGAGAAGGTAATGTCGCCACTGTTTTAGCGCATGAATGACAGCAGCCAGTTCGAGGTCGTGAACTGTGTAGTTCTCTTCATGAGGGCGCAATTGTCGCGAGGCATAAGCAACCACTTTGCGCTCTTGCATTAGGACACAGCCTAATCCTTGACGAGAAGCATCGCAGTAAGTGGCGAAGTCCCTTTTAGTATCAGGAGGAGCTAGCACTGGGGCAGAAGTCAACTTGTCTTTGAGTGCCTGGAAACTTTCCTGACATTTATCTGTCCATTGGAACTTGACGCCCTTATGCAACAGGTTAGTCAGAGGCCTGGCAATCTTGGAGAAGTTCTCGACGAATCGACGGCAATAGCTGGCGAGACCGAGAAAACTTCTGACTTGCTTAACATTCTTCGGAGGAGTCCAATCGAGAATAGCCTGAACTCGTTCAGGGTTGACGGCAATACCATCCTTAGAGATGACATGCCCGAGATAGGTCACTTCGGGAAGCCAGAATTCACACTTGGAGAATTTGGCATAAAGTTGATGCTCTCGTAGCTTTTCCAGCACAAGACGAAGATGTTCAGCATGCTCTTCTTCGTTCTTAGAAAATATCAGGATATCATCCAGATAAACCACGACGAACTTGTCGAGGTAATCCATGAATATATAGTTCATCAGGCGAGAGAAGGTGGCTGGAGCATTGGGTAAGCCGAAGGACATGACAGTGTACTCGTATGAACCATAACGAGTCACAAATGCGGTCTTGGGGATATCCTCTTCGCGAACACGGATCTGGTGGTAACCCAACCTCAAGTCGAGTTTAGAGAACACTGATGAACCAGCCAGTTGATCATACAGATCATTGATCCGAGGAAGAGGATACTTATTCTGAATGGCAGCTTGATTTATAGGACGGTAATCTTGGACCAATCGGTTTGTTCCATCCTTCTTCTTGACAAAGAGAGAAGGTGCCCCCCAAGGAGAGCAACTTGGGCGGATGAAACCACTTTGAAGAGATTTGTCGATTTCCTCCTTGAGCTCAAGGAGTTCATGCGGCGGCATCTTGTAGGGTCGCTTGGCTATAGGAGTGGTGCCTGGTTTCAAGTCGATGACGAATTCGACAGCTCTAGCAGGGGGAATCCCTGGAAGTTCTTTGGGAAAGATGTCCTGGAATTCGCGAACGACAGGAATGTTTTCAATGCCCTCGAGGGGTGCGGCATTCAATGCATTCAATGCATAGAACCTTGCCTCGGCATTCTGAATCAGACGAGCATTGTAGCTTATTATTTCATCAGAAGGGTGCAGCAGATGGACGGTCTTAGTGGCGCAAACGATTGAAGCAGTATGCGCTTTCAACCAATCCATCCCCAAAATGAGGTCGATGTTAGACGTCTTCAGGATAATGGGGGAGGCATAGAATTCCAGCCCTTCGATTTCCACGGGGACGTCGACGCCAACCATGGAGGTTTGACATTGTCCCAAGGGGGTTTTTACCACTACCGAAGAGTTCATCTCCTCACACTTAACGTCATGCTTGTATGCAAAATCTTTTGACATGAATGAATGCGATGCTCCTGAATCGAATAAAACAGATGCAGGTACTGAATTTACGAGAAGTGTACCCATCACAGTAGCAGGTTGGTCTTGAGCTTCGTTCAGATCAACGTGGTTGGCATGAACCCGACCATAAGGCTTGGCAATCTTGTTGCGCGGCTGGTTGCTTCCACGGCCAGTTGTGGGAAGTGCCAGTTGATTCTGGTTCTGGTTGCATTCTCTAGCACGGTGCCCTGGTTGTCCACACCTGAAGCACAAACCATTATTGGGGGTGGGAATAGGAGCTTGGGGTGGTGGAGCTGGAAGCTTTGGCTGCCTAGTTGGAGTAGGCAGACGAGGTGCAGCATAGCTCTGTCTTGGGGCAGGTGCATTTGGCTGGTACATGCTGTTGGGAATCCATATCTTACGCTTCTGCGAGGACGGGCCCGAAGATGAGCCCGTGTCACGGTTGCGCCTGTTAGAGCCCTGGTATTCCTGCAGACCAGTTTCGACATTGATAGCCTTGTTCACCAAGGTGGCGAAATCAGCAAAGTCGTGCACTAGAAGTGCGAGCTTGATGTCAGCTTGAAGGCCATCACGGAACTTCTCTTGTCTGCGTGCATCAGTCGCAATATCCTCTTCAGCATAGCAAGACAAGTCCAGAAACTCTCGCTGATAAGCTTCAACAGTCTTGTTGCCTTGGGTGAGGTTGCGGAACTCACGCTTCTTCCGGTCCATGACTCCTTGAGGGATGAAGCGGGCACGGAAAGTAGCTTGGAAGTCTGGCCAGGTGATGATTGTTCCAACTGGCAGAGTATGCCTGTGGCTGTCCCACCATTGAGCTGCGGGTCCCTTCAGGAAGAAGGAAGCAAAAGTGACATAGCTGACAGGGGCTACATCAGCAGACTCCATCTCATAGGTGATGTCACGGAGCCAGTCATCAGCATCCAGCGGCTGGGTTGAGCTGCAGTACACACTTGGGTTGAGGCGTATGAAATCCTGCAGAGTTGTTGTGTTTGGCTGCTGGTTCATATTGGGGCGAGGAAACTGAGCCATCATGTTCTCCATGAACTGGCGATTCATCTCAAGCTATTGGATCATACCAGCCATGTACTCAGGCGGTGGCATATCTTACAAAAGGGGTCATGCATAGAGTTCAGTACACAGAGTTCAGTACATAGACTAAGACATCATAGGCGGCACGCAGGCTCGCGGTGAATGCATCTAACACTAACAAGCAAGACTACATCAGTCCCACGCGGTACTGCGGAGGTAGCTGTAGCCTGAAAGCTGGTAGTGTGGCAGTGGATAGTCCTCCACGTCAGTGACCTGGGGGCCGCGGATACTCTGGTGCAGAACCCGACGCCCAAGTGGCAGAAAAGGACCAAGTGCGGGAGAGTAGCCTCCCACATCTGGCCAACCGACACCCTGGGGCATCACGGTCCTGGCTGGGTAGATCACAGATCGCGGCAGCTCTCTGGATCGGACAAAGGGGTGCAACAGCGTCAGAGCACGGTAAAGGTGCTGACGGGTGATGTACAACTCGTGGCGTAGAGCTCAGTTAGCTCGATCCAGCCCATCAGCATGCAGAACAAAGTTCTGATGGTAGAAGGGCTCTCTGGTGACAGTGGAGTAGGCAGCAGTGTAGTATCCCTCCTCACCAACATCAGAGGCGATAGCGATGTGCCTGAAGGGGGAGGTGTCCAACTCCCGATACTCTCCACGAAGACGGGTCAGAGAAGCATAAGCAGCATCATGGACTGCCATATCGATAGTCACCCCAACACCATGTGCGGTGTACAACACAGTAGTGGAGTCATACTCCCGAGAGTAGAGGTGGACGATGGCTCGGTACTGCTCCTGGTTAAAGTCCTGGTACTCCTCATAGACGGTGTACTCAGGGTGCCAGCGATAACCCAGATAGGTCATCATCTCTGCTAGCACCGCAGGTGATCCCGAGGCACCAATGGCCGTCGTGTGGCGGACGACCTGCCTCGTGGGTTCCATCTGAAAACAAAGATGTTTCAAAGTAGTCAATGATAGTGTGGAAATCGTCCAAAATACTATTCCAAGAATACTATGGCTTTATCCAACTTTGGGGTGAATGTGGTCACGGGATCCTAGTGGTAGTTAGTAAAATCGTTTAACCCAAGTAGAAGAGAGTTCAGAGTCCCAGAGTAAAGGTCGAGGAGTAAAAGATCCTAGTACCACCCGATGGCGACGTGGGCCCGTAAGGCACACAGCCAAGTTAGTAAAAGTTTTTGCAATGTCTAGCCTCGACTTCGGCCAAGGAGTGTGGAAGGGGGATTCCTACAGGCAGTCGGCTCTGATACCAACTTGTGACGCCCCCGATTCAATCGTACACTAATCATGCACGCAAACATGTACGATCAAGATCAGGGACTCACGGGAAGATATCACAACACAACTCTAAAACATAAATAAGTCATACAAGCATCATAATACAAGCCAGGGGCCTCGAGGGCTCGAATACAAGTGCTCGATCATAGACGAGTCAGCGGAAGCAACAATATCTGAGTACAGACATAAGTTAAACAAGTTTGCCCTAAGAAGGCTAGCACAAACTGGGTTACAGATCGAAAGAGGAGCAGGCCTCCTGCCTGGGATCCTCCTAGCTACTCCTGGTCGTCGTCAGCGGGCTGCACGTAGTAGTAGGCACCTCCAGAGTAGTAGTCGTCATCGACGGTGGCGTCTGGCTCCTGGGCTCCATCGTCTGGTTGCAGCAATCGAATAGAGATAGGGGAAAAGGGGGAACAAGGCAACCGTGAGTACTCATCCAAAGTACTCGCAAGCAAGGAGCTACACTACATATGCATGGATATATGTGTAAAGGGCCATATCAGTGGACTGAACTGCAGAATGCCAGAATAAGAGGGGGATAGCTAGTCTTATCGAAGACTACGCTTCTGGTCACCTCCGTCTTGCAACAAGTAGAAGAGGGTAGGTTGAAGTCCTCCAAGTAACATCACATAGCAATAATCCTACCCGGCGATCCCCTCCTCGTATCCCTGAGAGAGAGCGACCACCGGTTGTATCTGGCACTTGGAAGGGTGTGTTTTATTAAGTATCCGGTTCTAGTTGTCATAAGGTCAAGGTACAACTCCAAGTCATCCTGTTACCGAAGATCACGGCTATTCGAATAGATTAACTTCCCTGCAGGGGTGCACCAACTTACCCAGCACGCTTGATCCCATTTGGCCGGACACACTTTCCTGGGTCATGCCCGGCCGTGGAAGATCAACACGTCGCAGCCCCACCTAGGCTCAACAGAGAGGCCAGCACGCCGGTCTAAACCTAAGCGCACAGGGGTCTGGGCCCATCGCCCATAGCACACCTGCACGTTGCGTACGCGGCCGAAAGCAGACCTAGCCTAGTGGCGTTCCAGTCCAATTCGGCGCGCGTCGCTCCGTCGCTGATGTCTGAAGTGCTTCGGCTGATACCACGACGTCGGGATACCCATAACTACTCCCGCGTAGATGGTTAGTGCGTATAGGCTTGTAGCCAACTCAGATCAAATACCAAGATCTCGTTAAGCGTGTTAAATATCCGCGAACGCCGAATAGGGCCAGGCCCACCTGTCTCCTAGGTGGTCTCAACCTGCCCTGTCGCTCCGCCACCAAGTAACAGTCGGGGGCCGTCGGGAACCCAGGCTCACCTCTACCAGGATGGAGCCACCTGCCCCTTCAGCCCCCAACTCCGAACAGTATCACAGGTAATGTAACAGTGTAAAGTATATAGCATATGCCCGTGATCACCTCCCGAAGTGATCACAGCCCAGTAGTATAGCATGGCAGACGGACAAGAGTGTAGGGCCACTGATGGAACACTAGCATCCTATACTAAGCATTTAGGATTGCGGGTAAGGTATCAATGACTGTAGCAGCAACGACAGGCTATGCATCAGAATAGGATTAACGGAAAGCAGTAACATGCTACACTACTCTAATGCAAGTAGTATAGAGAAGAGTAGGCGATATCTGGTGATCAAAGGGGGGGCTTGCCTGGTTGCTCTAGCAAGAGAGAGGGGTCGTCAACTCCGTAGTCGAGCTGGGCAGCAGCAGCGTCGGTCTCGTAGTCTACCGGAGAGAAGAGGGGGGAAGAAACAATGAATACCATGTAAAAAGATGCATATCGATGCATGACAAGACAAGTAACGATGCTAGGCGTGCCCTAGCGTGGTATGAGGTGGTACCGGTTAAGGGGGGAAACATTCGGGAAAATATCCCCGGTGTTTCGTGTTTTTGGGCAGAGGAGCCGGAGGGGGAAAGTTGCAGGTTCGATAGGTTAGGGGTGTGTGGCGGATGAACAGACTGCGTATCCGGATTCGTCTCGTCGTTCTGAGCAACTTTCATGTTGAAAATATTTTAATCCGAGTTAGGATTAAAAGATATGATTTTCTAAAGATTTTATCAATTTCTAGAATTTAACTAATTATTTAATTTAACCCGAAAATGGAATTATGACATCAGCATTATGTCAGGGTGATGTCAGCAGTCAACTAGTCAGTTGACCTAGTCAAACTGACATGTGGGTCCCACTGTCATTGTCTGTTAACTAATTACCCTAGTTTAGTTTAATTAATAGTAGTTAATTAGTTTAATTAGCCATTAGGTTAATTAATCAGGATTAATTAAATTAATTAATTACTTAATTAATTAATTAACTAATTAATTAATTTTATTCATTTTTATTTTTATTAATTATATTTATTTAGCTTAACGTTCTGGGGGGGTGGGGTCCCCATGTCAGTGGCACGGGCCGGCCCAGTCAGCCTGGCTGACCGAGTCAACAGACCGGCCGGGCCCCTAGGGCCCACGGGTCAGTGACCCAGGGGTGGCCCCGGGTCGGCCACGTCGGCGGCCGTCGTTGGGGAACTCCGGTGGCCGTTCCGCGGCGGAGGGGGCGCCGGACCTCGCCGGAATTCGTCGTCCGGCGGCCAAAGGGGGCGCGGGCGGGTGCGTTCGAACGGGGTGACGACGACGCGCCCAACGGTGGCAGTGGCACGGCCGGACTCGGCCGGAAACGGCGCCGGTGAGCGGCGGAGGCGGCGGGGTGGTTCGGGCGCGAGACGACCCGGCGACTACGGGCATAACAGGAAGGCCAGGGGGGTGCGCGACGCGCTGAGCACGAGGGGCTCGG
>NC_041382.1:696012850-696038626 GCF_002162155.2 Triticum dicoccoides | reverse complement strand
GGGGGTGGGCTGGGCCAGGGGCTGGCCGGCTGGGCCAGGTGGGGGCTTGGCCCAGTTGGGCCAGTGGGGTTTTTCTCCCCCTCTCCCTTTTTTTGTTTTATTTACCTTTTCTTATTTTTTTCTTTTCTGTTTTAATTTATTTAAAATATCCAGACACTTTCTAGAAATGTGTGCACCCCACCATAATTAACTTTGTAATATTTGACAACCCCCGAACATTTTAGTTTTAATTTGTGAAAACTTTTATTGTCCTCATATATTTGAATTAAACTTTGAAACAGTTTTGATCCAACCCGAGATTATCTACAGTGACAGAGGTGACGTGGCACCATCGACGTGAGATTACTGTAGCATGATTATCCGGGCGTTACACATATGCAGATATGGCCTCGGAACACTGAGACCGAAAGGTCGAGCGTGAATCATATAGTAGATATGATCAACATAGTGATGTTCACCATTGAAAACTACTCCATTTCACGTGATGATCGATTATGGTTTAGTTGATTTGGATCACGTGATCACTTAGAAGATTAGAGGGATGTGTTTCTAAGTGGGAGTTCTTAAGTAATATGATTAATTGAACTTAAATTTATCATGAACTTAGTACCTGATAGTATCTTGCTTGTTTATGTTTGATTGTAGATAGATGGCCCGTGCTGTTGTTCCGTTGAATTTTAATGCGTTCCTTGAGAAAGCAAAGTTGAAAGATGATGGTAGCAATTATACGGACTGGGTCCATAACTTGAGGATTATCCTCATTGCTACACAGAAGAATTACGTCCTGGAAGCACCGCTGGGTGCCAAGCCTGCTGCTGGAGCAACACCTGATGTTATGAACGTCTGGCAGAGCAAAGCTAATGACTATTCGATAGTTCAGTGTGCCATGCTTTACGGCTTAGAATCGGGACTTCAACGATGTTTTGAACGTCATGGAGCATATGAGATGTTCCAGGAGTTGAAGTTAATATTTCAAGCAAATGCCCGGATTGAGAGATATGAAGTCTCCAATAAGTTCTATAGCTGCAAGATGGAGGAGAACAGTTCTGTCAGTGAGCATATACTCAAAATGTCTGGGTATAATAATCACTTAATTCAACTAGTAGTTAATCTTTCGGATGATTGCGTCATTGACAGAATTCTCCAATCACTTCCACCTAGCTACAAGAGCTTCATGATGAACTATAATATGCAAGGGATGAATAAGACAATTCCCGAGATCTTTGCAATGCTAAAAGCTGCGGAGGTAGAAATCAAGAAGGAGCATCAAGTGTTGATGGTCAACAAGACCACTAGTTTCAAGAAAAAGGGCAAGGGGAAGAAGAAGGGAAACTTCAAGAAGAACAGCAAGCAAGTTGCTGCTCAGGAGAAGAAACACAAGTCTGGACCTAAGCCTGAAACTGAGTGCTTCTACTGCAAGCAGACTGGTCACTGGAAGCGGAACTGCCCCAAGTATTTGGCGGATAAGAAGGATGGCAAGGTGAACAAAGGTATATGTGATATACATATTATTGATGTGTACCTTACTAGAGCTCGCAGTAGCACCTGGGTATTTGATACTGGTTCTGTTGCTAATATTTGCAACTCGAAACAGGGACTACGGATTAAGCGAACACTGGCGAAGGATGAGGTGACGATGCGCGTGGGAAATGGCTCCAAAGTCGATGTGATCGCGGTCGGCACGCTACCTCTACATCTACCATCGGGATTAGTATTAGACCTAAATAATTGTTATTTGGTGCCAGCGTTGAGCATGAACATTATATTTGGATCTTGTTTGATGCGAGACGGTTATTCATTTAAATCAGAGAGTAATGGTTGTTCTATTTATATGAGTAATATATTTTATGGTCATGCACCCTTGAAGAGTGGTCTATTTTTGATGAATCTCGATAGTAGTGATACACATATTCGTAATGTTGAAGCCAAAAGATGCAGAGTTGATAATGATAGTGCAACTTATTTGTGGCACTGCCGTTTAGGTCATATCGGTGTAAAGTGCATGAAGAAACTCCATACTGATGGACTTTTGGAACCACTTGATTATGAATCACTTGGTACTTGTGAACCGTGCCTCATGGGCAAGATGACTAAAACGCCGTTCTCCGGTACTATGGAGAGAGCAACAGATTTGTTGGAAATCATACATACAGATGTATGTGGTCCAATGAATGTTGAAGCTCGTGGCGGATATCGTTATTTTCTCACTTTCACAGATGATTTAAGCAGATATGGGTATATCTACTTAATGAAACATAAGTCTGAAACATTTGAAAAGTTCAAAGAATTTTAGAGTGAAGTTGAAAATCATCGTAACAAGAAAATAAAGTTTCTACGATCTGATCGTGGAGGAGAATATTTGAGTTACGAGTTTGGTTTACATTTGAAACAATGCGGAATAGTTTTGCAACTCACGCCACCCGGAACACCACAGCATAATGGTGTGTCCGAACGTCGTAATCGTACTTTACTTGATATGGTGCGATCTATGATGTCTCTTACAGATTTACCGCCATCGTTTTGGGGTTATGCTTTAGAGACGGCCGCATTCACGTTAAATAGGGCACCATCAAAATCTGTTGAGACAAGACCTTATGAACTATGGTTTGGCAAGAAACCAAAGTTGTCATTTTTGAAAGTTTGGGGCTGCGATGCTTATGTGAAAAAGCTTCAACCTGATAAGTTCGAACCCAAATCGAAGAAATGTGTCTTCATAGGATACCCGAAGGAGACTATTGGGTACACCTTCTATCACAGATCCGAAGGCAAGACATTTATTGCTAAGAATGGATCCTTTCTAGAGAAGGAGTTTCTTTCGAAAGAAGTGAGTGGGAGGAAATTAGAACTTGATGAGGTAACTGTACCTGCTCCCTTATTGGAAAGTAGTACATCACAGAAATCGGTTTCTGTGACACCTACACCAATTAGTGAGGAAGCTAATGATGATGATCATGAAACTTCAGAACAAGTTACTACTGAACCTCGTAGATCAACTAGAGTAAGATCCGCATCAGAGTGGTACGGTAATCCTGTTCTGGAAGTCATGCTACTAGATCATGATGAACCTACGAACTATGAAGAAGCGATGGTGAGCCCAGATTCCGCAAAATGGCTTGAAGCCATGAAATCTGAGATGGGATCCATGTATGAGAACAAAGTGTGGACTTTGGTTGACTTGCACAATGATTGGCAAGCAATTGAGAATAAATGGATCTTCAAGAAGAAGACTGACGCTGACGGTAATGTTACTGTCTACAAAGCTCGACTTGTCGCAAAAGGTTTTTGACAAGTTCAAGGGATTGACTACGATGAGACCTTCTCACCCGTAGCGATGCTTAAGTCTGTCCGAATCATGTTAGCAATTGCCGCATTTTATGATTATGAAATTTGGTAGATGGATGTCAAAACTGCATTCCTGAATGGATTTCTGGAAGAAGAGTTGTATATGATGCAGCCGGAAGGTTTTTTAGATCCAAAGGGAGCTAACAAAGTGTGCAAGCTCCAGCGATCCATTTATGGACTGGTGCAAGCATCTCAGAGTTGGAATAAACGCTTTGATAGTGTGATCAAAGCATTTGGTTTTATACAGACTTTTGGAGAAGCCTGTATTTACAAGAAAGTGAGTGGGAGCTCTGTAGCATTTCTGATATTATATGTGGATGACATATTACTAATCGGAAATGATATAGAATTTCTGGATAGCATAAAGGGATACTTGAATAAGAGTTTTTCAATGAAAGACCTCGGTGAAGCTTCTTACATATTGGGCATTAAGATCTATAGAGATAGATCAAGACGCTTAATTGGACTTTCACAAAGCACATACCTTGACAAAGTTTTGGAGAAGTTCAAAATGGATCAAGCAAAGAAAGGATTCTTGCCTGTGTTACAAGGTGTGAAGTTGAGTAAGACTCAATGCCCCACCACTGCAGAAGATAGAGAGAAAATGAAAGATGTTCCCTATGCTTCAGCCATAGGCTCTATCATGTATGCAATGCTGTGTACCAGACCTGATGTGTGCCTTGCTATAAGTCTAGCAGGGAGGTACCAAAGTAATCCAGGAGTGGATCACTGGACAGCGGTCAAGAACATCCTGAAATACCTGAAAAGGACTAAGGATATGTTTCTCGTATATGGAGGTGACAAAGAGCTCATCGTAAATGGTTACGTTGATGTAAGCTTTGAAACTGATCCGGACGATTCTAAATCGCAAACCGGATACGTATTTACATTAAACGATGGAGCTGTCAGTTGGTGCAGTTCTAAACAAAGCATCGTGGCGGGATCTACATGTGAAGGGGAGTACATAGCTGCTTTGGAAGCAGCAAACGAAGGAGTCTGGATGAAGGAGTTCATATCCGATCTAGGTGTCATACCTAGTGCATCGGGTCCAATGAAAATCTTTTGTGACAATACTGGTGCAATTGCCTTGGCAAAGGAATCCATATTTCACAAGAGAACCAAGCACATCAAGAGACGCTTCAATTCCATCCGGGATCTAGTCCAGGTGGGAGACATAGAGATTTGCAAGATACATACGGATCTGAATGTAGCAGACCCATTGACTAAGCCTCTTCCACGAGCAAAACATGATCAGCACCAAGGCTCCATGGGTGTTAGAATCATTACTGTGTAATCTAGATTATTGACTCTAGTGCAAGTGGGAGACTGAAGGAAATATGCCCTAGAGGCAATAATAAAGTTATTATTTATTTCCTTATATCATGATAAATGTTTATTATTCATGCTAGAATTGTATTAACCGGAAACATGATACTTGTGTGAATACATAAACAAACAAAGTGTCACTAGTAAGCCTCTACTTGACTAGCTCGTTAATCGAAGATGGTTATGTTTCCTAACCATAGACATGAGTTGTCATTTGATTAACGAGATCACATCATTAGGAGAATAATGTGATTGACATGACCCATTCCATTAGCTTAGCACCCGATCGTTTAGTATATTGCTATTGCTTTCTTCATGACTTATACATGTTCCTATAACTATGAGATTATGCAACTCCCGTTTACCGAAGGAACACTTTGTGTGCTACCAAACGTCACAACGTAACTGGGTGATTATAAAGGTGCTCTACAGGTGTCTCCAAAGGTACATGTTGGGTTGGCGTATTTTGAGATTAGGATTTGTCACTCCGATTGTCGGAGAGGTATCTCTGGCCCCCCTCGGTAATGCACATCACTTAAGCCTTGCAAGCAATGCAACTAATAAGTTAGTTGCAAGGTGATGTATTATAGAACGAGTAAAGAGACTTGCCAGTAACGAGATTGAACTACGTATTGAGATACCGACGATCGAATCTCGGGCAAGTAACATACCGATGACAAAGGGAACAAACGTATGTTGTTATGCGGTCTGACCGATAAAGATCTTCATAGAATATGTAGGAGCCAATATGAGCATCTAGGTTCCGCTATTGGTTATTGACCGGAGACGTGTCTCGGTCATGTCTACATTGTTCTCGAACCCGTAGGGTCCGCACGCTTAACGTTACAATGATAGTTTCATTATGAGTTTATATATTTTGATGCACCGAAGGTTGTTCGGAGTCCCGGATGTGATCATGGACTTGACGAGGAGTCTCGAAATGGCCGAGACATAAATATCGATATATTGGACGACTATATTTGGACACCGGAAAGGTTCCGGGTGAGATTGGGACAATACCGGATCACCGGGAGGTTATCGAAACCCCCCGGGAGGTATATGGGCCTTATTGGGCCTTAGTGGAAAGGAGGGGAAAGGAGCAAGGGAGGGGGCGCCCCCCCAAGCCCAATCAGAATTGGGAGGGGGGCCGACCCCCCTTTCCTTCCTCCCTCCTTCCTCTTCCTTCCCTCTCCTACTCCTAATAGGAAAAAGGGGAGTCCTACTCCCTGTAGGAGTTGGACTCCCCCTTAGGGTGCGCCACCCTCCTTGGTCGGCCCCCTCCTCCAATCCTTTATATACAGGAGCAGGGGGGCACCCCATAGACACAACAATTGATCATTGATCTCTTAGCCGTGTGCGGTGCCCCCCTCCACCATAATCCTCGATAATATTGTAGCGGTGCTTAGGCGAAGCCCTGCGACGGTAGAACATCAAGATCATCACCACACCGTCATGCTGAAGGAACTCATCCCCGACACTTTGCTGGATCGGAGTTCGGGGATCGTCATCGAGCTGAACGTGTGCTAGAACTCGGAGGTGTCGTAGTTTCGGTGCTTGATCGGTCGGGCTGTGAAGACGTACGACTACATCAACCGCATTGTGCTAACGCTTTCGCTTCCGGTCTACAAGGGTACGTAGACAACACTCTTCCCTCTCGTTGCTATGCATCACCATGATCTTGCGTGTGCGTAGGATTTTTTTTGAATTTACTACGTTCCCCAACACAAACCACATAAACACTTTGATCTTCAAAGGGACCTTGACTTTCCAAACCTCTTTGGAACTAGGAATCACACTAGAGTTAATAATATCGATATACATCGATTTAACTGTGAACTCCCCAGATCTAGTAAGCTTCCACCACAACTGATCGGGCTGAGGAGTTAACTGAACCTCCATCAGTCGATGAACCAAGTGAAGCCATGCTTCCCACCGATCACCCACAAGCACCCTCCTAAACTGAATGTTAAGTGGAATGGACTGCATGACCGTAGCAACAAGAGCCTCACGATGCTGAACAATACAATAAAGGGATGGATACTGGGTCGCCAAAGGCGCGTCACCAAGCCACGTATCTTCCCAGAATCGAGTGTTGTTGCCATTACCAACAATAAACCTAGTTATGTTAAAGAAGGTAGCTTTGACTCTCATGAGCCCCTTCCAGAACGGCGAATCAGTTGGTCTGACAGTGACCTAGGATAGGGTCTTGGAATGCAGATATTTACTACGTATAATCTGCGCCCATGTTGCCTCCGTCTCAAGTGACAACTTATACAGCCACTTACTAAGCAGGCATCTATTATTGACCTCTAAATTTTCAATACCAAGGCCCCCTGGTCCTTTGGTCGACAGATAATATCCCATTTGGCCAGTCGGTATTTTCTCTTAAGTTCATCACTCTGCCAAAAGAATCTGGATCGATAGAAGTCCAGTCTTTTCCTAACCCCAACTGGGACCTCAAAGAAAGATAATAGGAACATAGGTAAACTCATGAGCACCGAGTTAATAAGAATCAACCGGCCTCCATAAGACATGAGTTTTCCTTTCCAGCAACTCAGTTTCTTCTCAAACCGATCCTCTATGCACTTCCACTTGCTGTTTGTTAGCTTACGATGGTGAATGGGAATACCTAGATACGTAAAAGGTAAAGCTCCCACTTCACAACCAAACAATTGTCTATATGTCTCTTGTTCGTCTTTGGCTCTACCAAAGCAGAACAACTCGCTTTTATGGAAATTAATCTTAAGCCCCGTCAATTGTTCAAATAAGCATAACAATAACTTCATGTTTCTCGCTTTAGCCAAATCGTGTTCCATGAAGATGATTGTATCATCAGCGTACTATAGGATGGCCACACCACCATCGACCAGATGAGGCACCAAGCCACCCACCTGACCGGCTTCTTTTGCCCTCCCTATCAGGATCGCCAACATGTCAACCACAATATTGAATAATATTGGGGACACATGATCGCCTTGTCTCAACCCCTTATGCGTTTGGAAATAATGGCCTATATCGTCATTCACTTTGATACCAACACTCCCTTTTTGCGTGAATGCTTCCACTTGGCGTCGCCAAGCTTCATCAAAGCCCTTCATGCGTAAGGCCTGTTGAAGGAACGACCATTTGACTTTATCATATGCCTTCTCGAAATCCACTTTGAAAATAACTCCATCAAGTTTTTTCGTGTGGATCTCATGGAGCGTTTCATGAAGGACCACAACCCCTTCCAGGATGTTCCTGTCCGGCATGAAGGCCGTTTGAGTAGGCTGCACCACGGCGTGCGCAATCTGTGTTAGCCTAATCGTCCCAACCTTGGTAAAAATCTTGAAACTGACATTCAGAAGACAGTTAGGCCGAAATTGCTCGATTCTCATGGACTCTGTTTTCTTAGGAAGCAGGGTTATTGTTCCAAAATTTAGCTGGAAAAGCCGCAAATGTCCCGAGAACACATCATGGAACACCCGCAACAGGTCCCCTTTAATAATATGCCATCACTTCTTATAGAACTCAGCCGGGAAACCATCCGGACCTGGGGCCTTATTATTTTTCATCTGGGATACGGCCTCGAACACCTCCTTTTCCAAAAAAGGGGCGGTTAATATATCGTTCTCCACAGCCGTAAGTTGAGGTACATCTTCGACTCTAGACTCATCCAGAGACACACAGTTCTCCTCTGGTGGTCCAAACAATCATTTGTAATACTCAGTAATGTAAAGCTTCAAATTTTCTTGACCTATAATCGTACCCTCATCTTGTTCTAGCTGGAAGATTCTCTTCTTCCTATGTTTGCCATTGGCAATCATGTGGAAGAATTGAGTGTTCGCGTCCCCCTGGACCACTCTTCGTACCTTGGCCCGCAGAGCCCACTTTAATTCTTCTTCACGAAGGAGTTCTTTCAGCCTCATCTCAGCATCAAGCTTGGTATGGAGCTCGGTGGCAGGCAACACCGTGGTTTCTGCTTTAACATCTAAGGACTGAATAAGGGCAAGGAGCCATTCCTTTTCAACCTTATAGATCCCACTGAGATGTTTAGCCCATCCACGCAGGAAACTTCTCAGATGCCTAATCTTATTCTGCCAACGCTCAAGCGCATTCCTACCGCCTGCATCCTTAGCCCACTCTCTGGCTACGAGATCCAGGAAGCCTTCTCTTTCAAACCACACAAGCTCGAACGAGAACAAATTCTTGTTGCCCGAGTAGGTAGCCCCACCAGAGTCAAGAAAAAGAGGCGTGTGATAAGAAATCCCGCGAGAGAGAGCCTAGACTGTTACAAAGGGAAACTTCTGTTCCCATTCGACACTAGCGAGTATCCGATCCAACTTTTCAAACGTTGGATTTGGCATGGCGTTAGCCCAAGTGAACTTCCTACCTGAAAGCTCAATCTCTCTCAGATCCAAGCTTTCAATGATAGTGTTGAACATCAACGACCATCTCCCATCAAAATTATCATTGTTCTTCTCATCACGTCTCCTAATAATGTTAAAGTCTCCCCCAACGAGAATGGGGAGCTGCTCAGAACCGCAAACTCTAACTAGGTCAGCCAAGAAATCTGGTTTGAGTTCTGCCTGCGCGGCCCCATACACCGCCACCAGAGCCCAGTCAAAACCGTCAACCTTGGACCGCACCCTGAACTTTACAGCAAAATCTCCCATGACCACACTTCGAACTTCGAGAGAATCGCATCGAACACCAAGTAAGATCCCTCCCGATCTCCCTCTTGGTGGCAGACAATGCTAGTCAAACTCAATACCCCCTGAAAGAGTGTTGAGAAATTGTGGCGAGAAATTTGCTCTACCAGTTTCCGACAACGCAATAAAATCCAGTCGCTGTTCGATGGATGCATCTTCAAGAAACCTTCTTTTAGCCAAGTCCTTAAGACCTCTGCTATTCCAAAAGATTCCTCTCATATCTCGTCGTGGAATTTTTTAGCCGTGCGGATCCTAGCACTCCTACACACTGCAGACATTGGGTAAATCTTGCACTTCCATTTGCGCTTAGGGCTGGTCCTCGCGTCCGCCCGGTCCACTCTCCCCGTTTCAGGGGGTATAACACCATCCATCTCGACACTCTCATCCTCCTCCTCCGGCTCTGGGAGGGGAGGCGCGAGATCGACACAAAAATCATCGAGCACCCCGATTCCCAAAGCATCAATCTCGGAATCATTCATGGGTTTGATGGCAGCTAAGTTTCAAATCATATCTAAAGCCCTCTCAGCTTCTAGATCTAGCAAATTATTGATGGAATTAGAAATTTCACCATCGTTACTACCTAGTGAAATTCCTAGTTGGTTTGCATTATCAACAATCTCATCGTTCGAAAAATGCAAGATGGAATTAGAAGTATTCACTGACATACTAGTAGTGACCTGGACGTCATGAAGCTTGGCCGCCCTCATGGCGCACCGCTGCTGCATGTCGTCCACCTCCGGACGGTCCTGAAGACGACAGCTCAACCGTTGGCCCTCAGACGCCTGGTCTGGAATCCCGCCGAACTGAATAACCTCCTCCCGAGTGAAGTTGCCCGGGGACTGACCTCCTGTCACCCCCCGAACACTCAACTGGTCTTCAAGACCAGGAGAGGGCGCCGAGACAGCTGATGGGGAACCAAGGGCCTCATGCCCCCGCTCCCCGCCCACCCCGGACTATAGGCCAGGAGTGGTCGCCGGCGCCAACGGTGGGGCGGTCCCCCTAGGCACGGAAGGTGGAGAGGGCCCCGAGGCCATCCGCCCCAAGCCCCCTCCAAAGACTGGACCTGCCTCCTGCAGCATCGGCCCAGCGATAGGAGAAGGGGGCGCCGAGGCCACCTGCCCCGCCCCCCTCCCGAAGGTGACCCCTCCCTCATGGTAGCACCGACCGGAGCGAGAGGAGAAGGGGGCGCCGAGGCCACCTGCCTCGACCCCCCTGCATAGCTCGGAGCCATCACCTGCAGTTCTACCGTCTCAACAAAAACCGAGGGGGGGCGAGATCACTATCTCCAAACCCTCCTCCTCGCAAGAGCCCTCCACACGCAGACCCTCAAAGTCCAACATGGGTAAAGAGTGCTCAAAATCCTCCAAAGACTCCACCCGCTCGCTCCAAAGTCTCGAAGGTGCAGAAGCAGCCTCATAGATCCAAATCTCAGAGTGGTCGACGACAGTGAAGAGGGAGGCGCCGTCCTATCTCCGGTCGTCTGAGCAACAGACCCCGGTCCCTCGGACATCTCTCGTCCAGGATCAGCGGTCGGAGTCTCCTTAACCCCCACACCCTCATCATCCTCGTGCACATCAACATCAGTGTCAACAGGTGCCTCAGCAAACAGGCTGTCATCCTCAAACTCAATCTGAAGGTTGTAAACTTGGCCTCGATAAGCCCACTTGACCACATCAGGCACAAACTCGATGTCCAAAATACTGACCAGTAAGCGAGCAACCCCATGGGCTCTAGTAAATGCCATGTCCACTCTCTCAGGCTTTCCCACCATGATGCCCAAACTAGCAACGACCCTAGCATCCTGCATAGGTTTGGAAGGAGCTCCCGAAAAACGTAACCAAGCCTGGGTTAGAGGTTTACCCTGAGGCTCAACCAACTTCCACTCGTGAAACTCAAGGATGCCCTCAGTACCTGGCACTTTGCACATCCTGAAACTCAACAGCCTCTGTAAATCCTCCACTGACGGGAACTCAACCCTGAACAAGTTTGCCTCTAGACTGACAAGCTCCCAATGGAAGTCCCCTGGGGCCAGCTCCCGGAGCCGCTGCACAATCTAGGACTCAGAGACTTCTCCTTTAGTCACTTTAACAACCCTAGTTGTCACACTCTGAACCTCATCAAGAGCCTCCCTCTCGGTCGAAGACTCAAAAAATGTGAGCTCAGCACAGTACATTCCATACATCATAAGAGTCGGTACCTGCTCCCTTAAAAGCGGACAAATCCCCGACTCATGGGCTGGCTTGCCACATGTATCGCATAAAACGGCCACACACTCAGCAATGAAATGGCCCTTATCGCCACAGCGGTAACATAACATCCTTTCTTTCTTGCGCGCATACTTGGCCGCCCTGTCCAGCTCAACCCTGTCAGAACCCTCCACCGACATTGACTCAATCTCACCATTCGCAGGAACCACCACGTCAGTCAGTGCCATCACCACCTCCATAGCCTGGCAAGACAACCTAGTCTCCGCAGTATCCTCGCCAACAGCTGTATGGTCCACAACAACAGGATCTGCCGTGGATGATAGCGGCCACCCCGGCCACCTCAGCCACCACGGTTACCACTGAAACCACCGCGGTTACGGTTAGCCGGTCCAGACGCCCCTTCGACGAAGCCGCCCGTTGGCCCCATGAAAGGCCTCTCGACCAAGTCATTGCTCTGCCAGGCATGCCCCCGACCACCACCCGTGGACGAGGATCCCCGGTGCTGTCCATATCCATACGCGTTATGCCCGTCATCACCCCACTGACCACGAGGCGCAGATGAAACTCCCCCATTAGCCGAAACCTGTGGCAACTAAGCCTGCTTTAACACCGGCGCTGCCGAGTTCTGCGCCTGCCTTGCCACGAAATGCGGCGGTCTGGCCCCGGGTTGTATCGCCACCGGTCGTAGCTGGCCACTGTTGGAAATATACCCTAGAGGCAATAATAAATTGGTTATTATTATATTTCCTTGTTCATGATAATCGTTTATTATCCATGCTAGAATTGTATTGATAGGAAACTCAGATACATGTGTGGATACATAGACAACACCATGTCCCTAGTAAGCCTCCAGTTGACTAGCTCGTTGATCAATAGATGGTTACGGTTTCCTGACCATGGACATTGGATGTCGTTGATAACGGGATCACATCATTAGGAGAATGATGTGATGGACAAGACCCAATCCTAAGCCTAGCACAAGATCATGTAGTTCGTATGCTAAAGCTTTTCTAATGTCAAGTATCATTTCCTTAGACCATGAGATTGTGCAACTCCCGGATACCGTAGGAGTGCTTTGGGTGTGCCAAACGTCACAACGTAACTGGGTGGCTATAAAGGTACACTACAGGTATCTCTGAAAGTGTCTGTTGGGTTGGCACGAATCGAGACTGGGATTTGTCACTCCGTGTAAACGGAGAGGTATCTCTGGGCCCACTCGGTAGGACATCATCATAATGTGCACAATGTGATCAAGGAGTTGATCACGGGATGATGTGTTATGGAACGAGTAAAGAGAATTGCCGGTAACGAGATTGAACAAGGTATCGGGATACCGACGATCGAATCTCGGGCAAGTATCGTACCGCTAGACAAAGGGAATTGTATACGGGATTGATTAAGTTCTTGACATCGTGGTTCATCCGATGAGATCATCCTGGAGCATGTGGGAGCCAACATGGGTATCCAGATCCCACTGTTGGTTATTGACCGGATAGTTGTCTCGGCCATGTCTGCATGACTTCCGAACCCGTAGGGTCTACACACTTAAGGTTCGATGATGCTAGGGTTATAGGGAAAGTATGTACGCGGTTACCGAATGTTGTTCGGAGTCCCAGATGAGATCCCGGATGTCACGAGGAGTTCCGGAATGGTCCGGAGGTAAAGATTGATATATAGGAAGTATGGTTTTGGCCACCGGAAGTGTTCCGGGCATCACCGGTAGTGTACCGGGACCACCGAAGGGGTCCGGGGGTCCACCAAGTGGGGCCACCAGCCCCGGAGGCCTACATGGGCCAATAGTGGGAAGGGACCAGCCCCTAGGTGGGCTGGGGCGCCTCCCACCAAGGCCCAAGGCGCATCCAAGAGGGGAAGGGGGCAAACCCTAGGCTCAGATGGGCCTAAGGCCCACCTAGTGGTGTGCCCCCCTCTCTCCCCCCTTGGCCGCCCCCTAGATGGGATCTAGGGCTGGCCGCCACCCCTAGGGAGGGAACCTAGGTGGGGGCGCAGCCCCTCCCCTCCCCCTATATATACTTGAGGTTTGGGGCTGCCCAACACATGTGATTTGCTCTCCTTGTTGGCGCAGCCCTACCCCTCTCCCTCCTCGTCTCTCGTAGTGCTTGGCGAAGCCCTGCTGGAGTCCCGCGCTCCTCCACCACCACCACGCCGTCGTGCTGCTGCTGGATGGAGTCTTCCCCAACCTCTCCTTCTCCCCTTGCTGGATCAAGGCGTAGGAGACGTCACCGGGCTGTACGTGTGTTGAACACGGAGGTGCCGTCCGTTCGGCACTAGGATCATCGGTGATTTGGATCACGACGAGTACGACTCCATCAACCCGTTCACTTGAACGCTTCCACTTAGCGATCTACAAGGGTATGTAGATGCACTTTCCTTCCCCTCGTTGCTATATTACTCCATAGATTGATCTTGGTGATGCGTAGAAAATTTTGAATTTCTGCTACATTCCCCAACAGTGGCATCATGAGCTAGGTCTATGCGTAGTTACTATGCACGAGTAGAACACAAAGTAGTTGTGGGCGTCGATATTGTCAATTATCTTGCCGTTACTAGTCTTATCTTGATTCAGCGGCATCGTTGGATGAAGCGGCCTGGACCAACCTTACACGTACGCTTACGTGAGACCGGTTCCACCGAATGACATGCACTAGTTGCATAAGGTGGCTGGCGGGTGTCTGTCTCTCCCACTTTAGTCGGATCGGATTCGATGAACAGGGTCCTTATGAAGGGTAAATAGAAATTGGCAATTCACCTTGTGGTTTTGGCGTAGGTAAGAAACGTTCTTGCTAGAAACCTATAGCAGCCACGTAAAAACTTGCAACAACAATTAGAGGACATCTAACTTGTTTTTGCAGCAAGTGTTTTGTGATGTGATATGGACAAAGGATGTGATGAATGATATATGTGACGTATGAGATGATCATGTTCTTGTAATAGGAATCACGACTTGCATGTCGATGAGTATGACAACCGGCAGGAGCCATAGGAGTTGTCTTAATTTATTTATGACCTGCGTGTCAACATAAACGTCATGTAATTACTTTACTGTATTGCTAAAGCGTTAGCCATAGTAGTAGAAGTAATAGATGACGAGACAACTTCAAGAAGACACGATGATGGAGATCATGGTGTCATGCCGGTGACAATCATGGAGCCCCGAAGATGGAGATCAAGAGGAGCAAAATGATATTGGCCATATCATGTCACTATTTGATTGCATGTGATGTTTATCATGTTTTACATCTTATTTGCTTAGAACGACGGTAGCTTAAATAAGATGATCCCTCACTAAAATTTCAAGAAAGGTGTTCCCCCTAACTGTGCACCGTTGTGAAGGTCCGTTGTTTTGAAGCACCACGTGATGATCGGGTGTGATAGATTCTATCGTTCGAATACAAGGGTCTTGACGAGCCTAGCATGTACAGACATGGCCTCGGGACACATGCGAAACACTTAGGTTGACTTGACGAGCCTAGCATGTACAGACATGGCCTCGGAACACGGAAGACCAAAAGGTCGAACATGAGTCGTATAGAAGATACGATCAACATGAAGATGTTCACCGATGATGACTAGTCCGTCTCACGTGATAATCAGACACGGCCTAGTTGACTCGGATCATGTAATCACTTAGATGACTAGAGGGATGTCTATCTGAGTGGGAGTTCATAAGATGAACTTAATTATCCTGAACATAGTCAAAAGGTCTTCGCAAATTATGTCATAGCTCGCGCTTCAGTTCTACTGTTTAGATATGTTCCTAGAGAAAATTTAGTTGAAAGTTGATAGTAGCAATTATGCGGACTAGGTCCGTAAACTGAGGATTGTCCTCATTGCTTCATAGAAGGCTTATGTACTTAATGCACCGCTCAGTGTGCTGAACCTCGAACGTCGTCTGTGGATGTTGCGAACATCTGACATACACATTTTGATAACTATGTGATAGTTCAGTTAAACGGTTTAGAGTTGAGGCACCGGAGACGTTTTGAAATGTCGCGAAACATATGAGATGTTTCGAGGGATGAAATTGGGATTTCAGGCTCGTGCCCACGTCAAGAGGTATAAGACCTCCGACGATTTTCTTAGCCTGCAAACTAAGGGAGAAAAGCTCAATTGTTGAGCTTGTGCTCAGATTGTCTAAGTACAACAATCATTTGAATCGAGTGGGAGTTGATGTTCCAGATGAGATAGTGATGTTTCTCCAAAGTCATTACCACCAAGCTGCTAGGGCTTCGTGATGAACTATAATATATCAGGGACATATATGATGATCCTTGAGATATTCGCGATGTTTGACACCACAAAAGTAGAAATCAAGAAGGAGCATCAATTGTTGATGGTTGGTGAAACCACTAGTTTCAAGAAGGGCAAGGGCAAAAAGGGATACTTCATGAAACGGCAAATCAGCTGCTGCTCTAGTGAAGAAACCCAAGGTTGAACCCAAACCCGAGACTAAGTGCTTCTGTAATAAGGGGAACAACCACTGGAGCAGAATTACCCTAGATACTTGGTAGATGAGAAGGCTGGCAAGGTCGATAGAAGTATATTGGATATACATTGTGTTAATGTGTACTTTACTAGTACTCCTAGTAGCACCATGGTATTAGATACCGGTTCGGTTGCTAAATGTTAGTAAACTCGAAATAAAAGGCTGCGGAGTAAACAGAGACTAGCTAAAGGTGAGCTGGCAATATGTGTTGGAAGTTTTTCCAAGCTTGATGTGATCAAGCATCGCACGCTCCCTCTACCATCGAGATTGGTGTTTGTGTTGAGCATAGACATGATTGGATTATGTCTATCGCAATACGGTTATTCATTTAAGGAGAATAATGGTTACTCTATTTATTTGAATAATACCTTCAATGGTCTTGCACCTAAAATGAATGGTTTATTGAATCTCGATCGTAGTGATACACATGTTCATGCCAAAAGATAAAAGATAGTAATGATAGTACCACCTACTTGTGGCACTGCCAAGTAAGTCATATTGGTATAAAACGCATGAAGAAGCTCCATGTTGATGGATCTTTGGGCTCACTCATCTTTGAAAAGTTTGAGACATGCGAACCATGTCTATTGGTGTATATGCATGAAGAAACTCCATGCAAATGGACCGTTTGGACTCACTTGATTTTGAATCACTTGAGACATGCAAATCATACCACATGGGCAAGATGACTAAAAGCCTCATTTTCAGAAAAATGGAACTAGAAAGCAACTTGTTGGAAGTAATACATTTTGATGTGTGCAGTCCAATGAGTGCTGAGGCGTGTAGTGGATATCGTTATGTTCTTACTTCACAGATGATTTGAGTAGATGTTGCATATATTTACTTGATGAATCACGAGTCTGAATTATTGAAAGGTTCAAGTAATTTCAGGGTGAAGTTGAAAGATCGTCGTGACAAGAGGATAAAATATCTATGATATGATCATAGAGATGAATATCTGAATTACGAGTTTGGCACAGAATTAAGACATTGTGGAAATTGTTTCACAACTAATACAGCCTGAAACACCATAGTATGATGGTGTGTCCGAACATCATAACTGCACCCTATTGGATATGATGCATACCATGATGTCTCTTATCGAATTACCACAATAGTTTATGGGTTAGGCATTAGAGACAACCACATTCACTTTAAATAGGGCACCACGTAATTCCGATGAGATGACACCATATGAACTATGGTTTAGAGAAACCTAAGCTGTCATTTCTTAAAAGTTTGGGGCTGCGACGCTTATGTGAAAAAGTTTCAAGTGATAAGCTCAAACCCAAAGCGGATAAATGCATCTTCATAGGACACCCAAAACAGTTGGGTATACCTCCTGACTCAGATCCGAAAGCAATAAGGGATTGTTTCTAGAATCGGGTCCTTTCTCGAGGAAAAGTTTCTCTCGAAAGAATTGAGTGGGAGGATGGTGGAGACTTGATGAGGTTATTGAACCGTCTCTTCAACTAGTGTGTGGCAGGGCACAGGGAGTTGTTCCTGTGGCACCTACACCAATTGAAGTGGAAGCTTATGATAGTGATCATGAAACTTCAGATCAAGTCACTACCAAACCTCGTGGGATGACAAGGATGCGTACTACTTCAGAGTGGTACATAATCCTGTCTTGGAAGTCATGTTGCTAGATAACAATGAACCTACGAGCTATGGAGAAGCGATGGTGGGCCTGGATTCCAAAATGGCTCGAGGAAATATAATCCGAGAGAGGATCCATATATGAAAACAAAGTGTAGACTTTGGAAGAACTACTTGATGGTCGTAAGGCTGTTAGGTACGTATGGATTTTAAAAGGAAGACGGACAATGATGGTAAGTATCACCATTAAGAAAGCTCGACTTGTCGTTAAGATGTTTTCCGACAAGTTCAAGGAGTTGACTATGATGAGACTTTCTCACTCGTAGTGATGCTAAGAGTCTGTTGGAATTATATTAGCGATTACTGCAATATTTATGAAATCTTGTAGATAGGATATCAAAACATTGTTTCCTCGACGATTTTCTTGAGGAAAGGTTGTATGTGATACAACCGGAAGGTTTTGTCAATCCTGAAAGATGCTAACAAGTATGCAAAGCTCCAGCAATCCTTCTAAGGACTGGAGTAAGCATCTCGGAGTTGGAATGTATGCTTTGATGAGATGATCAAAGATTTTGGGTGTATACAAAGTTTATGAGAAACTTGTATTTCCAAAGAAGTGAGTGGGAGCACTATAGAATTTCTGATGAATATATGTTGTTGACATATTGTTGATCAGAAATGACGTAGAATTTCTGGAAAGCATATAGGGTTATTTGGAAAGTGTTTTTCAATGGAAAGCCTGGATTAAGCTACTTGAACATTGAGCATCAAGATCTATAAGGATAGATCAAAATGCTTAATGGTACTTTCAAATGAGCACATACCTTGACATGATCTTGAAGGTGTTCAAGATGGATCAGTCAAAGGAGTTCTTGCCTGAGTTGTAAGGTATGAAGTTAAGACTTAAAGCTCGACCACGGCAGAAGAAAGAGGAAGGACGAAGGTCGTCCCCTATGCTTTTGTCATAGGCTCTATACGGTGTGCCATGCTGAGTACCGCACCTGATGTGTGCCTTGCCACATATCTGGCAAGAGGGCACAAAGGTAATCTAGGAGTAGATCACCAGATAGCGGTCTAAATTATCCTTAGAGGAATAAGGATATGTTTCTCGGTTATGGAGGTGATAAAGAGTTCGACGTAAAGAGTTACGTCGATGCAAGCTTAACACCTATCCGGATAGCTCTGAGTAGAGATACCGGATACGTATAATGGAGCAACAATTTAGAATAGCTCCAAGTAGAACAGTTATTTGAAATGGCTCCAAATGTAGCGTAGTAGTTGCATCTACAAGATGACATAGAAATTTGCGAAGTACATACGGATCTGAATGTTGCAGACCCGTTGACTGAAACCTCTCTCACAAGCATAACATGATCAAACCCAGAACTCTTTGGGTGTTAGTCACATGGGGATGTGACCTTGAGTGTTAATCACATATTGATGTGAACTGGATTATTGACTCTAGTGCAAGTGGGAGACTGTTGGAAATATACCCTAGAGGCAATAATAAATTGGCTATTATTATATTTCCTTGTTCATGATAATCGTTTATTATCCATGCTAGAATTGTATTGATAGGAAACTCAGATACATGTGTGGATACATAGACAACACCATGTCCCTAGTAAGCCTCCAGTTGACTAGCTCGTTGATCAATAGATGGTTACGGTTTCCTGACCATGGACATTGGATGTCGTTGATAACGGGATAACATCATTAGGAGAATGATGTGATGGACAAGACCCAATCCTAAGCCTAGCACAAGATCATGTAGTTCGTGTGCTAAAGCTTTTCTAATGTCAAGTATCATTTCCTTAGACCATGAGATTGTGCAACTCCCAGATACCGTAGGAGTGCTTTGGGTGTGCCAAACGTCATAACGTAACTGGGTGGCTATAAAGGTACACTACAGGTATCTCCGAAAGTGTCTGTTGGGTTGGCACGAATCGAGACTGGGATTTGTCACTCCGTGTAAACGGAGAGGTATCTCTGGGCCCACTCGGTAGGACATCATCATAATGTGCACAATGTGATCAAGGAGTTGATCATGGGATGATGTGTTACGGAACGAGTAAAGAGACTTGCCGGTAACGAGATTGAACAAGGTATCGGGATACCGGTGATCGAATCTCGGGCAAGTATCGTACCGCTAGACAAAGGGAATTGTATACGGGATTGATTAAGTCCTTGACATAGTGGTTCATCCGATGAGATCATCGTGGAGCATGTGGGAGCCAACATGGGTATCCAGATCCTGCTGTTGGTTATTGACCGGAGAGTTGTCTCGGCCATGTCTGCATGACTTCCGAACCCGTAGGGTCTACACACTTAAGGTTCGATGACGCTAGGGTTATAGGGAAAGTATGTACGCGGTTACTGAATGTTGTTCAGAGTCCCGGATGAGATCCCGGACATCACGAGGAGTTCCGGAATGGTCCGGAGGTAAAGATTGATATATAGGAAGTATGGTTTTGGCCACCGGAAGTGTTCCGGGCATCACCGGTAGTGTACAGGGACCACCGGAGGGGTCCGGGGGTCCACCAGGTGGGGCCACCAGCCCCGGAGGCCTACATGGGCCAATAGTGGGAAGGGACCAGCCCCTAGGTGGGCTGGGGCGCCTCCCACCAAGGCCCAAGGCGCCTCCAAGAGGGGAAGGGGGCAAACCCTAGGCTCAGATGGGCCTAAGGCCCACCTAGTGGTGCGCCCCCCTCTCTCCCCCTTGGCCGCCCCCTAGATGGGATCTAGGGCTGGCCGCCACCCCTAGGGAGGGAACCCTAGGTGGGGTCGCAGCCCCTCCCCTCCCCCTATATATACTTGAGGTTGGGGCTGCCCAACACATGTGATTTGCTCTTCTTGTTGGCGCAGCCCTACCCCTCTCCCTCCTCGTCTCTCGTAGTGCTTGGCGAAGCCCTGCTGGAGTCCCGCGCTCCTCCACCACCACCACGCCGTCGTGCTGCTGCTGGATGGAGTCTTCCCCAACCTCTCCTTCTCCCCTTGCTGGATCAAGGCGTAGGAGACGTCACCGGGCTGTACGTGTGTTGAACACGGAGGTGCCGTCCGTTCGGCACTAGGATCATCGGTGATTTGGATCACGACGAGTACGACTCCATCAACCCGTTCACTTGAACGCTTCCGCTTAGCGATCTACAAGGGTATGTAGATGCACTCTCCTTCCCCTTGTTGCTAGATTACTCCTTAGATTGATCTTGGTGATGCGTAGAAAATTTTGAATTTCTGCTACGTTCCCCAACAGCCACTAGATACTGGAGGAGGCGGTCTCGGAGTCAGGACGCCTCGGCCCGCGCCAGCCGCAGGGCTCGGCACCGAAGGCCACCCCGTCCCGCAGCTGGCAGTGGCGAAGTCACCGGCGTGGGTGGCCGAGTGCCCGCAGTGCTAGACCCGCGGCCAACTGCGGTCGACCCGGGCGCGCCGCCTGCTTGTGGTGGCCTAGGGCCGTCGGCGTCCTGCGCCGCCCGGCCGATCCCAGCACCCGAGAGCGGGGGGACGGCCCCACGGCCAGCCCCGAGCGACGAAACCGCACCACCGCGTCTAGTTCCCGGTGGCACACCATCTCCGCTGCGGCCACCCCCTGCCGGCAGCACAGGCCCTCCACGGCCCGCACCACCCGAGACACTGGACTTGCCAGGGGCAAACCTCGACCAGCAATGTCGCGGAGAGGGGGAATGCGCCTAGTGATGAGGTTATGTACCTAGGGTAGGGTCATGGACCTGATCTAAGTACCTTACCCAAGGACACCCTTAGAAGAAGTCGCCTTCCAGTCGACCAACGAGGGACACACTCGACTGACTTGAAGGACTCGACCACGAAGACTCACTCGACCACCAGAAGGTCAAGAGGCACTCTGCACTGCAACGGCCTGTAATTAAGTAGACTTTATGATAGTAAAGGCACTTTATGTGGGGCGTTACCAGTAACGCCCCAGACTTAACTCACCTTAAACCCTCTCCTACGTGGGCTGGCTGGGGTCCTGGCGCACTCTATATAAGCCACCCCCCTCCACAGGTAGAATGGTTCGGCACCTTGTAACTCATATACTCATAATCCACTCGACCGCCTCCGGGCTCCGAGACGTAGGGCTATTACTTCTTCCGAGAAGGGCCTGAACTCGTACATCCTTTGTGTTTACAACCTCTCCATAGCTAGGACCTTGCCTCTCCATACCTACTCCCCACTCTACTGTCAGGCTTAGAACCACGACAGTTGGCGCCCACCGTGGGGCAGGTGTTTTAGCGATTTTTGTGGAGAAGTTGCGATTCTTCCGAGTACTTTCATCATGGTGTCTGCTGGAGTTTTGGTCGGGGGTCAAGAGATCCGTCTCGGCACTCTCACCTTCATCGCCGACGACTCCGCGTGGCTCCATGAGGCTCCACTCGACGTTGATGCGCTCCCCGTCCGCGGTGCCACGCATTTTCGCGCATGTGTCCGCGGCGTTCTGCTGCGGCAACCGTCAACCCAGTACCGGTCGGCTCCTCCATCGTCCACCCTCCCGGTCTCCCGCCAGCGCAAGCGCTCGGGCCGGTCGAGGCTTCAGCGATGGGTGAGGCACGCGGTGGCTCGCCAATCGGCCGCCACCCAAGTTGCGGCAATCGAGCCCAACGAATCTCTCTACGGCTTGTTCGATCTGCCGACTGGCTCCGTAGAGACTGCATCCGAGTGCGGTAGCAGTGATCCAGCGGCGGAAATCTTGATGGTCGACGGGCCCCGCAGTCCCCCTGGCTTCGCCCGTGATGGTGGAGCAGGTGACGGAGTCGACTCCGTTCGAGGCTACGAAGAGTACCAGCCCGAGCCACTCGACTCTCTGCAAAGAGAGGAACTTCGCCGCAGAAACGTGGATGCTCTGCGTACTCCCATCGCAGGAGAAACCCCCGAGGCTCGTGCCTTGGAGGAGGCACGTCTGGCCAATTTGGCCGAACGCACTCGACTGGAGAATCTTCAGCGAGCACTCGACGAGCGCGCGCGGCAACGAATTCCCGACACCAGTCGACGTCAACTCTTCCCGCCGACTCAGGTATATCGAACCCCAATCCAGAATTTAGCAGCTGCAACCCGTATAGCAGAGTCCATCCAGCCTTCGCAGTCGGAAGCTGGCAGAGGTTTGCTGCAGATCAGAGATCTACTCCGAGCAGCAGGAGATCAGAATTCAGCCATGTCTCAGTCGCGCAACAGAATTCACAGTCGATCCGTCACTGCGAATACGGTTCAGTCGGCTCATAGCCCCAGATCGCCTCCGCGGCGTGAAGGGCGCGAGAATCGGCGAGATCAATATGGCGACAGACTCGACCGAGATGATAGGCATCGAGTGCCCAATTCCCCTCCGAGGGGTGGGTCTTACGCTCCTTGGCAGCAAGATGACAGGCGTCAGTACAGTACAGGGCGAAGGGTTCCAGTCGACCCCAGAGAACCAGGCTTCGACGCGCGATCCATTATCGTGCAAGGTTTGGTCGACCGGAACAGAGCCCATCGAGGCGGACTCGACAGAGATGTACCCACAAGCAGTCGAGTGCATGTTTCTGGTCCTGAATGTTTCAGCAGAGCTATCAGAGCCGCAGTTATCCCTCCCAATTTCAGGTTGGCAACAGGAGTCAGCAAGTTCACTGGTGAGTCTAAGCCTGAAACTTGGCTTGAGGACTACCGAGTGGCAGTTCAGATTGGTGGTGGGAGCGACGAGGTGGCCATGAAGCATTTACCCCTCATGCTGGAAGGTTCTGCCAGGGCATGGTTGACTCAATTACCTCCTAGCAGCATTTACACTTGGGAGGATCTGTCCCGAGTGTTCATCAGAACGTTTGAAGGAACTTGCAAGCGACCAGCTGGACTGACAGAGTTGCAAGTCTGCGTGCAGAAGACCAATGAGACTCCCAGAGAGTATATTCAGAGATGGATCACTTTGCACCACACTGTGGAGAATGTGTCTGATCATCAGGCAGTCTGCGCCTTCAAAGATGGCGTCAAGAACAGAGAACTGAGTTTGAAGTTTGGTCGAACCGGTGACATGACCTTGAGTCGGATGATGGAGATTGCTACCAAGTACGCCAACGACGAAGAAGAAGACCGACTCCAAAGCGGCAAGCACAAGCCGAGTCAGTCGGAAAAAGGAAACACCAGTCGGAAACAGAAGCGGAAGGCTGAACCGGCAGCTCCAGGAGAGGCTCTGGCCGTGACTCAGGAAAAGTTTAAGGGGAAACCAAAAGGATCCTGGAACCCCAAGAAGGTAAAGGATAAAGAAGGGAACGACGTAATGGATATGCCATGTCACATCCACACGAAGAAAGACGAAGAGGGGAATATCATCTACCTGAAGCACACCACTCGCCAATGTCGACTCCTGATCCAGCAGTTTCAGGGAAAACAGTCTAAGGACAAGGAGAAAGAGTCGGACAAGGCTGAAGACAAGGAGGACAGTGAGGAAGGATATCCGCATATCAACTCCACTCTGATGATCTTTGCAGATGTGGAAAGCAGGAGTCGACTGAAAGTGATTAACCGAGAGGTGAACATGGTTGCCCCAGCAAAAGCAAATTATCTGAAATGGTCTCAAACACCCATCACATTCGACCAATCTGATCACCCGACTCATATTGCCACCCCTGGGAGGCAAGCTTTGGTGGTCGATCCAGTTGTCGAAGGCACTCGACTGACAAAGGTGCTGATGGATGGTGGAAGCGGGCTGAATTTGTTGTATGCAGACACACTGAAAGGAATGGGCATTCCGATGTCCCGACTAAGCACTAGTAACATGAGCTTTCATGGAGTGATACCAGGGAAGAAAGCCGAGTCACTCGGCCAAATAGCTTTGGACGTGGTGTTTGGTGATTCGAAACATTTTCGCAAAGAAAAGTTGACGTTTGAGGTCGTGGATTTTCAGAGTGCATATCATGCCATTTTGGGGAGACCAGCTTACGCACGGTTCATGGCTCGACCATGTTACGTGTACCTCAAATTGAAGATGCCCGGCCCCAAAGGAGTGATCACTGTCACCGACGATAGGAAAAAGGCAGAAGAGTGCTTTCAGAAGGGCTCCAAGATTGCCGATTCCCAGGTGACAGCGGTCGAGTTCGAGGAATACAAGCAAAACGCAGATCCGAGTGACTTGCTGCGATCAAAGAAACCCGCCACAGAGTCTGCATTCCAGTCGTCCGGTGAGACGAAGCCTGTTCACATTCACCCGACCGACCCCGATGCAGCTCCGACCCGCATCTCCACAACACTCGACCCAAAATAGGAAGAAGCGCTCATCCAGTTCCTCCGTGAGAACTGGGACATTTTTGCATGGAAGCCCGCTGACATGCCAGGTGTTCCCAGGGGACTGGATGAGCATCGCCTAAGAGTCGACTCATCTGCAAAACCAGTCAAAGAGCATCTTCGGCGGTCCGCCGTCCAGAAGAGAAAAGCCATTGGTGAAGAAGTGGCTCGACTGTTGGCGGCAGGATTTATTCGAGAGATATACCACTCCGAGTGGCTCGCTAATGTCATCATGGTTCCTAAGAAGGACAAGTCGCTCCGAATGTGCATTGATTTCAAGCACATCAACCGGGCCTGCCCGAAAGATCATTTTCCTCTCCCTCGCATAGATCAAATTGTTGACTCGACCGCGGGATGCGAGAGGCTATCCTTTTTAGATGCCTACTCCGGGTACCACCAGATCCGTCTGTACGGACCCGACGAGGTAAAAACAGCTTTCATCACTCCATTCGGGTGCTTCTGCTATATCACCATGCCATTCGGCCTCAAGAATGCCGGAGCCACATTTATGCGAATGATTCAGAAGTGTCTACTCACTCAAATCAGTCGGAATGTGGAAGCATATATGGATGATATTGTTGTCAAGTCACGAAAAGGTTCCGACCTGCTCGCTGATCTCGCCGAAACATTTGCCAACCTCAGAAGATATGATATCAAGCTCAATCCATCAAAGTGCACATTTGGAGTTCCTGGTGGCAAGTTACTCGGTTTTCTCGTTTCCGAACGGGGAATTGATGCTAACCCAGAGAAGATTGGCACTATTCTCCGAATGAAACGCCCTGTGCGAGTGCACGATGTCCAGAAGCTTACTGGATGCTTGGCCGCATTAAGTCGATTCATCTCA
>NC_041382.1:696009773-696012684 GCF_002162155.2 Triticum dicoccoides | reverse complement strand
CGGACAAGTTCGAGTGGACTCCAGAAGCTGATGCAGCGTTTGCCGAGCTAAAAGCTCTGCTCTCCACCCAGCCGGTGCTTGCTGCTCCAATCAGCAAAGAGCCTCTGTTGCTCTATATCGCAGCCACAGGACAAGTCGTCAGTACTGTGCTTACGGTCGAGCGGGAAGAAGAAGGAAAAGCTCTCAAAGTTCAGCGCCCAGTGTATTATTTGTCTGAAGTCTTGACTCCATCCAAGCAGAGATATCCTCATTATCAGAAGCTTGTGTATGGAATATACATGACCACAAAGAAGGTTGCTCATTATTTTTCTGATCATTCCATCACAGTCGTCAGTGACGCTCCACTATCAGAGATTTTGCACAACAGAGATGCAACTGGTCGAGTGGCCAAATGGGCGATTGAACTTCTTCCCCTTGATATCAAGTTCGAGGCAAAGAAAGCCATTAAGTCCCAGGCAATAGCAGATTTCCTCGCCGAGTGGATTGAACAACAGCAACCGATTGAAGTTCACTCGGAACATTGGACCATGTTCTTTGATGGCTCTAAGATGTTGAATGGTTCTGGTGCTGGGGTTGTCCTGGTTTCCCCCAGAGGAGATAAGCTCAGATATGTGCTCCAGATTCACTTTGATTCCTCCAACAATGAGGCAGAATATGAGGCCCTCTTATATGGGTTGCGCATGGCCATTTCACTCGGCGTCCGTCGCCTGATGGTCTATGGCGACTCGGATTTAGTGGTCAACCAGGTGATGAAAGAGTGGGACGTGAGAAGCCCAGCCATGACTGGATACTGCAGTGCAGTGAGGAAGCTGGAAAAGAAGTTCGAGGGGTTGGAGCTCCATCATATACCCCGACTGAAAAATCAAGCAGCTGATGATCTAGCAAAGATAGGTTCCAAGAGAGAAGCCATTCCGAGTGGTGTGTTCTTGGAGCATATACACACTCCGTCAGTCAAAGAAGATCCTTTCACCGAAGAAACTCCACAGCCCAAGAGTGCCACAGATCCGACTGAAGTTGAAGTCCCAGCGGTGGTCGACTTGATCATGGAGGTTTTGGTGGTCATTCCCGACTGGACAGTTCCTTATGTCGCATATATCCTGAGAAAAGAGCTTCCGGAGGATGAGGAAGAGGCTCGACAGATCGTCCGTCGGTCTAAGGCCTTTACCGTAATCAAAGGACAATTGTACAGAGAAAGTGCGACTGGAGTTGGTCAGAAGTGCATAACACCAGAAGAAGGTCGACTCATCCTCAATGATATTCACTCGGGGACCTGTGGTCATCATGCGTCCTCTCGGACCATCGTGGCCAAAGCATACCGAGCCGGATTTTACTGGCCGAAGGCGAATGAGATGGCAAAAGAGATAGTGGATAAGTGCGAGGGATGTCAGTTCTACTCGAATATGTCGCACAAGCCTGCGTCGGCTCTGAAGACCATCCCACTCGTCTGGCCTTTCGCAGTATGGGGATTGGACATGGTCGGTCCTTTGAGAACAGGACGAAGTGGCTTCACGCATGTACTGGTGGCAGTCGACAAGTTCACCAAGTGGATCGAGGCTAAACCAATCAAGAACCTTGACACCGGTACTGCTGTTAGCTTCATCAGGGAACTAATATTCAGATATGGAGTCCCGCACAACATCATTACGGATAATGGGTCGAACTTTGACTCGGAGGAATTCAGAGATTTCTGCAACTCCCAAGGCACACGGGTCGACTACGCTTCAGTCGCCCATCCGCAGTCGAATGGACAAGCAGAGCGAGCTAACGGACTGATTCTTAAGGGATTGAAGCCTCGACTGATGCGTGATCTCAAACACGCGGCTGGAGGTTGGGTTGACGAACTTCCCTCAGTACTTTGGGGGCTGCGAACCACACCTAATCGGTCGACCGGAAGAACTCCATTCTTCTTGGTCTACGGAGCTGAAGCAGTCTTGCCGAGTGATCTTCTCCACAATGCTCCTCGAGTTGAAATCTACAACGAAGCAGAAGCTGAACAAGCGCGACAGGACGCAGTCGACCTTTTAGAGGAAGAAAGGGAGATGGCTCTGATCCGGTCGACCATCTACCAACAAGATTTGCGTCGTTTCCACGCCAAAAATGTGAGAGGTCGAGCCTTCCAGGAAGGAGATTTAGTTCTCCGAGTGGATCAGCACAAACCACACAAGCTTGCTCCTTCTTGGGAAGGCCCCTTCATCGTCACCAAGGTTCTCCACAACGGGGCGTACCGTCTTTACAACGTCGAGCATAATATCGATGAGCCCCGAGCTTGGAACGCGGAGCTACTCCGCCCGTTTTATACTTAAGTTTTATCACTCGGATGAGTTGCAATAAAGTACTTCTGTAGTTCATGGACCTCAAAATAATAGTGTCATAGTTCCTCCATAATTTCTGTCACTTTTTATTTTTGTCCAATAAAATTCCCCCTCAGTGGGTGACTTAGCTGCGAATCCGTTTCGCCTAAGTTTGTAAAAATCCTACCGAGTGGTGAGCCAGACTCCCACTCGGAGGCTTAGCTGCGAATCCGTTTCGCCTAAGTTATCAAAATCCTACCGAGTGGTAAGCCAGACTTTCACTCGGAGGCTTAGCTGCAGCCCTGTGCTCGCCTAAGTTATAAAAATCCCACCGAGTGAAGAGCAAACCTCTCACTCGGGGGCTTAGCTGCAGTCCAAGCACTCGCCTAAGTTTGTCAAAATCCTACCGAGTGGAGGGTAGCCCTCTCACTCGGGGGCTTAGCTGCAGTCCAAGCACTCGCCTAAGTTATCAAAATTCTACCAAGTGAAGAGCAACCCTCTCACTTGGGGGCTTAGCTGCGGCCCAGTGCTCGCCTAAGTTATCAAAATCCTACCGAGTGGTAAGCCAGACTTTCACTCGGGGGCTTAGCTGCAGTCCAAGCACTCGCCTAAGTTTGTCA
>NC_041382.1:695946776-696009629 GCF_002162155.2 Triticum dicoccoides | reverse complement strand
GCAGTCCAAGCACTCGCCTAAGTTATCAAAATCCTACCGAGTGGTAAGCCAGACTTTCACTCGGAGGCTTAGCTGCAGCCCTGTGCTCGCCTAAGTTATAAAAATCCCACCGAGTGAAGAGCAAACCTCTCACTCGGGGGCTTAGCTGCAGTCCAAGCACTCGCCTAAGTTATAAAAATCCTACCGAGTGAAGAGCAACCCTCTCACTCGGGGGCTTAGCTGCAGTCCAAGCACTCGCCTAAGTTATCAAAATCCTAACGAGTGGTAAGCCAGACTTTCACTCGGAGGCTTAGCTGCAGCCCTGTGCTCGCCTAAGTGGACTGAAGAATAAGTCGATTGCAGTAAAGGCGCCTTGCTTTGAACCTGCAAAAGACATTTCGAGCCAAAGGCAATCGTATTCAAGCACCAAATTCAAGTTTGAATCGATATCTAAAGGAACCGAGAGTGCTCAGGCGTTAAGCCTGTTAAGGTTTATCGGTTACAATTCCACTCGGCATACCGAGGAAAATTTAAAGCGTCGAGCCAGAAGAAGTTTTTTACCCCTCCTGTGGAGGGCTGGAAGGAGCAACGAATTCATCAAGGTCAATTCCGTCGGCGATCCGAGTGGCAGCTGCAAGGAAAGTTTCCATAAAGGACCTGAAGTCGTGTTTCTTGGTGTTGGCCACCCGAAGAGCCGCCAGCTTCTCTTCTCGCGCATCTTTACAGTGGACTCGGGCCAGACACAGAGCAACATCTGCACCACACCGAGCCGAGGACTTCTTCCATTCCTGCACTCGACCAGGGATCGTGTTCAAGCGGGCCATCAGCGACTCAAGGTCATTCTGAAGTGTCTCCTCAGGCCAGAGCGTCGAGTCGATGCGAGATGTGGCGGCCTTCAGCCTTGCGAGATAGTCCACGACAGCTGCGACATGAGACTCCAGTCGGAAAACATCCATGGCAACTTCGTCGTTCACCGGAGAATTGACGGGGTCAAGGTTTGGCTCCAGCCGGCTAGTTTCTTCTTCAAAGTTTTGACAAAATTCTGCAAGGATGATCACTAAGTCAAGGGGATGGTCGAATGGAAAAACCACAATTGGAAATGTTTGCCAAGCATAGAGGTTTACCTTCAAGCATAAGAAACAGCTTCTTGGCAAGACTACTCAGGAAGGCCTCCAGATCAGTTTTCTTTCCAGTCAATTTGCTGACTTGGTCGGTCAGGGCAGCTTTATCAGTTTTTAGTCGACTGACCTCCTTGTTGGCGATCCCAAGAGCAGCTTTCAGATTGGTATTGTCTTGTTCAAGCTTGGTGACTGAAGCTAACTTCTCGTCAGCAAGCTTGATCTTCTCAGCGAGTTCGAGGTCTTTCTTCTGTTGGGCCTCCCTTACCTTACCTGCAAGTTACAGCAAGGTCAGATTTTGAAACAAGCAAGGGGAAAAGCAGTCGTCAAGGTCTCACCAAACATACCTTCGGTCTCCTCCTTTGCCTTCGTCAGCTTCTCCTGAACCAGCTTCAAGCTCAGCTCGAGTTGAGTGTGCTTGTTTTCCAGCTCAGAGTAGCGAGCCACAAGATCACAGGAGTTCTGCGAAGAACCAATCGACTAAATGTCAAATATAATTCACTTCCGAGTGAAAAAGGAAAAAACACACGTTTCTAAGACTACAGCCGAATACAAGCATTCGACCGTAGTCTCGGGGACTACACCCAGTGGGTGCACTCAGCGTGCCCCCACTAATTCTGTTGAAGACAAAGTCGACCAGTCGACCTCAAAAAAAAGGGAGATGTATTCTTTAAGACTGTAATCAACTGCAAGCAGTCGACCACAGTCTCGGGGACTACACCCAGTGGGTGCACTCAGCGTGCCCCCACCGGTTTGTGAAATCCAGTCGACATAGTCGACTGACAGAAAGATTGACAGCATAAAGCCTAAGGCCGACTGCCAGCAGTCGACCTTAGCCTTGGGGACTACACCCAGCGGGTGCACTCAGCGTGCCCCCGCTAACACGGAGTTTAATCGACACACCCAGTGGGCGACTACTATAAATTCCGGAAAGGAAAAGTTTTTGGTAGCACATCCAACAGAACAAACGGTGGTCGACTGACCTGAACATTGCTTTGGAGGGCAGAACTGGCGTCATAAGCTGCCTGGCTCGCATCCCGGATGGTCTTCAGCTGCTCCATCATGATTCCCGCCTGGCATATTGCCTCCTTCGCCGCGCCAGCTTGGTCCTCTGGGACGTGGTGCGTCGTGAAGAGGGAGGGCTGCTGAGCACTCGTCAATGGATCTGCGAAGGACACCGTGTGTCGAGTGGTGTTCTCTTCCTCCGCAATCAGAATCTCAGGCGCCGTCACATCCTGGGGCACCTTACTGGCGGACGCTTTCCTACTCCTCCCGCGCTTCAGTGGTTCTTCATCCTCATCGTCATCAGGGAGATTGATAACAGTATTGGGTGGAGCTACGGAGAAGAATCAGGATCAGAGATCGCGAGTCAGTCGACTAAAGACGGCGTTAAGAATACAGTACCTGGTTTCGAAGTTGCTGCGTCCTCCATCTCATGGTCATCAGCCCGGGCTGAGGTTTCAGAAGTAGCAGCACTGCAACTCCAAAGGACCAGTCGACTAACTTCAGCGTCGACCAGAGACAAAGTTCGCACAAAATAAGAAGACTTAAGCAGCACGATTACCCTGATATGGTGGGGATGGACACCTTCATCTTCGGTAGGAGCTTGATCGGCTTCGACGAGGCCGCCCTGGGCTGCTTCGGCGCCTTTTCAGTCGGCACCGGAGAGATGGTCCGAGGGCGCTTGGTCGACTGAGCGGCGGTCGCAACCGCCTTACCACGTTCGGTCGAAGGGTCGTGGACAAGCTTCGACCGCCTTTCCGAGCGCGGTGGTACGACCTCCTCCTCCTCTTCCTCCTCGTCTTCAACGTCATCTTCATCACCGTCATCATCATCATCGTCATCATCATCCTCTGCAACGTCCGAGTCCCATTCCTCCTCGTCCTGGCTCTCGCCCCCACTCGCCTCACCCTCCTCAGTCGGATCTTGTGCCCCATTGGGCATCGAGTACAGCTCGGTGAGGGCCTAGTAGATATCAAGACAAGGATCAGTCGACCAGTCGGCAGGGTGAACAGAAATGAATGCGACAAGAACGCAGTGGAGAGCAGAGCAAGTGTACCTTGTTTGGATCGCTGTTGTGGTCGAGTGGAGGAATCCTTCTGGCTCCGCGTGGGTTGTCCTTGTTTCCGGTAACGGCTACCATCCATCTTTCCAGAGTGACATCGTCGACTGCTTCTGGATGGACTCGAGTCTCGTCTTCAGTCCCACAGTACAACCACATGCAGTGACTCCGGAACTGAAGGGGCTGGATGCGACGCCTGAGGAAGACCTCCAGGAGGTCCATGCCCGTCACTCCCTCCCGAACCAACTGCACCACGCGCTCCATCAACATCTTCACGTCAGCTTTCTCCTCCGGAATCAACTTCAGAGAGGAGGGCTTGTTCACTCGGTCCATGGTAAACTGTGGGAGTCCACTCGACTGTCCCGGCGTCGACTGGTCCTGGCAGTAGAACCAGGTCGACTGCCAGCCTCTGACTGACTCGGGAAAGGTCATGGGCGGGAAGGTGCTCTTATTCCTCACCTGGATCCCCAGACCCCCACACATTTGGACAACTCGGGTTTTCTCATCACCTGGGCTCGCCTTCTTCACGGTCTGAGAGCGACACGTGAATATATGCTTGAACAAACCCCAGTGCGGTCGACAGCCCAGGAAACCCTCACACATGGACACGAACGCGGCAAGATAGGCAATAGAGTTTGGGGTAAAGTGGTGGAGCTGCGCTCCAAAGAAATTCAAGAAGCCACGGAAGAAAACACTCGGCGGCAAGGAAAATCCACGATCAACATGGGTGGCCAAGAGCACACACTCACCCTCTTCTGGTTGGGGCTGCCACTCCTTCCCCGGAAGCCTCGCAGCTCCATGAGGGATCAAGCCCTCGTTGGCCATGTCGAGGAGGTCATTCTCTGTGATGGTCGACTGGATCCAGTCTCCTTGGACCCAGCCCTTCGGCAGGCGGGATCTGGACGAGGACCCGCCGCGGCTGGTGGATCTCCCCTTTGCCTTCTCCGACGCCGACGCCTTCTTCGCACGTTCCAGCGCCACCGTCTTCTCCTTGGCCATGGTTGCCGGTGAGATGCGCGAAGGGAAGTTGTGCGGGGGCGAGAGCGAGCGCGCTGGGCGGGGACGAAGGGAGCAGAGAGAGAGAGAGAATGCTGAGGCGCAGCACAGAAATCCTCGCCGGGCGCATTTATAAGGTCCCTTCCGAGTGGATGACAGGTGGGCCCGGTCGATCTAATCATATCCAGGAACAGTTATGCAGACGGGATACGTGGCGAAGAAAGCGGCGCGGAGATCGAGGCGTCTATGCCCCGTCCCATCCGAATGCCGCGGTCCGCTCCGCTTCGCGCGCGTCCCCAAATTTCGCATCCCGCGGAATCCGCGAACGGCAGATCGGTCTGTCAGACGTGGGGTTTCCGGCGATCCGTCGCTCGGAGATCGTCGAAGCCCGAAAGATCACTCGACGCAAGAATAGAATGGATCGAGTCGATTGAAGACAAGTTGCTCACTGTCGACGAAGAGATTCTTTGGTCCAGGACAACGCACGACCAGAGCGCAAAGGATAATCGGAAACGACATCAATTCCTTCCTCACTCGAAGCCTCAATCCATTCGGGGGCTAATGATGAGGTTATGTACCTAGGGAGGGTCATGGACCTGATCTAAGTACCTTACCCAAGGACACCCTTAGAAGAAGTCGCCTTCTAGTTGACCAACGAGGGACACACTCGACTGACTTGAAGGACTCGACCACGAAGACTCACTCGACTACCAGAAGGTCAAGAGGCACTCTGCACTGCAACGGCCTGTAATTAAGTAGACTTTATGATAGTAAAGGCACTTTATGTGGGGCGTTACCAGTAACGCCCCAGACTTAACTCACCTTAAACCCTCTCCTACGTGGGCTGGCTGGGGTCCTGGCGCACTCTATATAAGCCACCCCCCTCCACAGGTAGAAGGGTTCGGCACCTTGTAACTCATATACTCATAATCCACTCGACCGCCTCCGGGCTCCGAGACGTAGGGCTATTACTTCTTCCGAGAAGGTCCTGAACTCGTACATCCTTTGTGTTTACAACCTCTCCATAGCTAGGACCTTGCCTCTCCATACCTACCCCCACTCTACTGTCAGGCTTAGAACCACGACACCTAGCACGCCCCGCACCACGATCAGAGAATCTCGGCCGGCGCACACCACCGCATACCTTAGATTGTTTCGAACGAAGCCTCCCAGGAGTAACGTCGATCGTGCATGGGGGTGTAGATGGGATTGTCGAACGTGCCTGGTTACACTGGGCCTCATACCCGGTTAACACAGGCCCATCATCGCACGGGCCCGGTTCACTCAGAACCGGCCCACCCCCTGGCATTCCGAGTTCGCGGCCCAGGAGCTCGTTCAAACGCGCCTCCCGCAAGCGGGCGACCCCGATCGGCCACTCCGCCAGCAATGGCGCCACGGCCGCCGCCGGCTGCCGGGATTCGGTAACAGAACGGATCGAACTCTTCTTCCTCTTAACTTTGGTCCACGAATCCGGCCGAATCAAATCAAAAAGGGTGAGATTTGGAAGACTAACCTTCGGGAGGGGCCCCTTCCATGGCCTGACAGCCGTCACGCCGTTCGCCGGTGCACGACGCGACGCACCATCTCCTTCTTCTCGCCTGCGTGTAGCCTAACCCTCGCTGGATCGTCCACCGGCAAGATCCTGTCCATCGTTGAGGCCACCTCATCCTCATCATAGCCCGAATTGAAAAACTCACAGAGTAGATCAGAGGGAGTCGGCGTTGGCGGAGACGACGCCGGATCCTCCCCGTCCTCATCCGCCTCGTCGTCATCAGTGCTGGCTAGCGCCCAAAACCGGCCACCAGCCCGCGGACGAGCCACCGCCCCCAAGGTCCGAGGTCCGGCGCTCTCCGCACGGCGACCTGCGGAGTCGCCCGCCTTGTCGCCCCCCCTATCGCCCATTCATCTACCGATGATCCCCCCTCTCCTCTGGAGTGTTGATTCAAATGGAATCTCTTGTTCCTAGTAGGCTGACAGTGATGTATTTTATGATCAACTGATCTTTTATATGGCCATCAACATGTAGTGATGACAGCAAGTGCATGATCAATTTATGTTGATGATCATGTAGTACAACTTCGTTGTTGGTGATGTATGAAAAAATCCCGACATGTACCATGTTGTTCTATGAAAAAGTATATGGGGGTATTTAGATCATCTTACTCTTATCCTGACAAAACTGCATCTTATCGACCATTTCTTCAGTTAACTTCCGACACTACTTCAGTTAATATCTGAAAGCACACACTGCATCCTATTGATAATTTTCAGCTAACATTATGTCTAGTACGAGGAGAGGAGAGGAAACCCTAAGTTGAGTTGGTCTAATAAATAGATAGAATACGGAAAATTTTGGTTGGATTGGATTGGATGGATGCCGAGGTTATGCTGTAATAGTGTCTTTGGCATTGAATTGAAACTTGGAGGATATACACTCTATATGGCTTTGTCGTTGTTGTTGGCCTTGTGCTGTGAAGCATTGCAGATTGAGATGACACGAATGGATATTACCCCCTCCTTTCTAAATATAAGTCTTCAGGGAGATTTCACTATAAACCACATACGGAGTAAAATGAATGAATCTACACTCATACATCCGCATGTGGTTCATAGTGAAATCTCTACATAGACTTATACTATTTAGGAACGGAGGGAGGGAGTATTATATATGGTGGCTGCTACAAATCAACCGACTGATTTTCCGCCACACGATTCATCCTGTGTAGCCGTAGATGAGGTCAACGCATCAGCCTGCTCCCGTTTTCTCCTCCTGACTCACAGACGCACGCAGCAGCCTGCCGTCTCCCCATGACCTTTTGTTCGCAGTGGACCCCTCTTCGTCGCCGCCACCCAGCACCGCCGCTCCAGCGTTGCTGTAGAGTAGGAGAACCACCCTGTGGTCGGCGACGACGTGACTTCAATGCAGCACCGGTGGCGACGAGGGCTTCATTGCAGCACAGGTAGCCGGCGACGAGGGCTTCATTACAACACCGGTGGCTTCATCGCAGCAACGGCGGCTTCATTGCAGCACCGGCGGCCTCTGCATGAAAGCACCGGTGACCCAACGGCGTCGCACCCCCTCCGGCATGAAGCCACGGCGGCGCTCCAATGCAGCCCCGGCGGCGCGGCAAAATCTCCAATGCAGCACCGCGACCTCCTGACGAAGCTCCATTGCATCACATGGCAGCTTCACGACCCGGCCCTTCCGCAACACTTGGCGCTCCAAAAATATCGGCGCCGACGACGCTGCATCGGCACCGTCTGCAACACTGGACGCCAAACCGGTAGCACCACCGCGCTCTTCAAACTCCGGCAACACCGCCGCGCTTTTCAACACCGGCAGCAACAAGCCTGCATGGGGAGCTGCAGGTCGCCGACTGCTGCAGTGCGGCAGGTCGCAGCAAGGTGCCGCAAGCTGCTCCGCGGGTTACTCCGACGAGGGCTAATGGCGGAGAGATGGGACGGCTTGCTCCGACCAGGATTAACGGCGAAGAGTTGGATGGCCGTGCGAGACAGAGGTAGGAGATGAAAAAGGAAACGAGCGTGTGCTTGACGCTAGAGGTAAGGTAACTGGACGAGATTGTGGCGTGGCCCTATGCGGACGCGTGGCGTACAGGGGGCACGACTTATTTTCTGGAGAAATCATCCGGATGCATTTAAACATTTTCCATTATATAGTACGATTAAAATACACTTAATTGGGTAGGTACTGTATCGTATTTTGTGTGAAGCTGGGAAGCTGCACCGTGGTCGAACCTGAATCCAAGTGAACGCAAAAAAAGAAAACCTAAAATCTAAAAAGCGGCTGGCCACCAACTAATAGAAACGGGTGACCGGGCTCACATGTGTTTCTTTTTTGTCAGCTAGTGGATATTATTGTTAGCATTAGATGCGTATAGACTAGTCTGTGAAACAGATTCATGCATATTTATTTTAGCGTCTTAAAATTTTTAAAAAGTCATATCTTTTAAACCATATATCGGAATTTAGATCCGTTTTCACCGTTGGATTCATCGCGGCGAGATCTTCGAAATTAGATCCCGCATGGATATGTTTCGATGAAATTTTTTTGATGCCAATTTTGGTGCTATATGATCCAACTAAAATACTGCATTGTGCAACTTTAGTACTATATGGTGCAACTTTTTTTTAAACCAACTTTGGAGCTACATGATCTAACTTCATATGAGGTTGCAACCTACCAACCATAACAACTTGATGTGCAACTAGTCTATTACCCCGACCAACTATCTAGTGGATTGCAAGCCTTGTCCCTACTTTGGGCCTCCTTCGACCCGTCCATCACCGAGCTCCGCACCATGGCTGTTGTGCTCTTCCGCAAACTCCTCTCTCGGACGACATCCTCCGACTCTGGCCCCTCCTCTTCCCTGAGAGCCTGACCGCGCTCAAGTTCAACCTCCTCAACGCGTCCGACAGTGCCGCAGCAGACCTGACAGAGCTTGATATAATCAGGAGTGTCTTATATTTAGCTACTTTGTGCTCAGTTGGCTTGTAATATAGTCTAGTTGCACACATATTGATGTTTAGTTGGTTTGTAATATAGTCTAGTTGCACACACATTAATGTTTAGTTGGCTTATAATATAGTCTAGTTGTACACACATTGATGTTTAGTTGGCAGGAAGACTAGTTGCACACACATATACTCAGTTGGCTTGTAATTTAGTCTAGTTGCACATATATTAATGTTTAGTTGGCTTTTAATGTAGTCTAGCTGCACACACATTGATGTTTAGTTGGCTTTTAATGTAGTCTAGCTGCACACACATTGATGTTTAGTTGGCTTTTAATGTAGTCTAGTTGCATACACATTGATGTTTAGTTGGCAGGATTATTGACACACATATGCTCACTTGGCGCGGCAATATAGTCTAGTTGCACACACATTGATGTTTAGTTGGCAGAAAGACTATTGGCATACACATATGCTCAGTTGGCACGGCACGTAGTCTAGTTACACACATATTGATGTTTAGTTGGCAGGAAGATTAGTTCGTTGAAACATCTCTATGTGGGATCTACTTTTGAAGAGCACATCACGAGGGCTTCAACGATGAAAACGGATTTGAATTTCGACACACGGATTGAAAGTTATGGCTTTTTAAAATTTTAAAATCATAAAATAAATGCAAACAAACACATGCACATGCATATGCATGCACAGGAGAAGATGCATATGCTGGCATTTAATACGTAGCAGGAAAAAGGACTACTAGATGACTATTCTAATTAAAAGGAGAAATAAAAAATACCTAAAATGGTGGGCCACTCGCTAAGCATCCCGGGCGGCCGTGCGCCCACTAGATGCGTCCAAAAGAAAAAAGAAAAAAAAAAGAACCTGAATCCGAGTCCAGCAGGGAAAGCAAGGTGCAGCCTCCGCCTTCTTTATAACACTGGAGGCTGGACCAAGAAGCCTCCCTCCCCAAATCGTTCCAGCTAGCGTTCCAAATCGGGAAAAGAAAAATCCACCCGTCAAACCTGCTGCTGCCTGCATCTGCGTCTGTGATGGCCGGTGAAGAAGACGGCGGCAGCGCGGCGACCCAAGGTACTGCTATTCCTGATGCTGATGCTGAAGCAACGACGGCCCAGGAAAGGGCGCTCGTGAACGTGATGCCGACGGAGGAGCTGGAGTACCTCCTCTCCCGCGACCACAGCAAGCTTGTACCCCGCCGGGACGACGACGACCACAACCCGCACAAGGATGAGTGGAACGACGCCGCCGACTTCTTCGACGACCTGAGTAGGCAGCTCACCGCCAAGCAGGCCATGCTCCGGGCCGAGTACATCGCCAAGGGCTACATCGACCTCAGCCACGACCAGGTGGCCAGGAGATCGCAGCTCAGTCACCAGGTGTATCTCAAGGCCAAAGCCGCCGCCGCCGCGGATCACCATGGTGATTTCTTTGAAAAGCTCAACCGTGACAAGGAGGACGATGACGAGTGAGTCCGCCAGAGGATAGAAACACTTCTCAACATGCAAACACTTTATCTACTAATATCAATGTATCATCTAAAGTTGTACTAAGTCAGCGACACTTACTTTGGAACTGAAGGAGTAGTACGGGTATCTCAAGTTGGCTCTATACAGTTTATCTTGTTGTGGTTAAGTCCTGCACCTTGTTATGTTTTCGCTATTAATTACGTACATTGTGACGATGATACAACTGACTATTTCAGCTGTCAATTTGTTTAATCTTCTCTTCCTCTTTGGTAAGATATTACCGTGTTAGCCTTCCGTTTATTGAAACTAGCACAATGTCCATGCGTTGCTATGAAGCATGAGAGTTGAGGAGTTATCACCAGCTTAGGAGATTGTCAAAATATGATGGTATCTTGCGGCCGTTGCATGGTTCACGATTGAAAACAGAGTGAAAATACAATGAAAGATTATGTTGTAGTCACCAAAGAGTCTCGCAATCATAGTAGGTCCTTTGCAAGATTTATAATGAGATACCATTTTGAATTTGAAACATATTAGAATGTGCATGAGTATGTTGAATTTGCAATTTGGTTGCCCTCATCTTCTATGACGTAGAACTCAAAGAATTGGTTGGGCAGAGAAACTAAAATCAAGACCTTGATTTTGAGTTGAAATCGCATACGTGCGTTTAGAATTTGTGTTTTTACAATAGTGTTATTCCCACTGTCGGTGTCAAAACCGGCGGATCTCGGGTAGGGGGTCCCGAACTGTGCGTCTAGGCCGGATGGTAACAGGAGGCAAGGGACACGAAGTTTTACCCAGGTTCGGGCCCTCTTGATGGAGGTAAAACCCTACGTCCTGCTTGATTAATATTGATGATATGGGTAGTACAAGAGTAGATCTACCACGAGATCGGAGAGGCTAAACCCTAGAAGCTAGCCTATGGTATGATTGTTTATGTGTATGTTGTCCTACGGACTAAAACCCTCCGGTTTATATAGACATCGGAGAGGGTTAGGGTTACACAAAGTCGGTTACAATGGTAGGAGATCTTCATATCCGTATCGCCAAGCTTGCCTTCCACGCCAAGGAAAGTCCCTTCCGGACATGGGACAGAGTCTTCAATCTTGTATCTTCATAGTCCAGTAGTCCGGCTGAAGGTATAGTCCGGCTATCCGAACACCCCCTAATCCAGGACTCCCTCAGTAGACCCTGAACCAGGCTTCAATGACGACGAGTCCGGCGCGCAGATTGTCTTCGGCATTGCAAGGCGGGTTCCTCCTCCAAGTACTTCATAGAAGATTTTGAACACAAAGATAGTGTCCGGCTCTGCAAAATAAGTTTCCACATATTGCCATAGAGAGAATAATATTTACACCAATCTAATCTGCTGACGTATTCCGTAGCGTGTCACACCACGGCCAAGCCTTTATCCGAGTTGTTTCATTATCCCACCTCAACGCGTCATGCGAGGCGGTTTCCTTGGCACGTCTTGTCAAAGCAGAGATCGTGTCCCCTTATCCCAGGATTCTCATCAATACGGGCGTGGGTAACCCAACCGCGCCATTGATTACGACGCTTGGAGATAAGCGAGTTTTACCAGACTGGTGGGGACATGTAGTTGCGTCCACCCATATAAGGGGATAAGGATCCACCTTTTCACCTACGTCTTCTTCCTCCTTTGCCTATCCATTCTTGCGCACTCGAGCTCCAGCGCCCAAGTCCGCACTCCCCACCTCAACCTTCTCCAGCCATGTCGGGAGCGGGAGGCAAGTGGATGGTCTCCTCCGTCATGGAGGGACACATCAAAAAGCTAAGGAAGGCCGGATACCTGTCTAACGACATCGCGTACCGGCTTCCTGAAAAGGGGCAGCTCATCCCCACCCCTAGGCCCCATGAGAGGGTGGTGTTCCTCCCCCATTTCCTCTGCGGACTAGGCTTCCCTCTCCACCCATTTGTCCGGGGGCTCATGTTCTACTACGGCCTGGATTTCCACGATCTGGCCCCGAACTTCGTCCTCAACATCTCGGCGTTTATCGTCGTGTGCGAGGCCTTCCTCCGCATCCGCCCCCATTTTGGCCTATGGCTCAAGACTTTCAACGTCAAGCCGAAGGTGGTGCGCGGCAACCAGGCGAAGTGCGGAGGCGCCATGGTGGGCAAGATGGCCAACGTCCTATGGCTCGAGGGCTCCTTTGTGGAGACCCTGAAGGGGTGGCAATCGGGGTGGTTTTACATCACCGAGCCGCGCGACGCCGAATGGGTCGCACCCCCTGAGTTTTGATCCGGACCCCCTACGTGGCTCACCTCCTGGAAGAAGATGGGCCTGTCGTGGGGTAAGAAGGGAGAGCTGACCGGACTCCAAACATGCGTCCAAACCCTAGTGGACAAGAAGCTCAAACTTGTCAACGTAGTCCAGGTTATGCTCATCCGCTTGATCCTCCCGTGTCAACAACGAGCTTTCAACCTGTGGGAGTTCGACCCGGCGCGACACCAAACTCTGAGCAGGCTCTTCGACACGACATACGAAGATGCCTGGAAGGTGCTTTTCAAGGGCGCCGAGGCTCCTGCATCCGCTACCAAGGATCACGGATTCAATGCGCAGCGTCATGCTCTCGTGGTAAGCTGTTTTTTCCCTTTACAGGGTATCAGTTTTTCATAGTTTGACTCCATGCGGGATCTAAACTCCCTTACCTTTGACAGGATTGGCAGGTGACATCCGGACAGATCAACTGTCCGGCTCCTTTGCCCGAAGGCCCAGCGGACGCTCGCTTGGCGAAGCTGCTGGTTCCGGCACCCTATGTGGTGCCGGAGAAGAAGGGCGCGAAAAAGGCCGCGGGGACTCGAAAGAGTGCCCAGCGCCAGGAGGTGTCGGATGCATCATCCGACAGTTCCAGGCGCATTCCTCCCGTGAAGACGAGGAGGAAGAAGAAGAGACCTCTCCCCCTCCAGCGGGGGGAGAGAAGAAAAGGAAGGCCGCCCTCTCTAGGGAGGCCGGAGGGTCCAAGAAGGGGAAAACCCTTCCTCCGGACTGCTCCACCAACGCCGACGACGGCGAAGAGGAATGGCAGCCCAGGGCCAAGCCCCTGGCAAAATCATAAGTATCCGGATACCAGAGTAATTCATAGTATTCGTTTATTGCACAGCTTTCCCTTACGTCGAATATGTTTATGCAGCCCACCCAAAGACCGGCTCGACGCGTCGTCGAGCGGCTCACTGGACTCGTCGGATGTGAACTCGCTTCCGACGGCTTCCTCCCCCCGCCCTACGGACGACACCGAAGTGTTGTCCCAACAGGTTCCAAGCCGGGAGGAGGTGGTCCTGGAGGCGCCGCAAGGCAACCTCCCAGACTCCAGGAGTAAAGGGGATGAAACCCCCCAGGGCTCCAAGTCCGGCTCTAGGCCGGACACCGCTCCGGAACCTTCAAAGGTTCCAGAGTCTGGCGGGGGACCTCCTTCCAAGAGGAGCAAGTCCACTGAGGGAGTCCTGGATTAGGGGGTGTTCGGGTAGCCGGACTATACCTTCAGCCGGACTCCAGGACTATGAAGATACAAGATTGAAGACTTCGTCCCGTGTCCGGATGGGACTTTCCTTGGCATGGAAGGCAAGCTTGGCGATGCGGATATTCAAGATCTCCTACCATTGTAACCAACTTTGTGTAACCCTAACCCTCTCCGATGTCTATATAAACCGGAGGGTTTTAGTCCGTAGGACAACTTCATCATACAACAATCATACCATAGGCTAGCTTCTAGGGTTTAGCCTCCTTGATCTCGTGGTAGATCTACTCTTGTACTATCCATATCATCAATATTAATCAAGCAGGACATAGGGTTTTACCTCCATCAAGAGGGCCCGAACCTGGGTAAAACATCGTGTTCCTTGCCTCCTGTTACCATCCGGCCTACACGCACAGTTCGGGACCCCCTACCCGAGATCCGCCGGTTTTGACACCGACATTGGTGCTTTCATTGAGAGTTCCTCTGTGTCGTCGCCTTTAGGCCCGATGGCTCCTTCGATCATCAACAACGATGTAGTCCAGGGTGAGACTTTTCTCCCCGGACAGATCTTCGTCTTCGGCGGCTTCGCACTACGGGCCAAGTCGCTTGGCCACCTTGAGCAGATCGAAATCTACGCCCCTGGCCTTCAGGTCAGGTTTGGAAGCCTAAACTACACGGCTGACATCCGCGGGGACTTGATCTTCGACGGATTCGAGCCACAGCCAAGCGCGCCGCACTGTCTCGATGGGCATGATATAGCGCTGCCGCCGAACAGCGCCTTGGAGGCCGCACACACATCGGTTCCGACCATTGATTCGGAGCCTACTGCGCCGATCAAGGATCAGCGGTTGGACGCTGCCTCAGGGGCTGCGATCTCAGAGGCGATCGAGCCGAACTCCAGCCCTGCACTCCGCATCGCCTGTGACTCCGAGGAGCCGGATTCCTTTCCGAACTCCGAGCCCCCCGCGCCCCTGCCTATCGAATCTGATTGGGCGCCGATAATGGAGTTCACCGCCACAGACATCTTTCAGCACTCGCCCTTCGATGACATCCTGAATTCGCTAAAGTCTCTCTCTTTATCAGGAGAGCCCTGGCCGGACTACGGTCAGCAAGGATGGGATTTGGATGATGAAGAAATTCAAAACCCACCCACCACCCCACTTCGTAGCCACTGTCGACGACTTAACCGACATGCTCGACTTCGACTCCGAAGACATCGACGGTATGGACGACGATGCAGGAGACAACCAAGAACCAACGCCTATAGGGCATTGGACAGCCACCTCATCTCATGATGTGTACATGGTGGATACCCCTAAAGGAAGCAACAACGAGGAAAACGGGGATGGAAAGAGGGATCGATCTCTCGAAAAACAATCAAAGCGTCGGCGTAAACGCCGACCCAAGCCCCGTCTCGATAAAGACCCAGCCATAGAGCAGGATGAGCCGGTAGATGACGAGCATGCCTTAGAGCAACCGTCCCAACAGGACAACCCGGATAGAGAAACCGAACATCCCTCCCCCGGTGAAAATGGCATTTCGGACGACCCTACGCCGGAAAAGCCCACGAAGCAGAAGAACCTCCACAAACGGCTCGTTGCAACCGCACGCAGCCTGAAAAAGCAGAAGCGGAAGCTAAAAACTGCGGAAGATGCACTCAGGATCAGATGGAGTAAAGTAATCAATACCGCAGACAAATACGGCGACAGTCGCCACACTAAAAGCTATCCAAAGAGAAAGCTACTGCCTGAATTCGACGAGGAGGCCTTAGAGTCCTCGCATTCCACAAGTGAGAAAGCCACACGGTCGGATAGACGACCCCATGGCTAGCATAAAGCGGCAAGCAGCGCCGCACTTAAGCCGGCATGCGACCCACTTAAGGATTCGCATCATGGCCCAGCCAGGTCCATTTACGGGCCAAGAAAGCAAGCTCTCGTAAGCAATGCAATAAAGCCATTATCAGAATCTGGCACACCCAAATACAGGGGTGCCGCAGACCCCCTATGTTCACCGATGAGGTCCTGGATTATGAATTTCCAGCGGGATTCAAACCCGTAAACATAGAGGCATATGATGGAACAACATACCCTGGAGTCTGGATCGAGGATTATATCCTCCACATACATATGGCTAGAGGAGATGACCTCCACGCCATAAAATACTTACCCCTCAAGCTTAAAGGGCCAGCCCGGCATTGGCTCAAAAGCCTTCCTGAAAACACAATCGGAAGTTGGGAAGAGCTCGAGGACGCTTTCCGAGCAAATTTTCAAGGGACCTATGTCCGCCCTCCGGATGCAGACGATCTTAGTCACATAACTCAACAGCCCGGAGAGTCAGCTCCGCAATTCTGGAATAGATTTCTTACTAAAAAGAATCAGATAGTCGACTGTCCGGACGCTGAAGCCTTAGCGGCTTTCAGGCATAATGTCCGAGATGAATGGCTCGCCAGACACCTCGGCCAAGAAAAGCCAAGAACAATGGCCGCACTAACAAGCCTCATGACCCGCTTTTGCGCAGGAGAGGACAGCTGGTTGGCAAGATGCAGCACCAGTGACCCAAGTACATCCGAAACTAGGGATGGAAACGGAAAACCGCGACGCAATAAGGACCGTCGCCGGACTAAGGAAAAAAGTACGAAGAGCACGGCAGTCAACACCGGATTCAAAAGCTCACGACAGAATCAGAAAAAGGAGCCCCTCCAAGATAACAGGGACGACCTATCCAACCTAAACAAAATCTTGGATAGGATATGTCAAATACACAGCACTCCCGGAAAGCCTGCTAACCATACCCACAAAGATTGTTGGGTTTTCAAACAATCCGGCAGACTCAACGCCGAACACAAGGGGCTCGACACACCAAGCGAAGACGAGGACGAACCCCAAAAGCAGAGTACCAGGAAACAAAAGAATTTCCCACAAGAAGTAAAAACAGTAAACTTACTCCACATAACAAAACATGCGGCGCCCATAAAGGTACGTGCCCCACGGCCTATCCCAAAGGAATTCCGCCACTAGTTGTCAAAACCAATCATCTTCGATCATCTGGATTATTCTAGAAGTGTTAGGAACCCAGGCTGGACTGCCCTGGTACTCAATCCAATAATTGGCAGACTCCAGTTTTCAAATGTCCTTATGGACGGTGGCAGCGGACTCAACCTGATATATCAGGACTCAATCCGCCACATGGGGATTGACCCAAAAAGAATTCGCCACAGAAAAACCTCCTTTCAAGGGGTAACGCCAGGTCCGGACACCCATTGCATGGGTTTTCTCCAGCTCGAGGTTATTTTCGGCTCTGCCGATAACTTCCGTCGCGAAAAGCTGACTTTCCACATCGTCCCATTCTCAAGTCGCTATCCAGCAGTACTGGGACGCGAAGCTTTCGCCCGCTTTAACGCAATACCGCATTATGCATCTCTTACGCTTAAGATGCCCGGTCCACGCGGCATCATCTCCTTAAAGGGGAAGCAGTGAGAACACCTCCCCCAAGCGGAGGATTGTGTGGCCGCTTTAACAGCCCCACAATACAATGGCTTCACCAGCCAGAACATCGGAACAGGTCATTAAGACCACGGACACGGATAGACGAGTCCGGCACAAAAGTATCGTTGATAAAGGCTTAGTGGCCATATACCCCTGCACTAGGGGCTTCACACGTATAAAATAAGAGACAATAAAGCTCAATTTTTCATATTTTACTTTACACTTTGTTTATTTCATATAACTTTTGTTCGGCACACCCCCTTTTCAACTTAGTTGCTCTCTTTTTACAGATGAACGTCATGCTGCGCCCGTCCAGGATACGGCACAACGGAGACACAGGCGCAAACGTGCAGTAGGGACCCGTTCCAAGGATTCTTTTCAGATTAAGACCCTGCGTAAACCTTTTTTACTGTCTCTTGTTGATACACATCCCCTAGTTCTATGACCAAGGAGGAGGCTGGCGTCTTGGCATGTGGCCACGTCAGAATTCTTGCGCGTACCTGGACACTAGGGGCTTATACCTCAGAGCGTTACCTCGCCCGCTCTCATAAAGACCGAATACCTTAGGGAGTGTTCGGCGTCGCAAGTTTGGCCTTATATGCATCAGCTCCGAGTCATGATTTTGGTCAAATGTTGGGTTGCCCGGCTGCTGTGTTCGGCCGCCTTACGTTCCGCTCTATCGGCTAAGGCGGCACCAGGAGAACTACTGCGATTGTGCCCTGGTTCGGCCAGGAGAGCACCTCAGTAGAGAAAGCCAAAAACCGACTATCATGATGTGGCGTGAGACTGGTCAACCACTCGATGACTCTCCGGAATCTGTAGGATTCCTCCGCATTAACAAAGGGCCGTTTCCCGGCTAGGCACATACGCGCCCCGAATTCGGGCGAGCGCAGTCGCCACCAGGGGCTACCTAAATAGTCCCATTGTCAAGCTCCTATGGCTAAGTGAAAGTGTTAAAGCATTATAGTCTGGTTGCCTAGCTCGCTGCGCTATCACCTCCTTTGTAGGACCAAGACGTTGGATTAAGTGTGAAAATGCGCCTTCTATGAGCACCCCCGCACTATGTGCGTGGGGGCTGAAGCCAACGACTGCAATCTTTCAGATTTTGTATATATATCTTAAAACGGCCGCATAGGAGGTGTTCCAAATACTTGAAGGCACAAGTATAAAAGGCTACTACAATTCATCAAAATATTGCTTTATAATTACATATGCTATCAGAACATAGCATCCTTCGAGCACTGCGTCTCTATTACACGAGCGCCTTCAAGGACTTCCTGAAAATAGTGCTCGGAGGGTACTCGGCTTTTGTCCGAATCTCGGGATGCAACAACGGTGGTCTCCATCTCTGCCCAGTATGTCTTGACACGGGAAAGAGCCATCCGTGCGCCCTCTATGCATGCTGACCTCTTCATCGCATTGATACGTGGCACCGCGTCAAGGAATTGCTGCACCAAGCTAAAATAACTCTTCGGCTCCGATCTCCCCGGCCACAGATGACCCATGACGTACTTCATGGCGAGTCCGGACAATATATTCAGTTCGGCCCATTGAGCCAGACGATCGTCCACTGCCAGTGGACGCTCTGGATTCTGGAACTGCGACCAGAAAAGCCTTTCCACTTTGCGATCTTCTTGATCTCGAAAGTATTCGGCCGCATTAGCAGCACTCGCTGCCAAATCCAGATAGGTGTCCTCCGCACTCCACATTCGGTCCAATGGAGCAAACTTCGGATCGCAAAACTTCCTCCGCAGCATAAAGGGCTTTCCAGCCGCAATCTGTCCGGCCTGACGTAGCTCCTCCTTCGCAGCTCTCATCGTAGAGCGAGCATCCTTGGCATCAGCAACGGCCTTCTCTAAGTCCGTCTGTCTCGCCCGGTCTTCTTTCTCAAGAAACTTGCAACGGTCAGCAGCACTTTTTAACTTCACGGCCATCACGACCATCTCCTTCTTGCTTCAGCAGTGAGCAGCCTGTTCGGCTCTTAGCTCTTCAAGGGCCTTCTCGGCAGCCGCATCACTTTTCCTGGCTTGTTCCTTAGCTCGGGCAAGTTCCGCCCGAAGACTCTCCACGGCGGCCGCACCATCTGCGTCAAGCACACACATTGTAAGATACTGGCATAAAGCTCCTCTTACCAGATGCCGCCCTAGGAATTGCATACCTTGAGCCTCATCAAGCCGCTCGTTGACGAGCGCGATGTCGGCATCTGGCACGTCAAGTTGCCGCTTTAGTTCGGCAAAATCATCAGTTCGGCTCGATTCCGGACACTTCGCCACCTGTATACAAAGGTGACATTTTAGACCTGGGATTATGATCCTCTGCGCGCCATCAATTTTGACAACGCATAGAGTCTCAGGGGCTACTATCTACACAGGGCGCATCTTGTTTATGCGCAACTGACAAAGAAGTACATTATCAAACGTACCTCAAAACCCGTCAGCAAACTTCTGACGGCCTCATGCAATCTGCTTTCCACGGATGAAATCCTTCCAATCACCGTACCCATCAATGCACGGTGCTCCTCTGAGATAGAAGCTCGCCCCAGCAGAATCATCAGCTCCTCCGACCGCGCATCGGACGGTGCCGGACTCATCCTATGACCTCCATCGAAGGCCGAATGCGGAGAACCTTGGGGGGACATATGGCTACCTTCCACCCCTGCCGGATTCGGAGAAATCCTCCGCGACGACACCTCAGGGTTGCCCGCCTCGCCAGGTGGTACGGCATGGGGAGGCGTTCCACTCTCCATCATCTCCGGAAGAAGATCCCCGGAAGACGAGCTCTGCTGAGAAGGGCTGAGGTCTGAGCTACAAAGTAAAATTTCGGTTAATCTTCTCAGATAAAAAGCAAGGATTTCTCTCATCCCTCTAAAGGAAAATCTTTCTCTACTTACGGCTCGCTGGAGGGATGATCCCTTTGAGGGTGTGGCCGAGGATCTCCCCGGTGTCGGACCCTCTAACGAGGACTTTTCCCCCCGCTTTGAGGCCATGGTCTCCGGGTCATCAGAGGCGGCCCTCTTCTTCCTCTTAGGAGAGGAATTGTCGGTTCTTCCCTTCGGAGCAGCCTCCTTCGAGGAGGCCATAGTTTCCTTGTCCTCCCCCTCACTTCCCTCCAAAGGCACGATCTTCAACATCCTGACTAGCACGGGGTCCGGCCTGGTCTCAGGAAGGGGAGCCGGACATTTGATCAGCTTTGCCTTCGCTATCCACTCCTGTTTAAAAGGACAGCTCTTTTAGGGGCAAATTTATGACAATTTTACGGATAGCGAGTCCGGGTAGAAGGTTACTTACTTGAGTATCCGGGCGATTGCAGCTTAAACCTGCGTCCTCGGTCAAATCCGGACACATTGCTTGTGATCCGAAGAACATTTTATACATCTCCACGGGCGTTGTGCCCATAAAATGATGGAGAGCTCGTGGTCCCTCCGGATTAAACTCCCACAGATGAAGGGAGCGAATTGCCGGGCAATGTTCGGCGAATCAGCATGACCTGCGTCACCTTGACCAGGTTGAGGTCTCTTTCTAAGAGATCCCTAATGCGGCCCTGCAACAAGGGCACGTCTTTGGATAACCCCCAATCTAATCCTTTGTTGACCCATGATGCTAGCCGTGGTGGGGGACCCGAGCGAAAGGCAGGAGGCGCCACCCAGTTGGTGCTCTTGGGAGCGGTGATATAGAACCACTCTCGTTGCCACAAGCCGAGCTCCTCTTGAAAGGAGCCCTCGGGCCATGGAGCATCAACATTCTTACTTATGATAGCGCCTCCGCACTCTGCGTGCCGTCCCTCGATCATCTTCGGCTCCACTCCAAAAGTCTTGAGCCATAATCCGAAGTGAGGAGTAACACGGAGGAACGCTTTGCACACAACGATGAATGAGGAAATGTGGAGGATGGACTCCGGAGCTAAGTCATGAAATTCCAGCCCATAATAGAACATCAGCCCCCTCACGAAGGGATCCATCGGGAAGCCTAACCCCCGAAGGAAGTGAGACATGAACACTATGCTCTCACCGGGCTGGGGACTGGGAATAGCCTGCCTTTGAGCAGGCAACCTATGCAAAATTTCGGCGGTCAAGAACTTAGCCTCTCTCAACTTTGGCATGTCCTCCTCCGTGACGGAGGAGGGCATCCATCGGCCTTGAAGGTCAGAACCGGACATTGTCGAAGGTCCAAAGCGCCTGGAATCTGGAGCCTAGGGTGTTGGAACTCGAGGCGACGGGCGAAGTTGTTTTGAGATTGGAGAAAAGGAGTAAGGCCTTGGTCTCTTTATAAGAGGTTGAATACCAGGAGCCCTCCCCGTAACCGTTTGGGACTCGCCTTTAATCGAGAAGACATGCTAACGGGCATGATTGGGTTACCCACGTCCGTATTGATGAGAATCCCGTAAATAAAGGGGACATGATCTCTGCTTTGACAAGACGTGCCAAGGAAACCGCCTCGCAAAACACGCTGAGGTGGAAAAGTGAAAACGATTCGAATAAAGGCTTGGCCGTAGTGTGATGTCACGCTGCGGAATATGTCAGCGGATTAGATTTGTGTTAATATTATTCTCTCTATGGCAATACGTGGAAACTTATTTTGCAGAGCCGGACACTACTCTTGGTGTTTACAAACTTTTATGAAGAATTTGGAGGAGGAACCCGCCTTGCAATGCCGAAGACAATCTACGCACCGGACTCGTCGTCATTGAAGCCTGGTTCAGGGGCTACTGAGGGAGTCCTGGATTAGGGGTTGTTCGGGTAGCCGGACTATACCTTCAGCCGGACTCTAGGACTATGAAGATACAAGATTGAAGACTTCGTCCCGTGTCCGGATGGGACTTTCCTTGGCGTGGAAGGCAAGCTTGGCGATGCGGATATTCAAGATCTCCTACCATTGTAACCGACTTTGTGTAACCCTAACCCTCTCCGGTGTCTATATAAACCGGAGGGTTTTAGTCCGTAGGACAACTTCATCATACAACAATCATACCATAGGCTAGCTTCTAGGGTTTAGCCTCCTTGATCTCGTGGTAGATCTACTCTTGTACTATCCATATCATCAATATTAATCAAGCAGGACGTAGGGTTTTACCTCCATCAAGAGGGCCCGAACTTGGGTAAAACATCGTGTTCCTTGCCTCCTGTTACCATCCGGCCTAGAAGCACAGTTCGGGACCCCCTACCCGAGATCCGCCGGTTTTGACACCGACATCCACCGTGCCGGTGGCCCCCGTCCAACCGGAGGCGCCGGACAATATGTTGGAGGCGCTCCAAGGCGCCTCCATCGACGAATAGCACCGCACTATTATGAGTGCGGTGGTCCAGAAGGTTCAGTCCGCCAAGAGCGGACTGACTGAAGCTTGTACTAGCCTTTTAACAGGCTTTGAGGTAAGTAAAGAATGTGTAAATAATATTACCGCATAGACACCCTGATGCTCTGTTTGGCGTTCGGGAAGAAAAGCCGAATAAAGGATCAAAATAAAATTGGCAGGAGTCTAACAAAAATGAGGCAATATGCATATGCAGGCTTCTCTGCTTGCGTCCGCCGCATTGACTGCGGAAGTGGACACGCTAAAGCAGAACCTCGAGTGGTTCGAGCAAGAGCTCGGGCGTGCCAAGAAGCAGCTCGAGGACAATGAAGGTAAGAAATACCTTGTTTGTAAAAATATATAAAAAGGTGCAATTGCAAAGAATGACAGGATTATCGTGGCTATTGTAGGGGCCACGTCTGAAGTGGCGACCCTTAAGCAAGCGCTGGTCGAGGCCGAGAAGAGGGCGGCCTCGGAGCGCACCCAGCGGGAGAAGTATGAGGCCGAGGTTGGCAAGGTGCGGCAAGAGCTCCAGGCTCTCATGGAAAAACATGAGAGTTTGGAGCTTGACTCAAAGACGTGAGCGTCCGAGCTCGCGGTGGCTATTGAAAATGCCAAGTCTGCCAAGGCCGAATCCCAGAAGACCCTCCAGGAGTTGGATGAGGTGAAGAAGATAGCGGCGGGTAAGGCATTCTTTATGCAAAGCAAACACATAAATGTGAGTTACTTGTTACTTACCCGAATCTGGAGCTCTCCAGGAGCGTTCGCAGATCTTCCCTGGAGTGTGTCTGATGCCGCCGCATTCTATCGAGCCGAGGAGGGCAGCTCGACAAAGAAGGTGTTCTGGTCTCAGTATGCTGAGGCCAGACACCCCGTGCCCTTGAGCGACCAGCTGAAGCAACTGGTCGAGCTCCACAAGGCGGCCGAACAGGCCATGAAGGGCCTCATTGTTCAGCTGTGGCCTGGAGGGGCTCTGCCTGGGAGCTATTTTGGGCTGGTGCGGCGGCTGGTGGAGGCCTGTCCAAGGCTCGAAGTCATCAAGCGCTCCGTCTGCATTCAAGGTGCCCATAGGGCCCTTTCCCGTGCTAAGGTGCACTGGGGCAAGCTGGATGCTGAGAAGCTTGTGAAGGACGGGCCACCGTCGGGGAAAGAGCACCGCAAGCCCGAAAATTACTATAAGGATGTTCTGAAGGGTGCCTGCCTTGTGGCGGATGAATGTTCTAGGGATGTAATTTTTGAGTGAAACTTGCTCGTTTTGTCCCGTGCGCTGAAAACTTGTTTATATGCGCTAAGCAATGCTGTTGGAATTTAAAATATTACCTTATGTGCGGCTGTTTATCAATTCTGAGAGATGGCGAGTCGTCGGCTTCTGCCCCAGTGCCGCTAGTGCTGGGGTGTTTGGGGATAAACCTGAGCGCTCTTTTTCCCATGTTTGGGTCCTTCGAGGGAGGCACCCAGCCCAACGAACAAGGCAATCAGACTATAATGCGTGAACACTCTCACTTAGCCATAGAATTCTATAATTTTAAATTTCAGCGAAGCCCCTGGTATTCGGAAGACCGAGTTCGGGGCGCTATCCACGCCTTGGCCGGACAGAGCCGGCTCCTCGCCCTAAGCGGCATAAGTCTTTAGGGACTCGAAAAACCTCTCGAACAGCGACCAGCTCTCGCTTCATCATGACAGTCAGTTTTAGCTTTCTCCACTGAGGTGCTCGACCCAGCTCAACTGGGGCGCAATCGCAGTGGTTCTCCTAGTGCTACCTTAGCCGATATAGCGGAACGTAAGGCACCAAAACATCGGAGCCAGGCAAACCCAACTATTGACCCAAGACATGATTCGGAGCCGATGCATATAATGCTATAAGTTCGGGGTGCCACACTTGTTAAAGTGTTCGGACTTCTCACACCATATTGAGGGGTACTAAAGCCCCTGGCGTATTTTGGTCGTACCAATGTGTACGGGGGCAACATGTTGTTAAGGAACATATATAAAGAAAAAAGGTAATGCAAAAATAGACGAAAGCTATGCATTGTTTATTAAAAAGGGCTGCGATCAAAGCAGAACGATACAAATAATGCGAAAAGTGGAAGGTTGGACTAGTTAACATGTCCGTTCCAGGGGCAAGCTGTAGAATAGTATACGGAACAGGTATACTGCTCATGATAGAGATCACCTGGGAGTTCCGTAATGCGGCATGGCTTGTCTGCTTCCCTGGTTCTTGCATCGTTTGTGCGGCAATTGAACTGCCGAACAGGCCTTCCGAAGGATGGAGTCCTAAAAGTAAGAGAAAATTAAAAAGTCGGCAGCCCCTGGTACGGTTTAAGCCGTGTTTTGGGCGTGCCGTGATGGTGCCCCTCCCCCTGTACCCATGGTATCTCTAGAGCGTAGTTATGTACGCGAAGTACTAGCGTCGCCTTTTTGCGAGGGTTGGGGTTGGGGCCGCATTGCTACTCCTGCTCGGATCGTGTCAAGCGGTCTTGTTGTAGGTTACTCCAGGCGCGCTTGACGGTGTCCGGTCGTTTAGTGGCCGGACTGGAGAACTGCCTGGAGAGGCTGCTTTGTACTTCCGCTGCAAGGGCCGCCGTGTGCTCCTCCGTTCGGAGGGAGCGTTCGGTGTTTCCATTGACCGTAATTACTCCTCAAGGGCCTGACATCTTGAGCTTAAGGTATGCATAGTGCGGTACTACATTGAACTTAGTGAATGTGGTTCGCCCGAGCAGTGCGTGATAACCACTGCGAAACGGGACTATGTCGAAGATTAACTCCTCGCTTCGGAAATTATCCGGAGATCCGAAGACCACTTCAAGTGTGACTGAGCCTCTACAGTTGGCCTCCACACCTAGTATTACGCCTTTAAAGGTTGTTTTGGTGGGCTTAATCCTCGAGGGATCTATGCCCATTTTCTGCACTGTATCCTAGTAAAGCAGGTTCAGGCTGCTGCCGCCGTCCATAAGGACTCTAGTGAGATGAAATCCGTCAATAATTGGGTCTAGAACCAATGCGGCGAATCCTCCATGACGGATGCTAGTGGGATGGTCCCTTCGATCAAAGGTGATCGGGCAGGAGGACCATGGGTTGAACTTTGGGGCGACTGGCTCTACCGCGTATACGTCCCTTAACGCGCGCTTCCGCTCCCTTTTGGGGACGTGGGTTGCGTATATCATGTTCACCGTTCGCACTTGTGGGGGAAAACCCTTCTGTCCACTATAGTTCGGCAGCCGGGGCTCCTCGTCGTCATCGCTATGCAGCCCCTTGTCTTCATTTTCGGCGTTTAACTTGCCTGCCTGCTTGAACACCCAACAATCCCTGTTGGTGTGATTGGTCGGCTTTTCGGGGGTGCCATGTATCTGGCACAAGCGGTCGAGTATTCGGTCCAAACTAGACGGGGCCCTAGGATTCCTTTTGAATGGCTTTTTCCGCTGACCGGATTTAGAGCCTCTGAATCCGGCATTAACTGTCGTATCCTCAGCATTGTCGCTGTTAATGCGGCGCTTCTGCTTGTTGCGACGCGATCTGCCACTACTGTCCCTGGTGTCCGAATTATCAGGGTTCTTGGTCATATTGTTGCTATGAGCAAGCCAGCTATCTTCTCCCGCGCAAAAGCGGGTCATGAGTGTCGTGAGTGCTGCCATAGATTTCGGCTTTTCCTGTCCAAGGTGCCGGGCCAGCCACTCATCACGGATATTGTGCTTGAAGGCTGCTAGGGCCTCAGCGTCTGGACAGTCGACTATTTGATTTTTCTTTGGTAGGAACCGTGTCCAGAATTGCCTGGCCGATTCCTCTGGCTGCTGAATTACGTGACTTAGGTCATCGGCGTCTGGGGGTCACACATAGGTGCCCTGGAAATTGTCGAGGAATGCGGCTTCCAGGTCCTCCCAACAACTGATTGATCCTGTTGGCAAGCTGTTAAGCCAATGTCGAGCTGGTCCTTTAAACTTGAGTGGGAGGTATTTGATTGAAGGAAATATACCCTAGACGCAATAATAATGTTAATATTTTTTTCCTTATATCATGATAAATGTTTATTATTCATGCTAGAATTGTATTATCCGGAAACATAATACTTGTGTGAATACATACACAAACTAAACGTCACTAGTATGCCTCTACTTGACTAGCTCATTAATCAAAGATGGTTATGTTTCCTAACCATAGACATGTGTTGTCATTTGATTAAACAGGATCACACTATTAGGAGAATGATGTGATTGACATGACCCATTCCATTAGCTTAGCACCCGATCGTTTAGTATGTTGCTATTGCTTTCTTCATGACTTATACATGTTCCTATGACTATGAGATTATGCAACTCCCGTTTGCCGGAGGAACACTTTGTGTGCTACCAAACGTCACAACGTAACTGGGTGATTATAAAGGAGCTCTATAGGTGTCTCCAAAGGTAAATGTTGGGTTGGCGTATTTCGAGATTAGGATTTGTCACTCCGATTGTCGGAGAGGTATCTCTGGGCCCTCTCGGTAATGCACATCACATAAGCCTTGCAAGCATTGCAACTAATGAGTTAGTTGTGAGATGATGTATTAAGAAACGAGTAAAGAGACTTGCCGGTAACAAGATTGAACTAGGTATTGAGATACCGATGATCGAATCTCGGGCAAGTAACATACCGATGACAAAGGGAACAACGTATGTTGTTATGCGGTCTGACCGATAAAGATCTTCGTAGAATATGTAGGATCCAATATGAGCATCCAGGTTCCGCTATTGGTTATTGACCGGAGTATTGTCTCGGTCATGTCTATATTGTTCTCGAACCCGTAGGGTCCGCACGCTTAAGGTTTCGATGACAGTTATATTATGAGTTTATGAGTTTTGATGTACCGAAGTTAGTTCTGAGTCCCGGATGTGATCACGGACATAACGAGGAGTCTCGAAATGGTCGAGACATAAAGATTGATATATTGGACGGCTATATTCGGACACCGGAAGTGTTTCGGGTGATTTCGGAGAAAACCGGAGTACCGGAGGGTTACCGGAACCCCCCGGGAGAAGTAATGGGCCATATGGGCCTTAGTGGAGAAAGAGAAGGGAAGCCAGGATGGGCCGCGCGCCACCTCCCCCTGGTCCGAATTGGACTAGGAGAGGGGGGCGGTGTCGGAGTAATGGGCCACGGGTAGGCCAACCCGAGTCCCATAACCTTTCAAGACATCAGGGCAGGCTGCGCCCCTCAAGACCCCAGGGCGAAGAGCCGCCTCCTGAGGAGTCGACGGTATGGCGGCCGACTGCCCGCTCACGGCTGAGTCCCAGGGACGACTTCCAGAGAAGCCGGCTTTGGGGAGTCGGCCGGCGACTCCAACAAACCCATGACCTCATCGAAGGGGACGGGGCAGGGGCGTGGCTACAGTGAAGCCCACTCCCGCCCCTTACCAAGGGCAGGCATGGCCACAGCACGCCGTACTCGGGAAGATCTCCGTGCGGCGTGGCACTGTTGCCCTGCCGGCCCTGACATCAGCACCACAGTACCGAGTCCTGCACCCACGACAACTTGTCTGAACGGCCTGGAAGCAGCAGGTCCCACCAGTCAGTGAGATCCTAGGAGACGGCGAGAGGACCGCCAGTCGGATCCGTCAGGAGTCGGCTCGGGGAGTCGGCCGAGCCCTCCCCTGGGCCCCATGCGCCATTAATCAAGATGTGATGGGGAGTGGCAATAGTGATCGCCCGCCAGGCGGCGGGACTGTTGCCACGAGCCCATGACCAAGCCCGCGTCATCAGAAGCACGACTACAGTAATCAGCAGCCGGCAAGACCCGCCCGCGGCGGACGCGGCCTGTCGGCTCCGTACCAGACCAGTCGCCGGGGCCCACCCACCGGCGGGCCCCAACAGTCGGCGGAGAAATCGGAGGCTAAAGGCACTGACGGCTGGGCCCGCGCCCAAATGAATTACCATTGTACCCCTGGGGGGTAGGCCTATATAAACCCCCCATTGCACCCATGCAAAGGGTTGGAACCCGGTAGCTCTAGACCATACCAGATAGAAGGAGAGAGCTAGCCTTGCCCTTTCCTACCTCTAAGAAACAGCCCAAGGAGCAACCGTGTAAACACTTGGCCATAGTGATCATGCGGAGACCCTGCAGAGCAGCGGTAGGGGTATTATCTCCCCGGAGAGCCCTGAAGCTGGGTAAGATTCGCCGGCGTGCATGTCTTCGCCTCATCCCGTTTCCAGGCATCGGCGACGTTCTACTCGCCCCCACCATGATAAGCCATCCGTTGGCATATGTCGCACCAAACCCCCGACATTTGGCGCCCACCGTGGGGCCTGGGCACCGCCGTCCGGAGATCTGTTCTGGACGGGAACCCTTTTCCTCCCTGGCGAGCGCAGCCAGCCACGCACGCCAGACGAAGTTTGCATCGACGCGCTGCGCGGCGTTGAGATCGCCTGCGCAGCCAGCTCCTTGCCCGAACTTGTCGGCGAGGTCCGCCTCTCCGACGAACCTGCGTCCGATGCAGGCACGGGCGGCCCCGAGAACCTCCTCGCGGGACTCCTTGATCAACTCCACGTTTCCGGCGGGCCTGCCGTATACTTGGAGTCCGTAGGCTCCACCGACCCGATGCTGGTCGACTCCGACACCGCGTCGCTTGACGCGTTCCCCACCAACGTGGTGGTCTACAACGAACCTCTCCCCCACGCAGAGAGCGATGGAAGCACCGTCACTGAGGTGCTAGTCATCAGTCATGACGAGTTCCCTGGCGGAGGAGCGCCCGACTCACTCGGCGCGGCGCTGCAAGACCTAACTGCGCCCATTCCGGAAGATGCTGATGCAGAGACGTTAGAAGCGCGCCGCCTTCAGCTCGTTGAAGGCGCGAAGAAGCTGGCCAGCATGAGACGCTTGTCAGAAGCTTACCAGCGGGAGATGGATCGCGCCGTTGGCGGCTCGCCGGCCCCTGCAGGGCCCAGCCGCCTTGGCCCGGTCCAGCAGCGCGGCGTAGCCATCGCCAGCCTGTTTGGGGCTAGCCGGCCCATGTACGCTACACCAGCGGAGAACATCCGAGCCGCCCAGGCAGCGACGGATGAGCTGGAAAATTTCGAGGGTGAAGAACGCCGCCTCATGATGGAGCGAGTCCAGCGGCTCCTCGACGCAGCCGCCGCCCAGAACGAGGCCGGCTGCCGCACAGAGGCGTCACAGCGGCCAAACGACGACCCGCACCGAGATCAAGGCGCGACGTCTCGGACGCCGACTAGCGGCGCCCGAGGAAGAAAGGACAAGGAGCCGGCTGTCAGCCACAGTCGGACTCGCATTAACATAGAGCGCGACCGAGATGGCCGCCCGAGAGCAGTGGAACGACGGGACGACTATCCGCCTCCCCCTCCCCATAAGGAGAGGTGAGTCTCCCCGCCGCCTGTTGACCTTCCAACTCTCGATGACTGCCTTGGCTGCCGTGAGGGAGTTGGAGATAATGACGCCCGCCACCGGATCGACCGACTTCACTGGTCCCCGGCGCTGGAAGAAGAAGACGAGCTGGGTCCACCTTGTTTCGGGCCCCGCATTCGGGACGAGCCCTTTCCCAGAGGGTTCACGCTCCCAAGGGACACGCCCAAGTATACCGGCTCCGTGAAGCCGGAAGACTGGCTAGTCGACTACTCCACGGCTGTCAGCATAGCAAACGGCAACAAGCATGTCGCCGTAAAGTACGTTCCGCTCATGCTGCAGGGCATGGCCCGAACATGGCTGAACAGCCTAAAGCCCCGCAGCATCAACAGTTAGGTCGACTTCACCAAAGCATTCGTCCACAACTTCACCAGCACGTACAAGCGTCCTCCCAAGCCTCGTCAGCTCTCCTTGTGCGTGCAAGGTCCTGACGAGTCGACTCGCGACTACCTCACGCGTTGGACTGAGCTCCGGAACTCCTGTGAGGGCGTGCACGAGGTGCAGGCCATCGAGTACTTCACAGCCGGGTGCCGAGAAGGCACCCTCCTCAAGCACAAGCTCCTCTGCGACGAGCCAGAAACCCTCGACGAGCTGCTGATCATAGCGAACAAGTACGCCACAGCCGACTCCTCCATGAAGGCGGAAATTCAAATCAGCACAACTGGCAAAGTGGCTCCTCAAGCTCCAAGAACTCCGGTGGCTGACGCCGGCCGGCGACAACAGCAGGGCGACAACAAGCGCAAGGCCCCGCAGCTGGCTTCCAGCAGCCAGCAGGTCGCGACCATTGAAGCCCAGCAGCCAGAAGAGCAGCCTCCGCCCAAGCGACAGAAAGGCGGCAAGCCTAACTGGTTGCTGGCCTTCTCCTATGAGCAGACCTTGGATGGACCTTGCAAGTTCCACAGCGGTGCAAAGACGTCGAATCACACCACCCGGAAGTGCCACTGGCTCACCAGGATCGCCAAGGGAGACGGCCTCCTGCCACCCCCGCCTGCTGGGCAGCCGCCTCCGCCTTTGCCCCAGCAGCCGGCAGTCAGGCCAGTCGGCGCAGTACAAGATGAATACCCTGATGAACATGGAGCCTACGTGGTGTTCACCAATATGGCTGATGATCGACGTAGCAGGCGGCTGCAGCGACAGGAGGTGAACGCAGTAGCCTCAGAGACGCCAGAGTTCATGCACTGGTCTGAGAAGCCCATCAGCTGGAGCAGGGCTGACCATCCAGAAGTGATGCCGAGTCCGGGCTCCTACGCCTTGGTCCTGGACGCCACCTTTGCTACGGACAAACGGGCCGCGCGTTTCTCGCGAGTTCTGATAGACGGGGGCAGCAGCATCAATATCCTGTACAAGGATACCATGGAGAAGTTAGGAATCAAGCAAAGACAACTTCAGAGCAGCCGGACAGTGTTCCACGGCATTGTACCTGGGCTTTCCTGCTCGCCGATCAGCAAGATCCTGATGGACGTCCTCTTTGGGGACAAAGATCACTTCCGAAGAGAGTCTGTTTGGTTTGAGGTGGTGGACCTTGAGAGCCCATACCATGCGCTACTTGGCCGACCCACCTTGGCCAAGTTCATGGCGGTCCCCCACTACGCTTACCTCAAGATGAAGATGCCCAGTTCCAGGGGAATTCTGACGGTGGCAGGCGACTACCGGAAGTCGTCTGCTTGCGCAGCTGAGAGCAGTCGGCTGGCTGAGTCCCTGGTAATCGCGGCTGAGAAGCGGCTCCTTGAGCGAGTTGTGGCGATGGCCGGCAAGCAGCCTGAGGTATCGCCCAGCCCAAAAGAGTCGGAGGCTGAGGGTTCGTTCAAGCCGGCTAAAGAGACAAAGAAGATACCCTTGGATCCGGAGCACCCAGAGAGGTACGCCGTCGTAGGTGCAAACCTCGATAGCAAATAGGAAGGTGAGCTCGTCGATTTCCTCCGTGAGAATCAGGACATCTTCGCATGGTCCCCCAAAGACATGCCAGGTGTACCGACGGATTTCGCCGAGCACAAGTTACATGTCCGATCTGATGCAAAGCCGGTCAGGCAGCCCCTGCGCCGCTTATCAGAAAAGAAGAGAAGAGTTGTCGGAGAAGAGATAGCCCGACTCCTAGCAGCCGGCTTCATTATGGAAGTTTTTCTTTCCCGAGTGGCTGGCAAATCCGGTCCTGGTACTAAAGAAGAACAAGCAGTGGCGAATGTGTATTGACTACACGAGCCTCAACAAGGCTTGCCCCAAGGACCCATTTGCTCTACCAAGAATCGATCAGGTGATAGACTCCACAGCCGGATGCGAGCTGTTGAGTTTCTTGGATGCATACTTAGGATATCACCAGATCAAGCTGAACCCGGCTGACAGATTGAAGACCGCCTTCATCACGCCGTTTGGAGCATTCTGCTACCTCACCATGACGTTCGGCTTGAGGAATGCCGGCGCCACCTTTCAGCGTTGCATGTAGAAGTGTCTCCTCAAGATGCTCGGCAGGAATGCCCACGTCTATGTGGACGACGTAGTGGTGAAAACGGAAAAGCGTGGAACACTGCTGGAAGACCTCAAGGAGACCTTTGAGAACTTGCGCCGGTTCCAGATCAAGCTCAACCCCGAGAAGTGTGTCTTCGGAGTACCAGCCGGCCAGCTGCTAGGTTTCCTGGTCTCTGAACGCGGCATAGAATGCAACCCAGTAAAAATCAAGGCCATCGAGAGAATGGAGGTACCCAGCCGACAGCTGGATGTGCAGAAGTTCACCGGCTGCTTAGCGTCCATCAGCCGATTCATCAGTCGGTTGGGCGAGAAAGCTCTCCCCTTATACCAACTCATGAAGAAGACCACTTTTTTCGAGTGGAACCATAAGGCGGACGAAGCTTTTCACCAGTTGAAGAAGATGTTGACTGCTCCGCCTATCCTGGCAGCTCTGACTCCCAAGGAACCTATGCTCCTGTACATCGCCGCCACCAGCTGGGTAGTCAGCACAGTCATTGTAGTGGAGCGCAAGGAGGAAGGCAAGGCGCTGCCTGTCCAGAGACCAGTATATTACCTGAGCGAGGTACTGTCGACCTCCAAGCAGAACTACCCCCACTACCAGAAGATGTGCTATGGCGTACACTTTGCTGCCAAGAAATTGAAGCCTTACTTTCAAGAGCATCCAATCACAGTGGTCTGCACGGCCCCACTTGCCGAGATCATCGGTAGCCGAGATGCTTCTGGTCGAGTGGCCAAGTGGGCCATAGAGCTGGATCCTTACACCATCTACTACCAGCCCCGCACCGCTATCAAATCACAAGCACTGACCGACTTCCTCGTCGACTGGGCCGAGACCCAGTACCTGCCTCCAGCACCTGATTCCACCCATTGGCGGATGCATTTCGACGGCTCCAAGATGCGCACTGGCTTGGGAGCCGACGTCGTCCTCACCTCTCCCAAAGGCGACAAGCTCAAGTATGCGCTGCAAATCCACTTTGCCGCCTCCAATAACGTCGCCGAGTATAAGGCGCTCATCCATGGGCTCCGGCTTGCCAAAGAGCTTGGCATCCGCCGGATCTTGTGTTATGGTGACTCGGACTTAGTGGTCCAGCAATCATCCGGCGACTGGGACGCGAAAGATGCAAACATGGCGAGCTACCGTTTCCTCGTGCAGCAACTCAGCGGGTATTTCGATGGATGCGAGTTCCTTCATATACCAAGGAATGACAATGACCAAGTAGATGCATTGGCATGAATCAGCTCTACCCGCCAAGCAATACCATCTGGTGTCGCCCTTCAACGCCTTCTCAAGCCATCTGTCAAGCCCTCGCCAGAATCAGACTCCATCTTCGTACCGGCTCCTCCCGAAGACGTCGGATCCGACTCCAGAGCCCCGGCAGGTGGCACGAGGATCTCGGCAGATCACTCCAGAGCCGCCACAGTCGAGGCTAGCCTAGGGACTGCGGAACCCGGTCGGGGACTGCGGTGGCGGACTCGAAGATTCCAGAACTCGGCCCAAGGACCGCGCTAGTCGGCCTGGGGACTTCATCAACCCAGCAAGCGGCTGTTGACTCCAACCCGCCGCCTCCCAGCCCAGCCGCCCTCGTCCAAGTCGCAGTTCTGGTAGTCGAAGAAATAGCAGCACCCTCATGGGCCCAGCCCATTCTCAAATTCCTGGTGAACAAAGAGCTACCAACTGATGAGACCTCAGCTCGGCAAGTACAACACCGGGCGGCAGCCTATACCATAGTCAACAGAGAGCTAGTCAGGCGCAGCGTCACTGGTGTCTACCAGCGCTGCGTAGAGCCAGAGCAAGGCCAAGCGATTCTCAAAGACATCCATCAAGGTGAATGCGGCCACCATGCGGCTTCAAGAGCACTCGTCGCCAAAGCCATTCGGCACGGTTTCTTCTGGCCGACTGCCTTAGAAGAGGCCAAGGAGTTGGTCCAAAAATGCAAAGGATGCCAAAAGTTCAGCTCCAAGCCGCACTAGCCGTCTTCTGCGCTCAAGACCATCCCCATTGCCTGGCCTTTTGCAGTTTGGGGTCTAGACATGGTGGGACCATTCAAGACAACACGAGGTGGTTTAACTCACCTACTTGTCGCAGTGGACAAGTTCACCAAGTGGATAGAAGCGAAGCCAATTAAGAAACTGAACGGTCCGACTGCCGTGACTTTCATCACCGATATCACAATTCGGTACGGCATACCACACAACATCATCACCGACAACGGCACCAATTTTGCCAAAGGCGCCTTGGCCCGTTTCTGCGCAACACAGGGCATCCGACTGGACCTAGCATCCGTCGCCCACCCGCAGTCAAACGGCCAAGTGGAGCGAGCAAACGGCCTCATCCTGTCCGGCATCAAGCCTCGGTTGATCGAGCCTCTGGAGTGCTCGGCTGGCTGTTGGCTCGACGAGCTGCCAGCCGTCCTCTGGAGTCTGCGCACGACTCCAAACAAGTCAACCGGCTTCACGGCCTTCTTCCTCGTCCATGGTGCCGAAGCCGTCATCCCAACGGACATAGAGTTCGACTCCCCACGAGTCACCATGTACACCGAGGAGGAAGCAGAAGAAGCATGACAAGACAACGTCGATCTGCTGGAAGAGGGCCGGCTGTTGGCACTCAGCCGGTCCAACATCTACCAGCAGAGCCTGCGCTGGTACCACAACAGGAAGGTCAGGCCAAGATCTTTCCAAGAAGGCGACCTTGTGCTCCGGCTAATCCAGCGAACAGCCAGCCAGCACAAGCTGTCGACGTCTTGGGAAGGCCCTTTCATCATCAGCAAAGTACTGGGAAACGATTCCTACTACCTGATCGATGCTCAGAAGCCCCGAGCACGCAAGAGGGATGACTCCGGCAAGGAGACAGAGCGGCCATGGAATGCAAATCTCCTACGAAGGTTTTACAACTGATGCAGTATGTACCATGCTACCTTTTGTATTAAAGAACCAAGACTTCGGGCCCCCCGAGGCGAGCTCGGGGACTGCCCTCTTTTGTCTGTATGATAAAAATTATGACTGCAAGTATGTTAGTCCTTTTTATGCCGTTTGGCACCGGGCTCGACAAATCGGCCTGGGGACTTGCCACCTTGCACTATGAAATGCTTCCTACAGTCGGACAAGTAGTGTGTAAACGCCCAATCTGTCTCCTGTCAGAAGCCGCAGCTCGCAGAGCGACTATACGGTGGGCAGCAGTAAGGTAGAATGAGCATTCGCATGAAAAATGGCTAAGGACTCAAAGCATAAAACATAGCTCAAGACGGCTTCCAGCCTTTCTCGCAAACCGACTCTCGGATAGTCGAACTGCCGCTTCCTATCCAACTTGCTCAAAAAAAATCTTGAAATAGGCTAAGTACTTGCTTTCCCGAAGTAGCCTAGCACTTGATCCAGCAACAGTCCGCAGAGCGGCTGTCCGATAGGCAAGGCAGGCAACTAAGAGAAAGCGGCAAAGGAAAAAAGCCAAAAGAACAATGAGCAAGAAAAGATATATATATATATATATATATATATATATATATATATATATATATATATTTACATAACATAGGCCCTTGGCCAAATTGTCGAGTAGAGGTTCAAAATATACCCCACGGGTGGAATTGTGCGAATTAACAAGTTCTTCAAAGACTACTGAAGTAGATAAAATAAAAGATACAGCGGCAGCTTAGGAGGCAGCAGATGGATTCGGAGGGTCGGAGGAGGCGCCAGCGTCAGGCATCGGGGCAGCTGGCTGGCTAGTCTCGGCTTGATCACCTGTCGTGGTATTCTCACGGGGGGCTTGCGAGTCGATAGATGCCACAAGGGCTTAGTGTGTGGGTAAGACTGCTGCTGATAGGACCGGGAGTGGGTATGCGAGTAGCACGCGGTGGTTTACCCAGGTTCGGAGCTCTCCAGAGAGATAATACTCCTACTGCTGCATGTCTGAGTGTATCTATCTGGGGTGTACATCGGAAAATACAAAGTGCTCCTGGAGCTATATCTGGGATCAGTGCCAAGTGCATCTGATCTGGTATATGCCTATGTGAGGCATGCTAGTGGCTGTCCATGCTCATGGCCGTGAGCATATGAGTGCTCATGCGTGAGTGTGTGTGAGTTTTTCCCCCTGATGGATGGATGGAGCTAGCTTTTATAGTGTGAGGTAGGCATGGGTGGTGGTAGCGTTGGTTGTAAGCTACCTTGGGTAGCTTACAAACCAAGCTATGTGGTGGCATGGCCTAGGCATGGTGCACATCATGCTTGTCCCCTAGGGTACTTTATAAATCAGTATCCAGGGGACACGATACACTGTAGATGACGTCACGGTATGGTTGTCTTGTCCGCGGTATGGCCGTCTCGTCGGGGTCTTGTCGGTGTCGGGTCGGGCTGCAGTCGGCAGCCGGCTGGTTGGCGCAGTCGGCAGCCGGCTGGTTGGCGCAGTCGGCAGCTGGCTGGCTGGTGCAGTCGGACTTAGGGGCTTTGCTAGCCCCGATGTCTTGAAATATCATCTTGCCGTCCTCGAGGTACCCGTGGTCGATTACTCTGATAGTAGCCACCAAGCCTCCGGGCAACTTGGCAAAGTTGGGCGGAGGTTTTTTGGCGAGTGTTCATGGAAATGATCATGAAAAAAGACAAAGTTAGTCCATGCGGATATGTCAAATGTTTGCTTTTAGCATTGCAAGTTTTATGCGGAGGGTGCCGACTCGGTTTCGTCTGAGCCCCCTTAATCTTTTTCGTGTTCCCTCCGCTTTTTGGCTTGTGCTCTTGCTTGCCGGACAGCCGCTCTGTGGTCTGTGGCTGAGAGTGGGCCGCGAAGTGGAGTGTACAGTACTCAGAGTCTAGGAGCAGATTCAACCGAGTAGATACTCATAAAAGAAACGATCGGGTCGCCCGAACCATTTTTCTTCCCGGACGTTTTTCACGTGGGTGGCCTCCAGCGTTCACCCTTGCTAGCCGGACAGCCGCTCTGCGGTCTGTGACTAAGAGTGGACCTTTGGTACAGCGCATGCTACTAAGCCGTCTGCGGGAACTAACGTCTCAGGCCAAGCGGCCAGCCCCTGGGCCAACTCTGGCTGGCGCCGGGGCGAACAGTGATGCAACTGTGATAAAATGCGGAGATAACCCCCGAGCATCACTCGGGTTTATCCGTGCTCTCGTGGTGCAAAAATATGCGGGGTGAGGAGCTCACATTGATTTTTGTGTAGTCGCGGTCGCCGAAGACAGCCGGCGCGACTCGGCGCTCGCGGAGCGCATCGGCGCGCCCGCTGGGTGCAGCCCCCGGGTGCTCGAAGGGGGGGGGGGTCCCGGCCGGTCAGGCTCGACCGGCCAGGCGGCGAGGCATCTTGCAACGCCCTTTATTCTTCTCTTCTGCCGGCTACTGGGAGCCGGACAAAACTCTTCTCTTGTCTGCAATCTTCCGTGGGGCGCGCCAGCGCACCCACTTGGTCTAGCCCCCGAGATCCGGGCCGACTGCTGAGCAGTCGGGCCGGATCTTCCGGCAGCTACTTTGTCTTCATCTTCGCGGGGGCGCGTCAGCGCACCCGCTGGGTGTAGCCCCCGAGATTCGGGCCGACTGCTGAGCAGTCGGGCCAGATCTTCCGGCGGCTACTTTGTCTTCTTCTCTTTTGCCGGCTGTCGACAGCCGAACGCTTCTTGTGCACGAGCAGTCAGGTGGGCACCCGGCCTGACTTTTCTCCACCTGGCAACAATCTTTTTCCTTCTCTTTTCTCTTCGTCCGCTGACTGCTGGTAGCCGGATGGGCACGTTTCTTCTTCCCCAGCACCTGGCCACTTTCTCAGCCGGACGTAATGCTCTTTCTCTTTCTTTTTTTACAGTCAGCCGACTGGGCACCCGGCCATTTCTTTTCTCTTTGCATCAGCCGGCACACTGTGCGGAACCAGCCGGCCTCTCTTTTTTTTCTTTGCACTCGGCCCTGACTTTTTTCTCTTTTATCAGTCGGCAGGGGCTGAGCAGCCAGGCTCTTCTAGCCGGCCCCTTCTCCGCCTTCTAGACAGCCGGCCAGCGAAAGCCATGGCCGAGGCGAGGAACGACCGACACAGGCGCGAGCCGGCGTGGGGCGCAGCCGACCATGGGGCGCGCAGGCGGAGGAGACCACGAGGCGGGGCAGGCGCCGAGGCGCGGACAGAACCAACCCGGAGGCGGGGGCGCTCGGGCCGGAGGTCGGCGGGGCGGAGGCCGGCACGAGGGAGCAGAGGCCAGCACAGGGATGGCCGGCCCTGAGGCCGGATGCAGGTGCGCGCAGGGACCGGAGCCGGCCTTGGCCAGCCGGCACGCGGGCAGAAGTCGGTGTAGAGCTAGTAGGCGGCCGGGCGGCACGGCCAGCAGGCAGCGCGGGAGGGAGCCCGACATGGGCGCAGTCGGCCGGGCCGTGCTGGGGCTGTAGCCAGCGCAGATGTGCACACGTGAGGCGCAGTCGGAGGCGAGGCGAGGCGGAGGCCGGGGTGCCGGCAGTCGGCTTGGTGCAGCTGGAGGCCGGCGAGCTAGACGCGCGGGTGCCGGAGCAGGAGGATGGGGCGGCACACGCGGAGGCCCGGACAGCGCGAAGCCGGCAGCAGGAACGCGGCCGGGGCCGGCTGCAGCGGCGAGCAGGTGGCCACGGGCGGAGTCAACCCGACACGGCCGGGTGGTCGCAGACGCGGGCGACGGGCTGCGGGCGCGGAGCACCCGGCGACGACCCGTGGCGGAGAGGAGCGGAGGCCGGCCCGGGGCAGCGGCAGTCGGCGCAGCCGGATCCAGAGTCGGCAGCGGCGCGGGTCAAGCAACGCGGGCGCGCGGGCGCGCGACCGGAGGGGAGCTCGAGTGCGCGGGACTCCGGGCGGTGAGTGCGCGGAGACGGGGAGGAGCTCGAGCTCCTGGGCACCGCGGGAGGCGCGGACGGGCGGTGCAGCTCCACGGGCGCAGAGGAGGAGAGCCCGGGGTTGCAGCAGCGTGCGGCCACGGCTGGAAACAATGGAGGAGCTGCGGGAGGCTTGGGGCGGAGCAGGACGTGGCCTGGTGGGCAGGTGCGGCGACTGGCGCGGGAGCCGCGCGTGGGACGCAGTGACGACCAGTCTCACTGGGCGTCGGGGACAGGCACGCGAGGAGCGACGACGTGCAGCCGTTGTCGCAGAGGCCTTCAAACAGCAGCGGACTGTGGAGTCCACTGTTGTGGCGAGATGTGGAAACAGTGGCAGCACTTGAGCACGATGCTCAGCATCTCCCGCCGTGGTACTCATGGGGACAGCTCGAGCATGTGAACTCGGGTCGGAGCCGGCGAGGCGACGGGGCGCCGCGGCCGTAGAGCATCAGGCGAGGCGGCGGGGTGCTGTGGCGGAGGCGAAGCAGGAGCTCCTCGGTAGGAGGAGCAGAGGGAGGCGCTTTGCTGAGCAGCGGAGCTCCGGCAGCTGTAGAACTGCAGCCGGCGCAGTGGACGCGCAAGAGGCGAGATGTGCACAGCCAGTATCCGGCTAGGGCACGGGCTGTGTACAAGTAATCTGACTAATGCATACCCAGTGTACAGCCATAGTCCGGGGACTGTCTGACATGCGTCCTTAAGATTTTTGGGTAGCGAATGGCAAGTGTATGGGCTATGTCTGACCATGGTTTGACTTGCAGCTAGCTAGTTTGCATAGATGGCATGTGGAGAAGCTAATGCGCGTTCCGGCCAGAGCAAGGCGTAGCACGGAGAGGAGCAAACGTGAGCGGCGCGTGGGTGGCCACGGCCGACCGAAACGAGGCCACGCACGCGGCACGCGCGCGGACGGACTATCGGTGTTGCGGTGATGGTGAAGAAGGCAAGGCCGATGGCGAGGTCACGTCGCCCCTCATGGCCATTCCGGGGGCATGTCGATGTCGAGCCCCCGACCGCTATTGGAGAGGCGGCGCGACGCCGCGATGATGAAGACGAAGAGGCCGATGGCGAGGACACGCCGCCCCTCACGGCTGCTCTGAGGGCGTGTTGACGTCGGGCCCCCGAGCGCTACTGGAGAGACGACGGCGACGCCGCGGTGATGACAAAAGTGGTCCCGCCCGGACTGCGAAACTAGCAGCAGCGTGGTAGCATAGTAGTAGTACCACACCACGGTGGGCGCCAACTGTCGTGGTATTCTCACGGGGGCTTGCGAGTCGACAGATGCCACAAGGGCTTAGTGTGTGGGTAAGACTGCTGCTAATAGGACCGGGAGCGGGTATGCGAGTAGCACGCGGTGGTTTACCCAGCTTCGGAGCTCTCCGGAGAGATAATACTCCTACTGCTGCATGTCTGAGTGTATCTATCTAGGGTGTACATCGGGCAATACAAAGTGCTCCTGGAGCTGTATCTGGGATCAGTGCCAAGTGCATCTGATCTGGTATATGCCTATGTGAGGCATGCTAGTGGCCGAACATGCTCATGGCCGTGAGCATATGAATGCTCATGCGTGAGTGTGTGTGAGTTTTTTCCCCTGATGGATGGATGGAGCTAGCTTTTATAGTGTGAGGTAGGCATGGGTGGTGGTAGCGTTGGTTGTAAGCTACCTTGGGTAGCTTACAAACCAAGCTATGTGGTGGCATGGCCTAGGCATGGTGCATGTCATGGTTGTCCCCTAGGGTACTTTATAAATCAGTATCCAGGGGACACGGTACACTGTAGATGACGTCACGGTATGGTTGTCTTGTCCGTGGTATGGCCGTCTCGTCGGGGTCTTGTCGGTGTCGGGACGGGTTGCAGTCGGCAGCCGGCTGGTTGGCGCAGTCGGTAGCCGGCTGGTTCGCGCAGTCGGCAGCCGGCTGGCTGGCGCAGTCGGACTAAGGGGCTTTGCTAGCCCTGATGTCTTGAAATATCGTCTTGCCGTCCTCGGGGTACCCGTGGTCGATTACTCCGACATCACCTCTGGCGGCAGTCGACTCGGTCGTACGCGGCTCGTTGCTGGAGGCACGGTCGGGCTGAGGCTGGCCGTCTGCTTTGTCTTCTGGTGCCTCCGCCTCGCCTCCATCCTCCGCCTCGTCCTCCTCCTTGATGTTGGAGCCAATCATCTCCATCGAGTCTTCGCCGTAGTCTGGGTTCATCCCAAACCACTCCGGCGGTACCTCCTCGCCGTCTTCAGACCGCTCGGGGACGAAGATGCTGGTGTCGGTGTACTCGGCGATCACCGCAGCATGTTTGACGAGGGCATCTTCCGCAGCCGCCAGCTCCGGCTGGGCCTCCGACCGAAGCTTGGCCAACCGGTCTAGATCCAGCCCCGGGTACCACGCCTAGACGAACTCCAAGGCCCGACACGCTCCAGCCCAGGCCAAAGAGCCCTTCCAGGCCTCTAGACAACCAGCCGCAACCTCCAGCCAGTTGGCCGTCAGGCTGGGGGTGCGCAGAGCCTGCATATCCGGCCAAAGGGCGGAAATCGCCTGGGCACCGACGCGCTAAAGCCGGCGCAACATCCGGTGAGCCGGCCGGAGGCGAGCCTCGATGCTCAGAATGTGCTCGTCAAGAGTTCGGGGGGCATCGGCGGCGATCTGTGTGCCCTCCGCCCTCCGACTTTCATGGTCGGCCTCGATGGCTTGGATGGCGGCCTGCGACTGCCCAGGGAAGAAGTCCGCGAAGACGCGAAGAAACGAGGAAGCTAGTCAAAAACCAGGAGTCGGCACGATTTAAATCGGCAGCTCGAAGAAAGAAAATAAAGAGACTCACCATCAACGATGTCTTCAATCTCGTGGAAGCCGGAGGACAACAGCGCCTCCTTGTCAGACCAGGAGGAGCGCTCGCTCGCGAACTCGGCCAAGAGGGCGGTTTCCGTCTCCTCTGCCTCCCTCTGCGACTTCACAAGCAGCTCCTTCTGCTCTGCCAAATGAGTGGCCAGCAGATTGCGCTCTATGGCGAGCCTGCTGCACTCCTCCCCTTTGGCGCGCAGGGCGGAGTTGGCTTCGCTCAGCTGCTGTTGAAGAGCAGCGTTGGCTCCTGAAGAAAAGGAAGAAAGATAACAGTCGTCAATAAAGTAGGTCGCCGGGGAGATTCGGCCCGACTGCTCAGCAGTCGGCCCGAATCTCGGGGACTACAGCCCGCGGGTGCGCTAGCGCGCCCCCGCAGAGAAGAAAAAAAGGACTTACTCCGACTCTCCGCCAAGTCGGCGGTCCGCTTGCCCAGCTCTTCAATGTTACGGTTGAAGGTAGTGACGCGGAGGTTGTGGTAATCCTGCGACAAGCATTTCAGACAAAGTTAGTACCCAGAAGTTCATCAATTGGAGTTCCAGGCCGCCTGCTCTGCAGCCGGCCCGAAACTCAGGGACTACACCCAGTGGGTGTGCTGGCGCGCCCCCACAGAGAGTAACAAGAAAACAAAGACCAAAGGAAAAAAACATACCCGGACGGCTGCCCGCGACGCTAGGAACGCCTTGGTGCAACTCTGGACGTCGCCCTCAGCACGGAGCTTCGCCTGGACGTCCAGGAGCGACCGGTTCAGCGGCCCTGTGCCGCCTCCTCGCACCCACCCAATAGGTGCGGCGCTCGTCGCTTCGGCGTCTGGGGCCGCCGAGCTGGCGGTGCCGGCTTCCAGGGGGCGGGGTGCCGAAGTCGCCTTCTCCAAACGACGGCGCGTTGGTGAGCCGACTTGGAGGATTAGCCTCGCCACGGCCTCATCTTCGGTCGGCGGCATCGGAGGGTCCGCTGGCTGCTCGCCTTGTGCGCCTTCAGACGACGGTGGAGGCAGCGGCGGAACATTCGCGTCCGGAGTAGAGGGGTCGCCGCCTTCCCTCTCCTCGACGGGGTTCTCCCCGCCGGCTTCTCCAGTTGGCCCCGTGAACTCCGGAGGCGGCGGCGCAGAGTTCAACGGGGTGACGAGCACTGCCGACTGGCGGCGTGCGGCTTCCTCAGCCCGCTGCTTCATCGCAGCGGCGACTTCGGCCTCCGCTAGTTTTTTCTTAGTGGAGGCCTCTGCCTTCTCCAGGCGGAGGGCCTCTTCTTCGTTGCGCTTCTCCTGCGTATTCCGCTCCATCGCCTCCCGGAGGTCAGCAGTGGGGTCAATCTGCCGAGTGGTGGCAGACATCTCCGCTGACCCCATGACGGAGGCGGCGGCGACCCGCTCAAGAGAGAGGGGAGCCCTGAAGCAAGAGGGGCAAGTAGAGACTCAGACAAATCATGAAGAAAGAATAAAACTTTGAAGACAGAATACTTACGCGGAGACCAACGGTGGCTTCTTCACTTCCTTACGGAAGCGGATGGCCTTCGCGGCTGCCTCGTCCCGCCGGGTCGCTGCAGCCGAGCCCTTGGGCTTCTTCGGCCGACTGCCGAACAAGGTCGGCACGGCCCTGTGCTTCTTCCCGCCGCCTGGAGCGCCCGACGCGGCAGAAGAGCCCGCGCTAGGCTGGCTGGCTCCTGGCCGATGGCGAGGGGCGACTTCTCCCTCGGAGTTGTCTTCAGGCCAGTCGGCGAAGGTAGCCGAAGGCCTGAAGTCGCCTGCTATCCCTCCTCCTCCCTCGGCGTCGTCTTCCAGAGCCGCCGCCCCCAGATCAGGGTCGTCGACGTCGCTCTCCGCCCGGTCGGCAAGGAACTCACGGGCCGGCCCCGAGGTGCCGGCTAGTGGGTGAAGAAGGGGATTCTAACCAAAGCTGTCTGGTCAAAACAAAACTCGGCAAAAGAAGACAATCTAAAGAAAGAAAAGAAAGGCGACTCACCACAGGCGCGGGGTTGGCGCGGGAGTACGGCTCCTGGTCGAATCGCCAGTCCTCCAGTAGCTTGTTGTCCGAGAGGTAGTTCACCATGAAGGCCACCTCTTCGTGAGGCATGTCCTTGGTGCACATCTGACTCGGGTTGCGGTGCCCGCTCATCTGGCATATCATGTGAGGGCGGCCTTGGAGTGGGAGAACTCGGCGCGAAACGAAGGCGGCCAGCAGGTCCGGACTAGTCAGACCCTCCGACTGCGTCAGCACTCAGAGTCGCGTGATGGCGCCGACTCCCGCAGGCGTCAGCGACCTGGCCCGGTACGACCAGTTGGGTAGTCTCCCAGGCGGCGGGCCGGCTTTGAAAGCCGGCAGGTTGACCCAGTCGCCCCTCGTGGCGATGTTCCTGATGTATAAGTAGGATCTCTGCCACATCTTCACCGACTTTATCAGTGAGATGGAGGGGAAGGGATTGTCGGCCCCCGACCTTCGCACGACGATGAAGGCGCCGCACTGAGCCAGCATGCCCGCGGCCTGGGTGCCGAGCTTGGAGAAGAAGAACTCCCCCAGAGCTCGAGGGTGGGGAGGACTCCGAGGAAGCCTTCACACAGGGCCATGAAGGCGGACAGCAGCACCACTACGTTGGGGGTGAGGTGGTGCGGCTGGAGACCGTAGAACTCCAGGAAGGACCGGAAAAAACTGCTCGCCGGCAGACCCAGCCCGCGCAGGCAGTGCGAGCGGAAGATGACCCGCTCGCCCTCCTGCGGTGCGGGGGAAATCTCCCCCTCCGGCGCAAGACGCACCTGCACGCGATCCTCGCCGAGAAGCCGACGGGTCCGGCGGAGGAACTCAATGTGGTCTTCATGAACTTCGGAACCGTCCCAGGTGCCGGAGCGCACTAGGGGAGGCGCGGCAGCGAAGGAAGAACTCATCGCGAGCTGTCGCCGCAGCGTTCGCCGGAGCTTTGGCGTGCGGCGGAGCGAAGAAGAGAAGAGGAAGGAGGAGAGCGAGGAGCAGCAAGGAGGAAGAGAACGAGGAGTAGTGGGAAGGAGGGGCACGCGTGCCCCCTCTTCCCCCTACATATAGCCCCGTGGGCTGCGAAGCCGAGGGGGCGGACGTGGGGATTTACTATGCCTACAACCCCACGACCCCCATGATCCACGTAAAGTTACTGCGCGCAGTAACTCCACGGGAATCCCAACCGTCCACCGGGGCTGCAGCGGATCCGCTCGGGCGCTGAGGCGCGGTAGTGGCAGGCCCCGCCTATGGGCCTGTCCCATCGCACGCGTAGGCTGGCAGGACGGCCTGGTCACGTGCCCTCACGTGACAGGCCAAGAACGGGCGGCGGCCTGGAGGCTTAGCCAGCACGCCACTTAAAATCCTGCCACGACGTTCGAAATATTGAGCAAGTCGGAATTGAGTGAGTCCAAGTTGAGCAAGTCCGACTCCTTCTAGACGGCCCGCCAGAAGTCAGTCAAAGACCATGTGTTGAGCACCCGGAAAGAGAAACTTCTGAGGCTTCTCGGCCGATCGCCCGCGGTGCCTCACCAGCTTTGGGGACTACTGTCGGAGTAATGGGCCACGGGTAGGCCAACCTGAGTCCCATAACCTTTCAAGACATCGGGGCAGGCTGCGCCCCTCAAGACCCCAGGGCAAAGAGCCACCTCCTGAGGAGTCGACAGCAGGGCGGCCGACTGCCCGCTCATGGCCGAGTCCCAGGGACGACTTCCAGAGAAGCAGGCTTTGGGGAGTCGGCCGGCGACTCCAACAAACCCATGACCTCATCGAAGGGGATGGGGCAGGGGCGTGGCTATAGTGAAGCCCACTCCCGCCCCTTACCAAGGGCAGGCATGGCCACAGCACGCCGTACTCGGGAAGATCTCCGTGCGGCGTGGCACTGTTGCCCTGCCGGCCCTGACATCAGCACCACAGTACCGAGTCCGGCGCCCACGACAGCTTGTCTGAACGGCCCGGAAGCAGCAGGTCCCACCAGTCAGTGAGACCCTAGGAGACGGCGAGAGGACCGCCAGTCGGATCCGTCAGGAGTCGGCCCGGGGAGTCGGCCAAGCCCTCCCCTGGGCCCCATGCGCCATTAATCAAGATGTGATGGGGAGTGGCAATAGTGATCGCCCGCCAGGCGGCGGGACTGTTGCCACGACCCCATGACCAAGCCTGCGTCATCAGAAGCACGACTACAGTAATCAGCAGCCGGCAAGACCCGCCCGCGGCGGACGCGGCCTGTCGGCTCCGTACCAGACCAGTCGGCGGGGCCCACCCACCGACGGGCCCCAGCAGTCGGCTGAGAAATCGGAGGCCAAAGGCACTGACGGCTGGGCCCGCGCCCAAACGAATTACCATTGTACCCCTAGGGGGTAGGCCTATATAAACCCCCAAGGGCACCCATGCAAAGGGTTGGAACCCGGTAGCTCTAGACCATACCAGATAGAAGGAGAGAGCTAGCCTTGCCCTCTCCTACCTCTAAGAAACAGCTCAAAGAGAAAACGTGTAAACACTTGGCCATAGTGATCATGCGGAGACCCCGCAGAGCAGCAGTAGGGGTATTATCTCCCCGGAGAGCCCTGAAGCTGGGTAAGATTCGCCAGCGTGCATGTCTTCGCCTCATCCTGTTTCCAGGCACCGGCGACGTTCTACTCGCCCCCACCATGATAAACCATCCGTTGGCATATGTCGCACCAAACCCCCGACAGGCGGCGCCCCCCTTTCCTTCTCCCTCCCCACTTCCTTCCCCCTCCTAGTAGGAGTCCTACTCCTACTAGGAGGAGGACTCCTCCTTGGTGTGCCTATAGGGCCGGCCGGCCTCCTCCCCTTGCTCCTTTATATATGGGGGCAGGGGGCACCCCTAGACACACAAGTTGATCTTCGTGATCGTTCTCTTAGCCGTGTGCGGTGCCCCCTTCCACCATAATCCTCGATAATATTGTAGCGGTGCTTAGGCGAAGCCCTGCGACGGTAGAACATCAAGATCGTCACCACGCCGCCGTGCTGACGGAACTCTTCCCCGACACTTTGCTGGATTGAAGTCCAGGGATCGTCATCGAGCTGAACGTGTGCTAGAACTCGGAGGTGCCGTAGTTTCGGTGCTTGATCGGTCGGGCCGTGAAGACATACGACTACATCAACCGCGTTGTCATAACGCTTCCGCTGTCGGTCTACAAGGGTACGTAGATCACACTCTCCCCTCTCGTTGCTATGCATCACCATGATCTTGCGTGTGCGTAGGATTTTTTTTGAAATTACTATGTTCCCCAACTTGGCATCCGAGCCTAGGTTTTATGTGTTGATGTTATATGCACGAGTAGAACACAAGTGAGTTGTAGGCGATATAAGTCATACTGCTTACCAGCATGTCATACTTTGGTTCGGCGGTATTGTTGGACGAAGCGGCCCAGACCGACATTACGCGTACGCTTACGCGAGACAGGTTCTCCCAACGTGCTTTGCACAAAGGTGGCTAGCGGGTGTTAGTTTCTCCAACTTTAGTTGAATCGAGTGTGGCTACGCCCGGTCCTTGCGAAGGTTAAAACAACACCAACTTGACAAACTATCATTGTGGTTTTGATGCGTAGGTAAGATTGGTTCTTGCTTAAGCCCGTAGCAGCCACGTAAAACTTGCAACAACAAAGTAGAGGACGTCTAACTTGTTTTTGCAGGGCATGTTGTGATGTGATATGGTCAAGACATGATGCTAAATTTTATTGTATGAGATGACCATGTTTTTTAACCAAGTTATCGGCAACTGGCAGGAGCCATATGGTTGTCGCTTTATTGTATGCAATGCAATTGCGCTGTAATGCTTTACTTTATCACTAAGTGGTAGCGATAGTCGTGGAAGCATAAGATTGGCGAGACGACAATGATGCTACGATGGTGATCAAGGTGTCGCGCTGGCGACGATGGTGATCACAATGGTGCTTCGAAGATTAAGATCACAAGCACAACATGATGATGGCCATATCATATCACTTATATTGATTGCATGTGATGTTTATCTTTTATGCATCTTATCTTGCTTTGATTGACGGTAGCATTTTAAGATGATCTCTCACTAATTATCAAGAAGTGTTCTCCCTGAGTATGCACCGTTGTGAAAGTTCTTCATGCTGAGACACCACGTGATGATCGGGTGTGATAGGCTCTACATTCAAATACAACGGGTGCAAAACAGTTGCACACGCAGAATACTCAGGTTATACTTGACGAGCCAAGCATATACAGATATGGCCTTGGAACACGGAGACCGAAAGGTCGAGCGTGAATCATATAGTAGATATGATCAACATAGTGATGTTCACCAATGAAACTACTCCATCTCACGTGATGATCGGACATGGTTTAGTTGATTTGGATCACGTAATCACTTAGAGGATTAGAGGGATGTCTATCTAAGTGGGAGTTCTTTAGTAATATGATTAATTGAACCTAAATTTATCATGAACTTAGTACCTGATAGTATCTTGCTTGTTTATGTTTGATTGTAGATAGATGGCCCGTGCTATTGTTCCGTTGAATTTTAATGCGTTCCTTGAGAAAGCAAAGTTGAAAGATGATGGTAGCAATTACACAGACTGGGTCCGTAACTTGAGGATTATCCTCATTGCTGCACAGAAGAATTACGTCTTGGAAGCACCGCTGGGTGCCAGGCCTGCTGCTGGAGCAACACCAGATGTTATGAACATCTGGCAGAGCAAAGCTGATGACTACTCGATAGTTCAGTGTGCCATGCTTTATGGCTTAGAATCAGGACTTCAACGACGTTTTGAACGTCATGGAGCATATGAGATGTTCCAGGAGTTGAAGTTAATATTTCAAGCAAATGCCCGGATTGAGAGATATGAAGTCTCCAAGAAGTTCTATAGCTGCAAGATGGAGGAGAACAGTTCTGTCAGTGAGCATATACTCAAAATGTCTGGGTATAATAATCACTTGATTCAATTGGGAGTTAATCTTCTAGATGATTGCGTCATTGACAGAATTCTCCAATCACTGCCACCAAGCTACAAGAGCTTCGTGATGAACTATAATATGCAAGGGATGAATAAGACTATTCTCGAGCTCTTCGCAATGCTGAAAGCTGCGGAGGTAGAAATCAAGAAGGAGCATCAAGTGTTGATGGTGAACAAGACCACTAGTTTCAAGAAAAAGGGCAAAGGAAAGAAGAAGGGGAACTTCAAAAAGAACAACAAGCAAGTTGCTACTCAAGAGAAGAAACCCAAACCTGGAGCTAAGCCTGAAACTGAGTGCTTCTACTGCAAGCAGACTGGTCACTGGAAGCGGAATTGCCCCAAGTATTTGGCGGATAAGAAGGATGGCAAGGTGAACAAACGTATATGTGATATACATGTTATTGATGTGTACCTTACTAATGCTCGAAGTAGCACCTGGGTATTTGATACTGGTTCTGTTGCTAACATTTGCAACTCGAAACAGGGACTACGGATTAAGCGAAGATTGGCTAAGGACGAGGTGACGATGCGCGTGGGAAATGGTTCCAAAGTCGATGTGATCGCGGTCGGCATGCTACCTCTACATCTACCTTCGAGATTAGTATTAGACCTAAATAATTGTTATTTGGTGCCAGCGTTAAGCACGAACATTATATCTGGATCTTGTTTGATGCCAGACGGTTATTCATTTAAATCAGAGAATAATGGTTGTTCTATTTATATGAGTAATATCTTTTATGGTCATGCACCCTTAAAGAGTGGTCTATTCTTATTAAATCTCGATAGTAGTGACACACATATTCATAATGTTGAAGCCAAAAGATGCAGAGTTGATAATGATAGTGCAACTTATTTGTGGCACTGCCGTTTGGGTCATATCGGTGTAAAGCGCATGAAGAAACTCCATACTGATGGACTTTTGAAACCACTTGATTATGAATCACTTGGTTCTTGCGGACCGTGCCTTATGGGTAAGATGACAAAAACACCGTTCTCCGGTACTTTGGAGAGAGCAACAGATTTGTTGGAAATCATACATAGAGATGTATGTGGTCCGATGAATGTTGAGGCTCGTGGTGGATATCGTTATTTTCTCACCATCACAGATGACTTAAGCAGATATGGGTATATCTACTTAATGAAACATAAGTCTGAAACGTTTGAAAAGTTCAAAGAATTTCAGAGTGAAGTTGAAAATCATTGTAACAAGAAAATAAAATTCCTACGATCTGATCGTGGAGGAGAATATTTGAGTTACGAGTTTGGTGTACATTTGAAACAATGCAGAATAGTTTTGCAACTCACGCCACCCGGAACACCACAGCGTAATGGTGTGTCCGAATGTCGTAATCATACTTTACTAGATATGGTGCGATCTATGATGTCTCTTACTGATTTACCGCTGTCGTTTTGGGGATATGCTCTAGAGACGGCCGCATTCACGTTAAATAGGGCACCATCAAAATCCGTTGAGACGACGCCTTATGAACTGTGGTTTAGCAAGAAACCAAAGTTGTCATTTCTGAAAGTTTGGGGCTGCGATGCTTATGTGAAAAAGCTTCAACCTGATAAGCTCGAACCCAAATCGGAGAAATGTGTCTTCATAGGATATCCAAAGGAAACTATTGGATACACCTTCTATCACAGATCCGAAGGCAAGACTTTTGTTGCTAAATTCGGAAACTTTCTAGAGAAGGAGTTTCTCTCGAAAGAAGTGAAGGGGAGGAAAGTAGAACTTGACGAGGTAACTGTACCTGCTCCCTTATTGGAAAGTAGTACATCATAGAAACCAGTTTCTGTAAGACCTACACCAATTAGTGAGGAAGCTAATGATGATGATCATGAAACTTCAGAACAAGATACTACTGAACCTCATAGATCAACCAGAGTAAGATCCGCACCAGAGTGGTACGGTAATCCTGTTCTGGAAGTCATGCTACTAGATCATGATGAACCTACGAACTATGAAGAAGCGATGGTGAGCCCAGATTCCGCAAAATGGCTTGAAGCCATGAAATCTGAGATGGGATCCATGTATGACAACAAAGTATGGACTTTGGTTGACTTGCCCAATGATCGGCAAGCAATTGAGAATAAATGGATCTTCAAGAAGAAGACTGACGCTGACGGTAATATTACTGTATACAAAGCTCAACTTGTCACAAAAGGTTTTCGACAAGTTCAAGGGATTGACTACGATGAGACCTTCTCACCCGTAGCGATGCTTAAGTCTGTCCGGATCATGTTAGCAATTGCCGCATTTTATAATTATAAAATTTGGCAGATGGATGTCAAAACTGCATTCCTGAATGGATTTCTGGAAGAAGTGTTGTATATGATGCAACAGGAAGGTTTTGTCGATCCAAAGGGAGCTAACAAAGTATGCAAGCTCCAGTGATCCATTTATGGACTGGTGCAAGCTTCTCGGAGTTGAAATAAATGCTTTGATAGTGTGATCAAAGCATTTGGTTTTGTACAGACTTTTGGAGAAGCCTGTATTTACAAGAAAGTGAGTGGGAGCTCTGTAGCATTTCTGATATTATATGTAGATGACATATTACTAATCGGAAATGATATAGAATTTCTGAATAGCATAAAGGGATACTTGAATAAGAGTTTTTCAATGAAAGACCTTGATGAAGCTGCTTACATATTGGGCATTAAGATCTATAGAGATAGATCAAGACGCTTAATTGGACTTTCACAAAGCACATACCTTGACAAAATTTTGAAGAAGTTCAAAATGGATCAAGCAAAGAAAGGATTCTTGCCTGTGTTACAAGGTGTGAAATTGAGTAAGACTCAATGCCCGACCAATGCAGAAGATAGAGAGAAAATGAAAGATGTTCCCTATGCTTCAGCCATAGGCTCTATCATGTATGCAATGCTGTGTACCAGACCTGATGTGTGTCTTGCTATAAGTCTAGCAGGGAGGTACCAAAGTAATCCAGGAGTGGATCACTGGACAGCGGTCAAGAACATCCTAAAATACCTGAAAAGGACTAAGGATATGTTTCTCATATATGGAGGTGACAAAGAGCTCATAGTAAATGGTTAGTTGATGCAAGCTTTGACACTGATCCGGACGATTCTAAATCGCAAACCGGATACGTGTTTACATTAAACGGTGGAGCTGTCAGTTGGTGCATTTCTAAACAAAGCGTTGTGGTGGGATCTACATGTGAAGCGGAGTACATAGCTGCTTCGAAAGCAGCAAATGAAGGAGTCTGGATGAAGGAGTTCATATCCGATCTAGGTGTCATACCTAGTGCATCGGGTCCAATGAAAATCTTTTGTGACAATACTGCTGCAATTGCCTTGGCAAAGGAATCCAGATTTCACAAGAGAACCAAGCACATCAAGAGACGCTTCAATTCCATACGGGATCTAGTCCAGGTGTGAGACATAGAGATTTGCAAGATACATACGGATCTGAATGCTGCATACCCGTTGACTAAGCCTCTTCTTCGAGCAAAACATGATCAGCACCAAAGCTGCATGGGTGTTAGAATCATTACTGTGTCATCTAGATTATTGACTCTAGTGCAAGTGGGAGACTGAAGGAAATATGCCCTAGAGGCAATAATAATGTTATTATTTTATTTCCTTTGATAAATGTTTATTATTCATGCTAGAATTGTATTATCCGGAAACATAATACTTGTGTGAATACGTAGACAAACTAAACATCACTATACGCCTCTACTTAACTAGCTCATTAATCAAAGATGGTTATGTTTCCTAACCATAGACATGTGTTGTCATTTGATTAAATGGGATCACATTATTAGGAGAATGATGTGATTGACATGACCCATTCCATTAGCTTAGCACCCGATCGTTTAGTATGTTGCTATTGCTTTCTTCATCACTTATACATGTTCCTGTGACTATGAGATTATGCAACTCCCGTTTGCCGGAGGAACACTTTGTGTGCTACCAAACGTCACAACATAACTAGGTGATTATAAAGGAGCTCTACAGGTGTCTCCAAAGGTAAATGTTGGGTTGGCGTATTTCGAGATTAGGATTTGTCACTCCGATTGTCGGAGAGGTATCTCTGGGCCCTCTCGGTAATGCACATCACATAAGCCTTGGAAGCATTGCAACTAATGAGTTAGTTGCGAGATGATGTATTACGAAACGAGTAAAGAGACTTGCCGGTAACGAGATTGAACTAGTTATTGATATACCGACGATCGAATCTCGGGCAAGTAACATACCGATGACAAAGGGAACAACGTATGTTGTTATGCGGTCTGACCGATAAAGATCTTCATAGAATATGTAGGAGCCAATATGAGCATCTAGGTTCCGCTATTGGTTATTGACCAGAGACATGTCTCGGTCATGTCTACATTGTTCTCGAACCCGTAGGGTCCGCACGCTTAAGGTTTCGATGACAGTTATATTATGAGTTTATGAGTTTTGATGTACCGAAGTTAGTTCGGAGTCCCGGATGTGATCACCGACATAACGAGGAGTCTCGAAATGGTCGAGACATAAAGATTGATATATTGGACGGCTATATTCGGACACCGGAAGTGTTCCGGGTGATTTCAGAGAAAACTGAAGTACCGGAGGGTTACCGGAACCCCCCCGGGAGAAGTAATGGGCCATATGGGCCTTAGTGGAGAAAGAGAAGGGCAGCCAGGGTGGGCCGTGCGCCTCCTCCCCCCTGATCCGAATTGGACTAGGAGAGGGGGGCGGCGCCCCCCTTTCCTTCTCCCTCCCCACTTCCTTCCCCCTCCTAGTAGGAGTCCTACTCCTACTAGGAGGAGGACTCCTCCTTGGCGCGCCTATAGGGCCGGCCGGCCTCCTCCCCTTGCTCCTTTATATACGGGGACAGGGGGCACCCCTAGACACACAAGTTGATCTTCGTGATCGTTCTCTTAGCCGTGTGCGGTGCCCCCTTTCACCATAATCCTCGATAATATTGTAGCGGTGCTTAGGCGAAGCCCTGCGACGGTAGAACATCAAGATCGTCACCACGCCGTCGTGCTGACGGAACTTTTCCCTGACACTTTGCTGGATCAGAGTTCGGGGATCGTCATCGAGCTGAACGTGTGCTAGAACTCGGAGGTGTCGTAGTTTCGGTGCTTGAACGGTCGGGCCGTGAAGACGTACGACTACATCAACCGCGTTGTCATAACGCTTCCGCTGTCGGTCTACAAGGGTACGTAGATCACACTCTCCCCTCTCGTTGCTATGCATCACCATGATCTTGCGTGTGCGTAGGAATTTTTTTTGAAATTACTACATTCCCCAACATTGATGGCGTGGAAATCATCACCGCGGGCCATGTGGATATGAAGGAGATAATCCTCGATCCATACTGCAGGATCTGTTGTGCCATCATATGATTCGATGTTTACGGGTTTGAAACCCTCGGGGATTTGATGATACATTATTTTGTCTGTAAAGCAGAGTGGGTGTGCGGAGCCTCTGTACTGGGCTATATCATGACGTAGCTCCAATGAGCCTTGTCTACTGTGTTCGGCCCTGCCGAATTTGTGGCCGGTGTGACGGTTACCGTCTCGAGCCGTGGGGCGCCCACGTGATCCGTAGATCGATCTTGTTTGCCTTGCCTTGTCCTCCAACATGTCTCGTAAGTCCGGCGCATATTCCCGTGCCTTGGTACGGGGTGCGGCTTGAGTGGAGGGCCGAGAGGCCTCTTTGTCACGGCCACGAGGTGGCCGGTCGGCCGCATCAAGTGCTTCCTCCTCTAATCGGGGTAGCAACCTGCGCTTTGGGTAGCTCTTGGAGGGGCGTTCGAGTTTATGCTCTTCGGCCGCAAGGACTTCAGTCCATCTGTCGACTAGCAAATCTTGATTAGCTCTAAGCTGTTGCTGTTTTTTCTTGAGGCTTCTTGTCATGGCCATAAGCCTGCGTTGAAAATGCTCTTGCTTGATGGGATCCTCTGGCACGACGAATTCGTCGTCTTCGAGGCTTGCCTCATCTTCGAAGGGAGGCATATAATTATCGTCCTCGACCTCTCTATCTGCCGCTCTGTCATGAGGGCTGGTTTCTCCATCCTCCTGTCACTACTAGGGAAAAGGCTAGCAGTAGCACGGGTTTTTAGGCTATCAGCAGCGCGGACAGCCGCGCTACCAATAAGGCGCTACAGCTAACTGTTACTAGTAGCGTGGGCTAAACCTGCGCTACTACTAAATGATTAGTAGTAGCGCGGGTGCACACGCGCTACTACTAAGCTAACACCCACACTACTACTAACCTAACTACTAGTAGCGCTCACTTTTAACCCACGCTACTACTAACAATTTAGGAATTAAAAAAATAAAAGTTAGATGTGGTATTCATGAATGGTAATACGTCCATTGCAAAGCAAACCAACGTCACAGAACCATCTCATGATTCCATTTAACATTAGACACACAACCATCATCGAAGTACCTCCCCTAGTGGTCCACCACCAACCTAAACAAATCACTTCTCTAGATGTATCTACCAAGGCTTGGAGTTCAGACGCCAATGTACCCGAATCCTCCTTCCCCCGGACGATGGCGTCGAGGACCTCCACCTCGAAGACCTCCGGTGTCAAAATCACCTGGACGTTCATCTGTTCGACGTGGCCACTATGCTTCACAGCAAAGTCTGCCTCCAAGTGGTTGAAGAGCACAACGCCCACCGGGCCACGCTAGTCAGCATAGATCACCCCTGCGCCCACGTCGGGAAAGTGAAAACTTGTTAGTACGCAAATTGCATCAATTAAACTAAATGGTATATTACAATTCACAAGACCCATTAAGTTAAGATTCCTTATCATCTAGCAATTTAAAGGGGCTCATGCCGAATATATATGCTTAATTCCTCACTTCTTATTCAAACTAAATATATAGATTTGGCAAATGCATAGAAAAATATAAAGTCCAAAAGAAACACAGAAATGCATATGTGAACTAAATTACTTTGTGTGTTAGCAGATTTCTTGTTAGGTTATTCACTATATATAGTACCACATCAGGAAGGGTGATGTGTTTACTTCGCGCCGCAATGTTTGGCACCAAGTTCAGTCTTGGAAGACAAATACAATACATTGCTGGGCGGGACAAGGCAAAGAAAAATACAGAAATTTGTAGTTACTAAATCATTAGCATAAATCAGTGCCTTCTGTCGCGGGGGTCATGTGTCAACTGATTTCAAGTATGTTCTTGCAAGCTACAAAGATGTTAAGACTTACTTGCAATCTGGTTTTTGCAAGCCACAAAGTTGTTCAGAATTACTACTTATCTAGTAGTACAAATGTTGAAAACAGATTATGAACTAGTCCAGACTCTACATACACGTATGTGATGAGCATTGAAGCATTCACTCTCCCAGGCTGTTTAGGATCATCAACCTAGTGGATGTCGTCTGGTAATAGAGGAAGTGCATCCTATATAAGGCACCCAACAAAAAGCTAAGTGACGGCTACTGTTTTCTCAGGCAGGGTGTACAAATTTAACAAAAATGAAAGTGCACTAGCACTATAGAGTCCGGTATATCCAGTTGCTAGGGCAAGTCCTAAGGTCTAAGACGATATGCTACTAAATGATTGATTTTGCTGTTGCTCATGGACATAGACATGAGCAAGCACATGGCAGGGCCATGAACCTGTGCAAAGCATCAATTGTTTTCAGCTCCATGGCAACATGTCCAGTGGAAATCAAGATACTACCCACTTGCACAACTGAATCTACCATGCGCATGCGAGAGGCTACAGCTTCCACAAAAAACAAGTAAAGAAGAGCATCATGGTTTCCTCGCCCAAATACATTGACCCACTCTCCATCTGCCTTCCCTTCGCTGGCCGGAGCCATCGGCTCTGTCCTGGCAGCCTCCGTCGTCGGGGTCATAGAGAATAGAATGGTCCATGGCTCTTCATGAACATCGAACATATCTCTGATAGAATTACATATGAAGAAAGCATCACTCCTGACAATTTCATCAAGAAAAGGGAAGTTAGCTAACTTATAGGGGAAACAAAACATCAAGATTCTAACTGAACAAAAGGAAACCTAGTCCAACTGCGCATTTTTTTAGAACAGGAGGATGACCCCCGTCCAACGGCGCATAGGCCTAGTGGAATTTTATTCAAGGACCAGACAAGAGCATCTTTCAGTTTACTACAATATGTAATTTAAATAGCACAAAGCAAACAACTATAAAATGACAAGTGAACTATGATCCAATATTGTGCAGAATATTAAAATGAAGGTGGATTTTTTCATATTCGAGTTTTTCTTAATAGTAACTTAAAAAATAAATGAATATATGCATAAGGTGGATTTTCACATGCAACCTGTGGTAGTTTCAGTTTGTGACGGCTTCAATTGTCACTGCAAACCTCTATTTCTCTTGTGGGCAACTCAAAATTGTTTACAAACCGTTATCTGCAAAAAATAAAATGGACTGAACTGAGTTAAAATAAACACATTACATGAATAGGCCAGACATAAACCTCTATATGCTATGCCGAATTAAGATAAAATAAACACATTGCATGAACTGAGTTAAAATGGACTGAACTGAGTTAAATCGGCCATTTTCATTTATAAGTGATCTATATGCTATGGCAAGCAACAACTCATTACATGAACAGGCCGACAAGCCATGCCGCGCAATGATCTGTTCATCGCAGAGCGTAGAACCATTCACAGGGCAGCCATTCAACAACAGATATATAGAGATTGATCCGCTACGAAATTACCACACGACAGTATGATGATATTCACATGAACACAACAACAGGCCTGTCATACACACACATACTACTTAATGATTCATTCAATAATAGTTCATGAACTAGTAATAATTCCCAATAATAGTTAGCAGCTAGAGGAAGGACACCACAAATAGGTGGAATCCCAGCGAACCTAATGATTCATTCAACTCAACTCTGCTTTGAACAAAGTTGGCCTCATTTAAATAAGAAGAATTGGAGAAGCGGACTTTCAGATCTACAGTACATACATTGGGCCAAAATTAAGGTCAAATTTACCTACAGGACGGCATGTATAATAATAGTAGTAGTAATTCACCACTGAGATAGATGAGAAGATGAATTGATATGGGATTGTTAGACTCGACAGTGACGGGTACAGTATCAAATTTGTCCTTCCTTTGCAAGAGAGGAAGAGAAATTAGATTGGGGATCGTAAGAAGGTGGGTACGGCCGGTGGATCTATTCATTGTTGTGGAGGAAGGAGGGCTTGTAGGCTCTTGGGGTAGTCCTCTCCTGCCTCACCTCACCTCGCCTGCTGCCTCACACAACAGGTCAGCAACGCTGCTGTGTGTGTGTGTCTGCGTCTGTGGAAACCAAAGCTGGCTGCGCATGAGGGAGGGAAGGGAAGGAAAAAAGGAAAGGGAAAGGGAAGTAAATCGAGAGAGTACCTTGGCGGCCATGGCGTCGTCGGCCGAACGGAGTGGAAGCAGACGGACTGATGGAGGTCCTGTCCAGGCGCGCGAGCTCGCGATTGGGGAGATGCGGCCAGCGCCATGGAGGTGGAGCTCTAGGTCCTAGCCGTCGGCCATGGATGTGGATCTCCAGGTCCAAGCCCTTGGCGGATCTCGGACTGAGAACCACCGCCTGACCTATTCTCTTCTCGTCGTCTTCTAGTGAGGGGAGGGGCGAGGGTGGTGGCGGCGGCGGTCGTGTGGAGGCCTGGCCGGCCGGCTGCAGCGCTCGGGGCTGCACACACTCGTGGATTGGGAGAGGAGAGGAGGCGGAAGAAGGTCGGTGGTGGAGGGGATTTGGATCGAGGTTTGGGTGGAACTTTTTTTTGATAAACGTGGGCGGGTGGACGGTGGAGTGGTTGGTGGGGTGGGAGAAGATGCAGGTGGTAGCGTGGGGTTTATAACCCGCGCTACTACTATCAACTTAGTAGTAGCGTGTGTTTATAAACCGCGCTACTACTACGACTGGTCCCAGGAGGCACGGTGGAAATCACTTAGTAGTAGCGAGGGGTAAAAATCTGCGCTACTACTATCGGGTTATTAGTAGCGCGGTTTCCTCAAGTTCGCTACTGCTAATTAGCAGTAGAGTTTGTTTTTAAACCGCGCTGCTGCTAAGATTCTGTGTATAAGGTTTTCCCTAGTAGTGTGTGCTAAATCTTGCTAGAGGGGGTTTTCTTCGGCGCTTTCCGGAGTATTATTATCTCCCGTGCTGGAATCACCGTGTTTGTTTTGGCGGGATTTTGAGCGGCGCCGCTGTCGCCGGCGCTTAGGCTGTTTCTTGGAGGGGTCATCCTCCGCTGTTCCATCGCCATCTCCCTCTTTTGGGGTGTCCACCATGTATATGTCATACGACGAGGTGGCTTTCCAGGGCCTAGTAGGCGTTGGTTCTTCATCATCTCCTTCATCGGCGTCCATACCGTCGATGTCTTCGGAGTCGAAGTCGAGCATGTCAGTTAAGTCGTCGACAGTGGCTACAAAGTGGGTGGTGGGTGGGCTTTGAATTTCTTCATCGTCCGTACCCCAACCTTGCTGACCGTAGTCCGGCCAGGGCTCTCCTGATAAAGAGAGAGACTTCAGTGACTTCAGGATATCGCCGAAAGGCGAGTGCTGAAAGATGTCCGCGGCGGTGAACTCCATGATCGGCGCCCAATCGGATTCGATCGGTAGGGGCGCGGAGGGTTCAGAGTCCGGCTCCTTGGAGTCACGAGTCTCGCAGAGTACGGGGCTGGTGTTCGGCTCAATCGCCGTTGGGGTCGCAGCCCCCGAGGTGGCGTCCAACCGCCCATCCTCGATCGGCGTAGTTGGCTCCGAATTAAGGGTCGGAGCTGACGCGGGTGCGGCCTCCAGGGCACTGTTAAGCGGCAGAGCTAGATCATGCTCGTCGTGACAGTGCGGCACGCTCGGCAGTGGCTCGAATCCGTCGAAGATCAAGTCCCCGCGGATGTCAGCCGTGTAGTTTAAACTTCCAAATCTGACCTGAGGGCCAGGGGCGTAGCTTTCGATTTGCTCCAGACGGCCAAGCGAATTGGCCCACAGTGCGAAGCCGCCGAAGACGAAGATCTGTCCGGGGAGGAAGGTCTCACCCTGGACTGCATCGCTATTGATGATCGTAGGAGCCATCGAGCCTGACGGCGACGACACAGAGGAACTCTCAATGAAAGCACCAATGTCGGTGTCAAAACCGGCGGATCTCGGGTAGGCGGTCCCGAACTGTGCGTCTAGGCCGGATGGTAACGGGAGGCAAGGGACACGAAGTTTTACCCAGGTTCGGGCCGTCTTGATGGAGGTAAAACCCTACGTCCTGCTTGATTAATATTGATGATATGGGTAGTACAAGAGTAGATCTACCACGAGATTGGAGAGGCTAAACCCTAGAAGCTAGCCTATGGTATGATTGTTTATGTGTATGTTGTCCTACGGACTAAAACCCTCCGGTTTATATAGACACCGGAGAGGGTTAGGGTTACACAAAGTTGGTTACAATGGTAGGAGATCTTCATATCCGTATCGCCAAGCTTGCCTTCCACACCAAGGAAAGTCCCTTCCGGACACGGGACGGAGTCTTCAATCTTGTATCTTCATAGTCCAGGAGTCCGGCTATCCGAACACCCCCTAATCCAGGACTCCCTCACCCACATTAGGGTAGCAGTGTATTTGTTTATTTGGATTGTCTCACGCCTTTTGAAATAACCTTTGTTTATTTATGTCAACCTCCACATGTGAGTAGAAATACATTTGTGTATTTGTATGGTCTCACAAGTGAACTCATAACCAACTCCAACCTTTATAAATAGGAAAGATATCTTGTCACCATGTACAAAAAACTCTCAGATGAGCACTAGGTTAGAAGTTTTGGTGTATTTTACTTAACACAGGACAATCCTATTTAAAATTAAGTACCGATTGGATCTGAAGCCGAAATGTGTCTATTACCGCGAGAAAGGCATGCGCTCCGATTTATAAACAAAGCACTGCCCACATACCACATGGCACACAATCAAGACACGATACATCCACTCCAAGCAAACTGCATGTAAGAAGAAGGGCACCACTTGAAGTTTTTGAAGTCATTCACCATGAACAGGAGTCACCATGAAGAGACGAAGTCGTGCATGATGAATTGAGTGTTATAAGGCGACGCCTTCAGGAATGGCAACCGCCACCCTCCAGTCAGGGATTAAGGTTTCCCCAGAGCAACATGGAGGACGAAAAGGAACCACGACGACGCCTTCAAGAAGGATACGACGCCCATAGGGGCCGCCGCCGCCGACCTGGCAGATCGAAAGCTAGTCTTCACCCCAGGAAGCCCTCTTTGCATCCAAGATGTCATACCTTGGCCACTACGCCGCCAACACGACCATGGTAACCACCCAACACCCGAGACGCGAGCTCCGCCCATGAGCACCACCGCTCCCACCTCCAAGGTCGCCACCTCGACAACCATGGCCCTGACGCCATCCCCACCTCAGACTTGAGAGGCGCGGGGGAAGGCACCTCCTTCCCCACCCCCGAACGCTCCCAAGTCCGAGCCCCCCACCCCACCCCCCAAACAGCTAGATCTGGCCACCACCATGCCACCTTGCCCCGGTCGGGAAAAGAACGAGCGCCCCGGTGGTACACCGCCACCAGACAGGAGAAAAGGATGGTTCCGTGACCCTCCCGGTGATGGATGCATCCCTCAACAGTGGCCAACAACTGAGAGAGGTCCAGCTTACCAAGGCAGAGCACCTAGTACATGTGGCAATCAATCAATCACCTAGCCCTAATGAAACTCTAGTGGTTTCACCATGGGCGGACAACCATTGCTGACAGCTTTTTATGTCGTCAAGCCTTGAAGCCATTGTTGTCTTGGTCATGTTGATATAGATGTGTTTGGACCCCCAACCTGGTGTTTCTTTCATGGATGTGTGATGTGGTATTTTGTACCGCTCTTTTTATTTTTTGAGGGAAAAGCCGTCATGGCTAGCTTTATTAATATCAAACAACACTTACATGGTCCGCTAAAAGTTCAAGGATAGAAGCTGGAGGTGAGTCCAACCACACATTTCGTGGATCAACACGTCCATGTTGCCTCGCCCAATGCTGGTAGCGTACATGTTGCCTCACCCAAAGCTGGCTACATGCAATACTCCCTCCGTCCTGAATTACTTATTGCGGAAATGAATGTATCTAGACGCACTTTTAGTTCTAAATACATCCATTTTCGCGACAAGTAATTTAAGAACGGATGGAGTAGTATGTTGCTCCAGCCATCTTTGTTTTTTCCCGAATGAAGCTAATAAATAGATCTGCTGAGTGATGAGTAAATACTCAATTGATTAGATTTAGGGAGTGTGTGATGTAGTTAAAAAATGGAATCTAGGAGTAGCCAGTCTCTTTTTTTTGACCGAGAATAATGATGGCGTCTTACGCCCCTAATCCTATTGGAGTAGTAGCAATTAATTTGCGTTTGGCCAACCAAATCCCCACACAGGGCCGTGGATAGCGCGCGCGGCCCACGAGTGCAGTGCAGTGCAGTGCACACCGACTCGGCCTGATATATAAGGGCATGTAAGATAGTTTTATCTTAGGTCTTACATGTAATTAAAAGATGACAAAAAAGATGTCTACAATGAGTCATTTTTTAGCCTTATCTTCATAACTAGTTATTCTTAAAAATATGGTGACACATATTGTGCTAAGATATCATCTTTTATTTTAACTTAAATAGAAGAAGATAACCTTTTTATTATAAGTTCTCTCGTCCACCTCATCATTTATCCTACATGCCACTTCTAAGATAACACCAATGTACATGCCTTAACCCTAACCCCAGGCAGCGAGCCACTAGCTTGCGTCTCCTCCATTCCGGCCTCCTCCTGGACGCTGCCGCCTGCGCCTGCGCCTTAGCCTTCGGAGCGAATCGAGCCGACGTCGCCCCCCACCCACCCGGCCGCGCCCACCTCCGGAGCAGGTGAGGATCCTTCCCGTCGTGGTTTATGCTCGCCGTTGCCGGCCGTGGTCTCCGCGCGCTCGCTGCTTACTCTTCCCCGAGCCCATGCCGACCCCGATATCTGAGCAGTTCCTCGCACGCACACACGCGGCGCTGGCGGGGGTTCGATCCGTGCGTGGCTCGAGTGAAATTCATGGGCGAGATTGGG
>NC_041382.1:695922283-695946282 GCF_002162155.2 Triticum dicoccoides | reverse complement strand
GAGCTTGGATTGGAGCGCGGGGGCTTGATTTCTGCGTGTTTCGGGTGAAATCCGTGAGCGAGCTTGGAGCACGGCGGTTCGATTTGGTTTCGGTTGGTCTGTGCGCCTCGTTGGGGCTTCGATTCCGCTAGCTGGAAACCGTGAGAAGTTTCGAGAGTGCCGTCGCTGCGCCCCGGCCGTGCAGGTTTCGAGTGCAACGGGGATCCGGTTCCCGTCGGTGCTGTGCTGCGAGGATTATGAATGTCGCACCAGTTCTACGTTTCCGTGATGGAGTTGGTTTGGATCCGGATGCGAGGTGCTTTTGTCTGCCCATCCATTCAGGTGGCAGTTTATTTTAGGGGATTTGGCGAGGCTTTGGCCTGGATTTCAGGTTTTTTAGGGCGATTCAGCGAGATTTTGCCTGCAGCTAGCTCTGAAATCCAGGACACCAAGTTCCAGGCCAGCTGCAGGAATCATGGATGCAAACAGTTCCGGGTTGTATAGGCAGTCACATGATCCAGAATCATGGATGAAATCATGTGTGAGGCATATAAGTAACTAGTACGTGCACTAGGAACCTCGTATAAACTGCACGAATTGGTTCGTTTAATAGGTGATTAATAGCAACACATCACACCTCCATTATTGTTACTTCCTTCCTTAATTTAGTTGGTATAGGCGATACATTTGGGCTGCTGTTTTATGGTACTACTAGCAAGTAAAAAAAAACTGAAACTGATAGAGGCATGATCCCTGCATTAGTTACAAGGTTCTGCATTGCATTGGAAAATGTTTTTGGTTTGATCACTTGCCTCGGCATGCATGCTTGCTCATACATACGACTGCCCCAAATAAGATAACATGGTTGCTTTGCTTCTGTATTTGGTACGAGCTAGTATGGATGAATTGCCAGCCGATGTGTAGGGATGAAAACAGAGTGGAAACTTTCCGCTTTTCCGGAGGAAAAATGAAAACGAAGAGGAAATATGAAAACGAAAATGGAATTTTGCAAAACGGAAGTGAAAATGGATTTTTTATGCGAAAACGGAAACAAAAACGGAATGGTGTTTTCCGGTGAAACAGGCATGGGAACGGAATTTTCCATTCTGGTGGGATATGGATTTTCTGTTTTTACTATAGGCATATGGCTGCTTTCCCAACTACAATCATTTGAGGCCCAACCTCTAATATCGCACATGTACTCAACTTCCCTATGCACAATTGTCCACTACTAGTACAATACTACCCTAAGTTGCTAAAATAAACATACTATTTTCTAGCCATATTAACAATTCATTAAACTTATTTTTGTGTGTGTGTGTTTCTCTATGATCCAAGGGGGTTTAAAGTTCCGGTCAACGCCCACTTCTGTTTCTGTGTCCGCTCCATATTCGCTCCGTGTCCGTTTCCGATAGTATCTGTTTCCGTATTCATTTCCGACGTTTCTGTATTCATTTTTGCTTCTGCAAAAGAATATGAAAACAAATGTGGTAGCACTCAATTCCGACCGTTTCCGCTCCGTTTTCATCCCTACCGATGTGCATTGCATGTTTTTTTGTTGTTGCTTTCACTAGCTATTTCCTGATGACAATTCTGCTATTGCTATTGTCATAGGACGCGATGGCAGGCGACCTTTGGGAGAACACCAATCATCTGCCCAGGGAGCTCCCTTGAAGTCCAAGGTACGTAGTACTAGTACATGTGTGATATATACTCGCAACAACTTAACTGATGCATGCGTCGGCCCTCCCTCAATATGCCGATGCTCCTCGATATGAAGTACCCTCGCTGGCTAGTGCTACGGAAGCAGCTTAATTGATTCCAGTGACTGCAACAAGCGTACGTACCTAGGCCAAGCAGGCTAGCTGCCTGCTGGATGGATTCCTCGAGCTTACCATGCGACGCTAACTTGCACTAGCCAACAGTAGGCACGTACACCAACCGCCAATCCCTCTTTTTGTTACCTTTTTCCTGATGCAAAGATTGCACGTGTACACGAGTGTACATAGGAGCTGCATGTTTCCCTAAACCTATAGGTACGACTGATCAGCGATTGATTTCTATCATATCATAGCCGGACATGACTCGTGGTTAAAAGCTACTTGTTTATTTGCTCTGTTCTGTCTCTTGTTGTGCAGTTTGCCGAATCCAAGCTCCCAAAGTTCAAGTTCTTGCCTGAGCACAGGTCTCCAAAACCCCAGGTGAACAGGCTGATCAGCAAGTACATCGACTACCTCAACACGATCCAGGCCAAGAGGGAGGACACTTTCAACACCCTACAGGACCAGAACATGAGCAAGGAGTCGCTGGCGAATGCGAGCAAGACGATGAACAAGAAGCTGCACGCCATGGTCAAGTCGGCGAAAGAAGACTTGAGCGAAATCGTGAAGCTGGGCGGCAATGCGCCGGCGGTCCCTGCCCGGTTCGATACCGATGTCAAGGCTCCTCCCCGTGGATAGGTAGTCTGCATGCAAGTCCTCTCACAGACAGACAGACAGTTATGCGGTTCATGGTGTGCGCTGAGACGTGCTTGCTTTCCGGGTGGCGCGCGAGCGTGGAGTGTTTCACTCGTGCCGATCGACAACAATATATCCATATAGCATAGACAAGACATACAGGTGCTCGACTAGCTTGTGCACGCGTTGCTACCATTCCAGGTGCATGCTTTTGTGTTGCAGTTGCTGGTGAACTACGTACGTTGCCTCTCCCAAGTTAAGCGCTTGTGAAATTGATCGCCTACCAGTAGTAATTCCTCTGGTTCCTTCCTGCTACTGTTTCTTTACTAGTACTACGTTTGGTCGGATGTGTTTGTGTGTAATTTTGGCCGGCCGGCACTCATGATGTTATATCTGCCACACCATACCTGCCATCGGAGCAACAGAAATAGGAAAGGATTAGCTTCTTTTAGAATCTTGATTCCTTCATTTATATGAATATATAAGGATAACGCTAACGCCCACACGTGTGGTGGGAGCCAAACCCGCATGGGGTCTTTTTGCCCAAAACTCACTGCATTTAATGGTGAAAACGGATTTGTAGATGGGGTCTAGTTTTGAGAAAAAAAATCATCAAAACATATTAACATGGGGTCTAATTTTGAAGATCTCGTCGAGACGGATTTAATGGTGAAAACAGATTTTTAATTTGCTTTTTTAATTAGGAGATAAAATATTTTTAAACCGAAAATCAATTTTTTTTGCTTATGTTATCTGTTCATACGTGGCAAAATGAGTGGTGATACAGGCGTGTGGGCGATGTGCAAACGCCCACACATGTGGACGTTAGTTTTTTTTGATATATAATAATAAGCTGCTTTCGCAAAAACAACTTCGAGGTAAAATATTCACGTAAGCATCGAAACTCTCCCACTAAAACTATTCGTACAACTTCCAACTAAATACTAGTAATTGGCACGTGCTTTGCACGTTTGTAGCATGCATGTCAATGATTCATGTTGACTTCTTCAATTTTTAAATAGCTAAAACTCATTATTTATTTTTCCTAGCCATGCAACCATTTAACTTTCCGGTAGCTATAACTCACTTTCGGGATGTTGCTTTACATATTTTTTAGCAACTATTTATGCTTTTTTAGCAAGGTTCTGGCATGAACGCGCCGGATATTATCTTATTTCGTAAAATATATATACTCGATAAATGTGTAGCACTTGACTATAATTATCTTTTTTGCTTAGATACAATTTCTTATGTCGCATTTTCCCTTTCTTCGGGTGTATATTGTGGAAACTATTATGTCTGTGCGGATCTTTAGAACATAGCGGCCAATGCATCCGAATTGAAAATCAATTAAAAATAAAGATTCAAGACTTTCTGAAACTTATTTAACAAACATGACCTAGCATAATACTCGTGTAAAAAGTTTCACGGGGGAATGGCTGTCGTGGTATCCTCGGCAACAAAAACCACAAGTCCAAAAAATATGAATAATAATTTTTATATAGTATCAGTTTTGTTTTTTTCCCGTCCAGAACACCACGCTTACACGTGCAATGCATGTCTTACGGTCATGGATTGATTTTTTTGACAAACTTGCCGAATGTAAGTATTTTTTAGCAAGTATTGTTTTTGTATCACGTATTGGGCCTCTTTTCTGGGAAGTGGGAGGCGATGGTTCCAGAACACCGTGGAGGTCGTTACGTTCTACTGTTCATTACGAATCCCACCGCTGTCAGCCGTTAGATTTAGCACACCAACGATTATGATTGATGCTTTAGACCTAGTTCAAAACTGGTACACTATATAGTAGTATAGATATAGATAATTCTTGGTAACTTTCAATTAAATACATAATATTTTCAGTTTTGCTAAAGGGGGCTGCTAGGCGTCGGCCGGCGTATCTTTTTAAAAGTTCCGCCACCGCGTGAGCCGTCGGATTTGATAAATCGAGCGGATGCACGTCTTTCTCTACTTCGCAACAGAGACCTTGTTGCAGAAACACTTGCAGATTATCTTGTGGATTTTTTCTGCAACATAGGTTGTGTTATGGGTATTTTTTTGCAACATAGGTCGTGTTGCAGAATTTATTTTTCTGCCTTGATTTTTTGCAACAGAAGTTGCAGAAAAACTTTGCAACTTAGATGATGTTGCAGATTTTTTTCTTTGCCTTCACCTTTATTTGGTGGTACGAAAGAAAGTTTTGCAACATGACTAATGCTGCAGAAATCTTTCTTGCAACAAATTGAATGTTGCAAAAAAACACCATGGTTGTTCGCCACGAGCTCCCGCCGGATGATGGTGAGGGGGAGCGGCGCCGCCCATCCCCACCATCGCGTCGCCGCCGACGTGAGCCCGCCGGACGGTGGTGAGAGAGGAGAGGCACTGCCCGTCCCCCCATCGGGCCGCCCTCGACGAGCGACGGACCTCCGACCAGCTTGCCTCGTCGCCATCCTCCTCACCTGCTAGATGCACGCCATTGATAGGACACTTGTATACGGGAGAGAGAGGTTGAAAAAGAGATAAGATGAGGGAGAAAGACGAAGAGATAAGACGTGGGTGGAGACATATCAAGCAAAGGGACCGGCGGATGGTCTGCTACATAGCATTTGTTGCGGTTTGCTTTCTGAAACAGGTGACCAGTTGCAGGAATGGGAGTAGCTATAGAAATGCATTAGTGACCGCGTTGTTCCATGAAGATAAGGATGAAGGAGAGATACGGCGTGCGGGCCTAATCAAGATGCCTGACAAGCATAGGACGTGGCAGACGTAAAACAAAAGATCAGTCGGTTGAACATCAGCTTTTCCCTTTGCTAAATCACATATAGATTTTGGAAAAATGTTTATTTTAAGCTGGCTGATTTCTGTCTCGCGCAAACCGCCTCCTATGCTCGCCACGTGTCCCCATGGAGCCCATCCACCACCCATGCTCCGCTTCCTTAACGTTCCCCCGAGCTAGATCCTCTTTTCTTCCCCGGATGGTCTTTGCCATGACCACACTCGCTTCTCTCTTCCGCGTGCTCCGTCACCGTCGCGTGCATCCGCCATGGTCTTGCGCCGGCTGGGTTGCAGCAGCAGCTCGCCGCCGCCGTGCTGCATATCCCCATCGCAGCATGTCGTCATCGTCACACGCTTCATCGCAGGTCGTCCTCACACCACTGCGTCCATCGTCACAACATCCCGTCGCCCGCCGTGTTGCATCCTGTTGCCTCAGTGTTGCATCCCCGCCTATGCTTTTCATCCCCTACGTTTCTCCCACTCATGGGTCTTCGCCACGGTATTCATGGATTTCTGCGCTCCGGTAGTTCGTGCCCACCGTCACGCAACAAATCAGGTTGGTTGCTACAGTGAAGGCACCGGTGCATCGTGGGTGTTGTGATGGAGCTGGGACGAGGGTCAGCCGGTGGCGGCGCTGCAGTGAAGCTTCGCTGGTGGCCATCGGGTGCTACGATGGAGGTGAGACATCAGCCGATGCTGCGATGGAGCACCGCTACGGGGTGCTGGCGCTAGAGTGAAGCTTCGCCGACGGCCATCAGGTGTTACGATGGAGCATTGCTGCATGGTGGGGGCGCTGCAGTGAAGCTTCGCCGGCAGCCGTCAGGTGTTACGATGGTGGTGCTACGACAGCCGGTGCTGCAATGGAGCACCGCCGCGCGGTGGTGGCGCTGCAGTGAAGCATGCAGCGGTCGTCGAGGTGATGCGATGGAGCACTGCCGCGCCGGCATCGGCGCTGCAGCAAAACATCACGGCGCTGTAGTGAAGCATGGGGCAGTCGTCAAGGTGTTGAGAATGATAGCACTGCTATGCCGCCGTGAAATATCATATCACCTGCGGCAGGCGGGTGCTGTGATGAAGCACCACCGTGAATGGTGTCAGCGCAGCAGTGAAGCATCGCCGACGGCCAACGGTGGAGTCATTGCGCCGCCAGCCAGGAAGTGCGGCTCCTGCTGCGAACCGGGCGGCCTGCTACCCACGACGAGCGGTTGCTCCTATTGTGGTTGCAATGAGAGAATGGGACGACCCGTGCGGCGACGTTGACCCAAGGTACCGCTGATGCAACGGTAGCCCAGGAAAGGACGTACGTGAACGTGATACCACCGGAGGAGGTGGAATACCTCCTCTCCCATGACTACAGATCTCCCCCGTCGAGACGACTACGACGACCACAACCCGCACAAGGACGAGTGGAACGACGCCGTCGACTTTTTCAACGATGTGAGGAAGAAACTCGCCGCAAAGCAGGCCATGCTTCGGGCCGAGTACATCACCAAGGGCTGTGTCGAGCTCGACGACGACCAGGTGGTCAGGAGATCGTGGCTCAGCCACCAGGTGTATCTCGAGGCCAAAGCCGCCGCTGCAGATGACCATGGCGATTTCGCTGAAAAGCTAAACCGTGGTGAAGAGGACAATGACGAGTGAGTCCGCCAGAGGATAAAAGAACTTCTCAGTTTATCACCATGCAAGCAGTTTATCGAAAATTCACATCTGATGCTGGAGCCAGCTGATACCGAAATCACGTTCGTTGGCTGTCATCGGGATGCATGCCTTTTCTATATTCCACACTACATGCGACAACCGTATTACCAAAGTATTCTAGGGCGGGGCCCATGCATTAATTTGCTGCTCAACCACTCCGTCGGACTTGTACATGATACTCGTGGATGGATCAGGTTTTTTCCTGGGCCTCCCTGTTCCACTGCGTGTTGACGGACGCAGCGAACGGCCGCCTACCAGCCGCTACCAGATCGGGAGCCATGTCCGCCTCTGATTCTCCCCCATCGTGCAAACAACCCGCATACACCCGCGTAAGCCAGTGAACTGTGCATCAACCAAACTAGTGCAGCCGCATAACCCACACACGACTAGAATTAGTATAGCCGATGATACTGGTCTACGGAGTATTTTTCAGTAACAGAAACACAAACTACAGCAGTGTATGCATAGCTGATGCACAAAAAACACAAGATTCAGTAAACTCAACGTTTTGCTTGGTTTCTTGCTCATCCAGAAAGTGTATAGAAAGAAACAAGATTCAGTGTACGGTGAGAGAACCCTCAAAATTCTGAAACATGACGCGCATTCAGTAAACATGATGCCCTTTTCCCTTTTCAGTAAACTCAACATGATTACAAACTACTACCTGGTTTCTTGTTTCTGCTGGTTTGCTTGGAAGACTTGGTCTACTATTTTGCTTGGAAGACTTGGCCTGGGACAGAACAGAAATAGGTTGATTGTGAGTGAGATGAATAAGAACTGATGCATTGGTAGATGGTCATTGGTATAATCGAAAGGGTGCGTCTAGGTCTCAGTCGACTGAGACTGCTGATGTCACCATAGGTAGATTAGGCTTGTTTACTGGCTGTCCCTCTGCTGGGTTGTAACCGGCTAAGCGCTGGGCTTATTTCCGTTTTTTCTTTTTGTTTATTTGTTACTTCGGGCTGGCCTTCTTACTTTGTTTGTTGTGATTGGGCCGAGCAATGAATTTGTTAATTTGTTTTCACGCACATCCAAAAAAGCTATTGAACAAAAAGATCAGTTACAGTCAGGCCCAGCCGATACAGAAAGACAAAAAACTGTTTGCTCGTCTGCTCATCTGAACCTTACTATCCATTGTTCGTGGAGTTGATCAGAGCAACTTTGGATGTTTTTCAGTACTAAGTTTACTACAACTTGTACATGCCCTCTTCCTAGTTTCAAGAAAGAATAGATAGACATGGTGATACACGGCTGGTTAACTTCCCTGTATTAAGTAGCTTAGTTAACAAAAATAATGTATTGGCTAGTTCAGAAACTTCAGCAAAGAGTATGGAGACACTTGAAAACTGGATCTTCACGGGTTACCAAAAAAGTAATGTGTTAACAAAAAATTGCTGTGTTACCTAGTTAACTTTCTGTATCAACTAGATAAAACTCAGAAAAATTGAATGTATATAGAAAAATGTTATAAACCAGTGTAGCAACTTCTTCAAAAAGGAAATCCTCTGACGCTTCCTTGTAAGTGATTTCTGCATGATATCCTCTCTCTTCTAACTCTGGATCTTCAAGACATAGCACTTTGCCTTTTGCATTTTTGTCGCTCTTAGGGTCACTTGCTTCGTCATCCATGTCAGTGCCCGTGTGTATTCATAAATGTATACAATACATTAGTCTTGAAAAACAAGTTTTAAAAAACAGAGGGGTGTGACAAAGTATGACATAGAAGAAACTAAAATCATGCCACTAGCTAGAAGATAATTTCTACTACTAGTTAGTAATTCAGCATGTCATTCCCCCCAGCACACAAAAATCGGAACAACAAAAAGTGTACACAAGACAACCTCAAAGACTGAACATAAGCACATTTCAAGAAATAAAAAAATCTGAACAAAAAGTAAACAATCTGAACATATACACAACAACTACTTAGTTATGCCAACACACAAACACACATGCACAGGCACCCACGCACGCAATCTTAGGTGGGGCATTCCAACCCTTCAAAAAGTTTGACTCCCGAAACAGGGGCACTGTCGGTGTCATTTATCGCAAAAAAATGAACCTGGAACAAGCTCAAACATACCAGCCAAAAAAAGGCTTGATTACAAGGTAACTGATAAAAACATTTGAACTTCAATCTGCAACTAAATAAAGCAAAATCTCTGAAACTTGACATAAATTCTGAAGACAAAAATCAAATAAAAATGAACTTAAGGTAATGATTTGATGTGTTTAAGTATAGCTCCAGGATCCTCATATATTCATGAGAGAGTGGTGCCATTCATTGAATTTAACTGACGGTTCTGAACACTACTCTAGAAATACACATAAAAAACAAAAATAGCACACACACAAGCCAAAATCTGAAGAAAATCAAAATCTGAACAAATCATCATGGAGCCATTCAAATGCAAAAATCAAAAACTACTTTGTCTATCGACTTGACCAGACCTACTTTGTTTGTTGTCACGACACTCGAGTATTAGGTTGTACAGGAGGGATAAAACATTGTCATGGAGCCATTGAAAATCCAAAATAATGTCTACATGCATCAGGTTTGGGATGGATTTTCATCAGACACACTTTCAAAATAAAAAATTGTGCTTGAACGCTTTGCAATTGCCCCCAATCCCCCACAAAAGCGAAAAAATATGTGTTGAAAACTGGCCCATCTCACTCCTATCCTGCCGCCCTCCGACAAAACGCAAAGTTAATTGCGAGATCGGTTGCTCGATTTGCATTCACAGACACGGTGGCGGGTTTGTTATGATGCATGCGAGATGCACTATGGGGGAGAGGAGCGGGGAGGCAGGGGGATATCTTACCTGCTCTGCCTACTGTCGGACATGTAGGGTGACACTTGTAGTTGCAAGCCTAGTATTGGAGATGCAACTCCCATCCTCCAACAAAACAAAAGACTAGTTGCAACCATGTTGGAAGATATGCAATTGCAGTCGGGGGTGACAGTCGCAGTTGCATGCCTAGTACTAAACATGCAACTGCCCCCCTCGGATTTGCAAGTACACAAGGCCAATTGCAGCCAGGGACGACACTTGTAGTTGCATCCCTAGTATTGGACATGCAATTGGGCCCACCCTTTCACGTCACTCATACAAAAAACAAAAGTTAGTTGCAGATGGGGTGTACGCACCAGTTGCGGTTGAGGGCGACCCTTGCAATTGCAAGCCTACTGTTGGACATGCAACTGTCCCCTCCCCCTCTCCGACAAAAAACGCAATGCCACTTGAAGTTAGGGAGGAGACATGCAGTTGCGGTCAAGGGCAACACTTGCAGTTGCAAGTCTAGTATCGTACATGTAGCTCGCACCCCTCTCATCCCCCCTACCAAAAAATGTTAGTTGCATTTGTCTGTGTGGGCATGCGATTGCGGTCGAGGGTGACACTTGAAGTTGCAAGCCTACTGCCGTACATGCAACACCCCCCTTCGCCTCTCTGACAAAAAAAGCAAGGCTAGTTGCAGTCAGGAGGGAGACTTGTAGTTTCAATCGAGGGCGACACTTGCAATTGCAAGCCTACTATCACACATGCAACTCGCACCCCGCTCTCCCGCCGCCCCACTTACAAAACAAATGTCAGTTGCAACCGGGTGTGTGGGCATGCAGTTGTAGCCATGTGTGTAGGCAAGCAATTGCACTTGAGGGCGACACCTGTAGTTGCAAGCCTACTATTGGACATGCAACTAGCTCCTTCCCCTCTCCGACGAAAAATGCAAGGCCAGTTGCAGCAGGGAGGAGACATGCATTTGCGGTCAAGCGCACCACTTCTAGTTGCAAGTATAGTATCAGACATGCATCTCGCACCCCTCTCTCGCCGCCCCTTACCAAAAGAATGTGAGTTGCAACTGGGTATGTGGGCATGCAATTGCAGTCGAGAACGACGCTTAAAGTTGCAAGCCTATTGTTGGACATGCAACTGCCCCCTCCAACAAATGCCTAAAGGCAAGTTGTAGTCGGAGAGGAGACATGCAGTCGTGGTCGAGGGCGACACTTGTAGTTGCAAGTCTAGTATCGAACATGCAACTCACACCCTCTTCCAGCGCACCCTTACAAAAACAAAAAATGTCCAGTTGCCTTTGGGTGTGTAGGCATGTCGTTACAGTTGAGGGCGACACTTGCAATTGCAAGCCTACTATTGTACATGCAACTGCGCCCCCCTCTAACAAAAAAGCAAGGCCAGTTGCACTCAGAGAGGAGACATGCAGTTGCGGTCAAGGGCGACACTTGGAGTTCCAAGTCTAGTATCGGACATGCAACTCGCACCCCTGTCCCGTCATCCCCTTACAAAAACAAAATTATTAGTTGTAGTCGAATGTCTGGGCATGTGATTGCGATCGAGGGCGACACTTGTAGTTGCAAGCCTGCTGTTGGACATGCAACTACCCTCTCCCCCTCTCCAACAAAAAATGCAAGGCTCGTTACAGTCGGGAGCGAGACTTGTAGTTGAAATCGAGGGCGACAGTTGCAATTTCAAGCCTACTATCACACATGCAATTCGTATCCCGCTCTTTCGCCACCCACTTACAAAACAAATGTCCTCTACAGTCGGGTGTGTAGGCATGCAGTTGCAGTCGTGTGTGTAGGCATGCACTTGCGGTTGAGGGCAACACTTGCAGTTGCAAGCCTACTATTGGACATGCAACTGCCCCTCCCCCTCACCAACAAAAAAATGCAAGGCCAAGGAGACATGTAGTTGTGGTCGAGGGCGACACTTGAAGTTGCAAGTCTAGTATTGGACATGCAACCCGCACCTCGCCTGCCGCCCCTTACAAAAACAAAATATGTCATTTGCAGTCGTATGTGTGGGCATGTAGTTGCGGTCGACGGTGACGCTTGCAGTTGCAAGCCTACTATTGGACATGCAACTGCCCCTCCTCTCCGACAAAAAAACCTAAAGGCGGTTGCAGTCAGGGAAGAGACATGCAGTTGCGGACTAGAGGGACACTTGCAGTTGCAAGTCTAGTATCGGATATGCAACTCGCACCCCTCTTTCAGCGCCCACTTACAAATCCCACCACCCCGTTACAAAAAAATGCCCGTTTCAAGCCTACTATTGATCACGAATATTTGCAACTGGGTGTGTAGGCATGCAATTCAAAACAACATAACAACGCAACATATATGAGTGTTTTATCAATTATCGACTTTCTTTGGTATTTGCATCATATCAAAACAACATAAAGGAAAACCTAACAAAACAAGTAAACATTTTCAAATTTTTATTTGGAGCATACGAAAACACATAAATGGAGAAAATAGAATAGGAAAAACATGTACATCCATAATTGAAAGATACACTTCAGTATTGCAAAACTAAAAAAACCAACAAAAAAGCTTATAGTTTCACTAATGTAAATTCAGTTCAGATTCATGTTACACCCCCTCCCTTCCGCTCAGATTCACATTTGGTACTCGTATTCTTACTTGTAGCATATCCATACAAAAAAAGAAAGAATGAAGAAGAGATACATACCATCATGCCCAAATGGACATCTGTCCTCATGAGGCGGTGAATGAAAGGAAAAGCTATGAATCCATCATTGAGAGTCAGCAGGCGTTGGAGCTCCAAGTCCTCAGCCTCATTCAGTTGAAGCCCCCTAGTGTGAACGATGCCTTCATCATCGTCGCTGGAAGCTTCTCCATTTCATCATCTTCATCTGAAGCTTCTATGGCATCATGCTCATACATAGACTGCTCATCTCCAGATCCGTTGCCAATCTGGATCACGAAAACAACTACCCTAGGGGAGGCTCATCCAAGTAGGACAACACCAGCTGACCCTTCCCCGGTTTGTTGTTTGCATAAAACGTCCTCCAACCTCTCCCATACATTGTGCTCTGTGTGCGACCCGTGTGACACTTTACAGTGTACATCCGTTTGTTTGCCACAAACATCACCTCTTTTCTAGTCATGTGTTGAAACGGATCCTTTAATTGCATGGCAAAACCTATTTGGGTCGAACACAAAAATAAAAAACAAAGTCAGGAGTGGTATCATGACAAAAAACTAAATAAAAGAAACAAAGGATCAAGAAAATGGAAGATACAAAAACAATTAAAACAGAAACTGTTGAGTTACCTATGTGTTCTTGAAGTCCTGCCATACAAACATGCTGAAACCGCTTCCCTCGAGCAGACTCCACAAACCATCTCCTGTGCACATAAAAAGAAGAAAATAAATAAATGGGTAACTCACTAACAACCAAGGTAGTCAGAATCCTGATTCGACTGCTAGAATCCTACGACTTCACGACACTAAGGAAGCATGTCGATCCAAATCCCACTATGAATCCGGATCAGGTAGAATCCATGTTGAGTCGCGATCCAAATCATAGAATCCTGTACAAAACTATACAATCCCGACTATGCTAGGGACTACATGCGATTCTACTAGCTTATCTAAGCCGTTTGTTTAGTTGTAGAAAAATAACATGCCATCATCCAAACCCCTTTTCATATATCTCATGGACCCTTATTCTCCTCCCAAGTGCAAACGCTCAGCCGCAGACACCTTTGATCCATCTCTCAGAAACCCTAGATTGAAATTGAGGATCAGACTTGTCGACATATGGAGTTGGCGTGAAAAGGAGGATGCTTCAAGATTGATTGGAGAAGGAGAGCAAGACCCTTCAAGGTTTGGCATTGTAGGTCAGATAGACAAGTGATCGACTATTCACGCACTCTAAAAAGAACATTAGTAAATTTCATGCATTGAAGGTTTAAATGTTCTATATATTTCCCTCTCATATATGTTCCATACATGCGAGCTACATGGTAGGTTAGCCATAAAAAGAAGTGGAATACAACTAGCATTGATGTGTATGTTATTTGCTCCATATTTAGTGTCAAAACTCTATAGAACCCATATAAATTTTTTGTGTGCATACAAAATATCTTATTTTAGTAAATCTAGTAGAATCCTCGATTCCACGACTCGATCTTACGATCGACTCTGTTTGAGGAAAACCGATCCGAGTCCGAATCCCGACTTTGACTACCTAGCTAACAACACACTACAGAAAAAGTAAGAAAAGGGATTCAGAAAAGCATAATAAAAAATGAACGATTTCGAAACATCTAGAGAATTTATTTTGCTATTTTTATCTCAATATTCATGCAACTTTATGACTGTGTGAACAAAGACCCTGCTTACCAGATGCTAAACCCCATTTATTTACACAACAAAAAGTACTATTGCTGCCCCTAATTAATCTAAGGTAGTAGTGGTGACAAACTACCAAGGGCATGTGCCATCAAATTTCCCTGCTGTGTTAACACTCAGCAGAAAATAACAACAGATCAACCTGTCAAAAAAGAATGACTAGCAGAGGTTATATCCTAGCAAAAAGGTTAACTTAGGCAGCCTAAACACATGCTCCTGCTATATAGAGGGGGTAAAACACACTCTTTGTTTAATCTCTGTGCAGGACATGTGTAGGTAGGGTGCTTGTTTACATTAGCGCAAAGCAAAGACTAAAAAAAATAAAAACTTGTATCTCCATGGTTTAACATGGCTTGTTTATTTTTTTATCCTACAAAGAAATTGCACCTGTTTTACTAAGTGTCACAAAGTCATAGTATAAGATTATCAGTGCTGGGTAGTACTTTTTCTCAAATGCTAGACCAGACCTGCTCAGCTAAAATCCTAAGGAACTTCTCTAAGTACCTACAAGCATAAAAATTAGTAGTACCTGTAGTACTACTTCCAGTCAGTCCAAGGAGAAACTTCATGTCAGTCTCCTAGAGCTACTGGACTTTAGTACTACTACTAGTTGTAAAAAAGATTTACTGGAGAGTACCAAACTAGTAAATGGGTTTAGTGAAAAACTGAAAAAATATTCAACATACTGCTTGAAAAGGGGGCATGACAAACAATCAACATGCCACTGCTAGTAAAATGGGTTCAGTAAAAAGCGTACTCTTCTTTCCCTAAGAATGATTTCAACATTCTACTGAGTCACATGGGTTCAGTAAAATATCATACTGCTAGTAACAAAAATGGATTCGGTAATCATGCCCACCTCACACAATCTACAGTATAAAAACCAAAAGCAAAACAAAGAAACATTTAGAGTGCCACTAAAAAACTGTATTCAACATCTGTCCATAAAAAAATTGAATCTACATTATATGAATGCCTGCATACCTACATACCAATAAAATCGAACAACGTTCTTGAAACACAAACACAAATGAAATCAAAATAAAAAAGCTAAACTCTGGGGAGATTCTTTGCTTCAAACTACTAATCAGTACTTGATCCAAACAAATCGGAACCCACACAAACAATCCCCCTCTTCAGATCTATGGTATAGCGCCAACGAAAAATAACAAACAAGTTAGGGATAACTTACTCCACCAGCAGCGTCGCTCATCCTCTCTTGCTGGGAGTGCAGTAGCACGCCGATCTATCCATCCATAGAAATCCTGCAGCTCGGAGACTCTTTTCCCTCTATGGAGTTCTTTGGATTCGAGAGAGGGGAATGGAGAGAGACGAAGTGGAGTGACAGTAATTGCGAGTTCCCCTCCTCTTGTTGACCACGGGTGGTTGCTCCCCCTTGCGTCTCTGTAGTAAATGTAAAAAAAGAAGCCCCAAAAAACAATACAGAACAACCAAAAAAGTTATTGAACAAAAAGATCAGTTACAGTCAGGCCCAACCGATACAGAAAGACAGAAAACTGTTTGCTCCTCTACTCATCTGAACCATGCTATCCATTGTTCGTGGAGTTGATCAGAGCAACTTTGGATGTTTTTCAGTACTAAGTTTACTAGCAACTTGTACATGCCCTCTTCCTAGTTTCAAGAAAAGAATAGATAGACATGGTGATACACGGCTGGTTAACTTCCCTATATTAAGTAGCTTAGTTAACAAAAATCATGTATTGGCTAGTTCATAAACTTCAGCAAAGAGTATGGAGACACTTGAATACTGGATCTTCAAGGGTTAACAAAAAAGTAATGTGTTAACAAAAAATTGTTGTGTTACCTAGTTAACTTTCTGTATCAACTAGATAAAACTCAGAAAAACTGAATGTATATAGAAAAATGTTATAAACTAGTGTAGCAACTTCTTCAAAAAGGAAATCCTCTGACGCTTCCGTGTAAGTGATTTCTGCATGATATCCTCTCTCTTCTAACTCTGGATCTTCAAGACATAGCTCTTTTCCTTTTGCATTTTTGTCGCTCTTAGGGTCGCTTGCTTCGTCATCCATGTCAGTGCCCGTGTGTATTCATAAATGTATACAATACATTAGTATTGAAAAACAAGTTTTAGAAAACAGAGGGGTGTGACAAAGTATGACATAGAAGAAACTAAAATCATGCCACTAGCTAGAAGAGAATTTCTACTACTAGTTAGTAATTCAGCATGTCATTCCCCCTAGCACACAAAATCTGAACAAAAAAATTGTACACAAGACAACCTCAAAGATTGAACATAAGCGCATTTCAAGAAATTAAAAAAATCTGAACAAAAGGTAAACAATATGAACATATACACAACAGCTACTTAGTTATGCCAACACACAAACACACACGCATAGGCACCCATGCACGCAATCTTAGGTGGGGCATTCCAACCCTTCAAAAAGTCTGACTCCCGAAACAGGGGCACCGTCGGTGTCATTTATCGCAAAAAATGAACCTGGAACGAGCTCAAACATACCAGCCAAAAAGGCTTGTACAAGGTAACTGATAAAAACATTTGAACTTCAATCTGCCACTAAATAAAGCAAAATCTCAGAAACTTGACATAAATTATGAAGACAAAAATCAAATAGAAATGAAATTAAGGTAATGATTTGATGTGTTTAAGTATAGCTCCAGGATCCTCATATATTCATGAGAGAGTGGTGCCATCCATTGAATTTAACTAACGGTTCTTAACACTACTCCAGAAATACACATAAAAACAAAAATAGAACACACACAAGCCAAAATCTGAACAAATTATCATGGAGCCATTCAAATGCAAAAATCGAAAACTACTTTCTCTATGGTCTTGACGAGACCTACTTTGACCAGAGCTACTTTGTTTGTTGTTACGACACTTGAGTATTAGGTTGTACAGAGGGATAAAACATCATCATGGAGCCATTCAAAATCCAAAATCATGTCTACATGCATCAGGTTTGGGATGGATTTTCAGTAGACACACTTTCAAAATAATTTTTCTTGCTTGAACGCTTTGCTCTTGCCCCCAATCCCCCACAAAAGCGAAAAAATATGTGTTGAAAACTGGCCCGTCTCACTCCTATCCTGCCGCCCTCCGACAAAAACGCAAACTTAGTTGCGGGGAGTGGAGCAGGAAGGCAGGGGGATAACTTACCTGCTCTGCCTACTGTCGAACATGTAGGGTGACACTTGTAGTTGCAAGCCTACTATTGAAGATGCAACTCCCATCCTCCAACAAAACAAAAGACTAGTTGCAACCATGTTGGAAGATATGCAATTGCAGTCAGGGGTGACAGTTGCAGTTGCATGCCTAGTACTGGACATGCAACTGCCCCCTCCCTTCCGCTCAGATTCACATTTGGTACTTGTATTCTTACTTGTAGCATATCCATACAAAAAAAGAAAGAATGAAGAAGAGATACATACCATCATGCCCAAATGGACATCTGTCCTTGTGAGGCGGTGAATGAAAGGCAAAGCTATGAATCCATCATTAATAGTCAGCAGGTGTTGGAGCTCCAAGTCCTCAACCTCATTCAGTTGAAGCCCCCTAGTGTGAACGATGCCTTCATCATCGTCACTAGAAGCTTCTCCATTTCATCATCTTCATCTGAAGCTTCCATGGCATCATCCTCATACATAGACTGCTCCACTAGTAGAAAACCCCCATTCGTCCCGGTTGGTAAGGGCCTTTTGTCCCGGTTTGTGAACCGGGACTAAAGGGTCGTTACTAATGCCCTAATCCTTTAGTCCCGGTTCTTACACGAACCGGGACAGATGGGCCTCCATGTGGCCAGTGCGCCAAGCCCAGGAAGAAGGACCTTTGGTCCCGGTTGGTGGCCCCAACCGGGACCAATAGGCATCCATGCGTCAGCATTTCAGGGGCTGGGTTTTTTGTTTTTTTGAAGGGGGGGGGGTTGGGGGTTTGGGGGTTTAATTTAGGTGTTTCATATATTGTGTTAGCTAGCTAATTAGTAGAGAGAAGTGTCCTCTCTTATGTCCATGCTTGGTCGATGCTATATATACGTATATATAGATAAGACTAGACACGCTAGCTAGTAAGCAAATGAAGGAAACAGAAGATCGTCATGAACATATGCATACAGAGATAAGTGATATCGGCCACCTCTCCTTCTCCGAGAGATTGGTCAAACAACTAGTTCTCGTATATCTATCCGACACTACCGGCTACATATATACAATAACTATCTCTTACATTGTAATTAATGTCCTAATTATATATGAACACAGGGTCCACATAGTATTCTCCGTCTTCAGCGATCACGTGGTCAAGGAAGAATGCCGCCAATTCCTCTTGAATTGCTCGCATACGATCTGGTGCTAGGAGTTCATCCCGCATCCGAAACATCTAATTTGAACAAGGGGGTCAATACATATATATATATATATATATATATATATATATATATATATATATATGAATAAATGAAACTCAACACAAATGATGGTAATAAAATAAAATTGTGAATATTATTTCTTACGCACTTCATATTGTTCATTAGAGTAGCCCCGTTCACAGGTCGTGTGGTGGATGGACTCGCAAATGTAGTATCCACAGAAATCATTCCCTTGTTCCTGCCACAACCACTTTACAAGAAGTAGAGGTCAATCAAATTGATAAGCAAGCATGCCAAATGGTATTTATGAAACTAGCGCTTGAATCACTAGGAGATGCGTGGAACATGTTACTATAGTACTTACTTTCGGGTGTCTAAATTGCAGCTTCTTCGGCAGTCCCAGAGCTTTTTTGGTGAATTTTCTCCAAACCCCGCCAGACAAAGAAAACAATTACTTGATATCAGGAAATGAACAAAGTTGCTGATATGGTGGATAACGATCGATTTAACTTACTTCTCGAGCATTTGAGTCATGTCCGCATAGTCTTGGGGATCTTTTTGTCTCGAGTCTAAGACGGTTACTAGGCCCTGCTCAAGCTTAATCTCTAGGAGAATATAGTGGAACCTGCGCACGCATGCATAACTCATCAATTACATTACTATAACCTGGACTAATAAGGGAAACCGAATATGCACAAGACAGTAACACTCACTTGAAGTTGTAAGGAAAGAGTATTATATCTTTGTTTTCATTTATTACCAACGATCGTAGCAAGTTGGCCTCGGTATCTTCGGCACGATATTTAACTTCAGTTGCATCTATGAGATTTGTGTTAATGAACCCAATATCACTGATTTGTCTTTTCTTCAATTCGGCGATCTTCAATCTGCATAATATAGTGAGGATAATTATAAATACATGCAATGAAACAGCTGACCTATATAGAGAGACTTAATGACAGAAGTAGTACTACTTACAGACAGTAGCAAGTGACCGTTGCTTTATCGAGGGCCTTTTGACTGAAAAACTGGAAGAACTCCTCAAATGGAACATTCAATAGTCCAATTCCAACGAGGTCATGCTCCTCTCTAACTCTCAGCGTCAAAGTATTCCTCCCCCTAGACTCTCTGCAGGTTTTCATGTACCAATCATGGAATCTTCGCATCATCGTTGTTAGAGATCTTTCATCTTTGACGAGAGGCTTCCCGTACTCATATTTGTGTTCCTCCACCTCCAAGAACTCATAATGTACATTGTCGGGCAGGTAATCTCCAAGATTGCTATAACCGAGCACCATCCTCGGATCATTAGTAGGCACCTTGAGCGGGGGGCACGATTGGTTCGCTTTTTCGCCGAGCTGGGGAATTTTTTTCCCAGCTCATCGTTCTTTTAACCTTTGATCACTGACAGTACTTCCCGACTGCTCCGCTTTGACAAATGACTTTGCAATAATGCGGTCATAGTTGCCTTTCGGCGGAGACTTTGCTGGTTTTTTCAGGGCAGCCAGAGTGCGCTTCATTTTCACCGGATCTACCTTCTCCTCCGGAGGTGGATTTTTCTTTTCTTTCACCCCTTCAAAGAAGTTCCTCACTTCGGCTCACACGATCTTGGCGTTCTCCTCTGGGGTCCTCTCGTATGGTAACTTCTCCGGAGTCTTCAGAGAAGGACCGAATCTGTATTGCCTCCCGCCTCTGGCTATACTGCTAGACGCCGGCAGAGCAGACAGAGCGGCTGCGGCTGTCTTCTTTCCTTGCTTACGAGGCGGAGGAGAAGGACTACGACGTGCCGAAGCAGCCGGAGCGGCGGCGGGTCTCTTCCGCCCTTGCTGACGAGGCAGAGAAGGAGGAGGCTAGCTGCTCGGGCGCGCCGGCGCAGGCGGAGAAGGAGGTGGAGTGCCACCACACGCTGGAGAAGGAGGCTGAGTGCCCTGATCACTCGCTGGAGTAGGAGGCGGAGGAGGAGGCAGAGTGCCCTGACTCGCTGGAGGAGGAGGAGGCAGAGGCGGCTAGTTCAGAAGCTTGATGAGCTCCTTTCGCCATAGGCATGGAGTCAATAGACAAGAACCCAGCCGAGTCTCCCCTTCACCGGTAGGGTAGTCAAGTTGGAGGTCCTCAAATCCCTCCATTATTTCATCCACCGTCACCTTGGCATATCCTTCTGGAATCGGACTACAATGAAAAGTTGCGCCGGGTTCAGTAGGTCGAACAGAGCCGACAGCCGCCTTGACTTTGAAGTTCTGCCATTGCATCATAAGGTGGAAATGTTGAGACTCCGTGATAGCATCCATGGGGTAGCTAGTAGGAGCCGTCAAGACATGCTCCGGCTGAAGCAGCTCGGTGGAAGCCATGCTGCTTCTCTGCTGAGATGGCGGGGTAGCTTCGGGGGTAGTTTCGACAAGTCGCTTGCTGCGAGCTACTTCTCGTTCCTCTAGCGCTTGAACCCTTTCGTGCAACGTCTAAATTTGGGCATGCTCCACTTTTTTCCTCCTCTCCTGGCATTTGTAACCGCCTGCATCCGGAAAACCAGCATTCCACGGAACGGAGGCTGGCGTGCCTCGTGTCCGTCCAGGGTGCTCAGGATTCCCGAGGGCCATTGTGAGCTCGTCGTTCTCTCTGTCTGGAACGAACGTCCCTTGCTGCGCTGCATCGATATAATGCTTTAGCTTCTTGACTGTTATGTTCATTTGCTCGTCCGTCCAAACGCATTTCCCTGATACAGGGTCCAAGGTTCTGCCAGCCCCGAAGAACCAAGTCCGGCAATGGTCTGGCCGGTTCATTGTCTCTGGTTCGATCCCTTTATCAAGCAGATCATTCTCAGCCTTGGCCCACTTAGGCCGGGCTTTGAGGTAGCCACCTGACCCCGTGCGATGGTGAAGCTTCTTCTTTGCAGCATTTTTCTTGTTTGTCGCCGACATCTTCTTACTCTTTTCTGATGTCTTGTAGGCCACAAATGCGGGCCAGTGATCTCTGATCTTCTCATATCTGCCGATGAATTCTGGTGTCTCTTCTTTGTCGACAAATGTTTTCAGCTCATTCCTCCACCTCCTGAATAGGTCTGCCATCTTCTTGAGAGCATGAGACTTGGTTAATTGCTCTTTAACTGGCTCCTCCGGATCCTCTCTGGCGGCAGGGCGAAATTTTCCTTTAGCTCAGTCCAAAGATCATCTTTCTTAGGCTTACACCATTGCTGGATGCTGATCGGGATCTTGTCCCTAACAAGAACCCCACACTAAGCAGCAAATGCTTCCTTTGTACGGATGGGTTCAATCGGCATGCCATCGCGCACGATTTCTATGATCTCAAACCTTTCATCCGAGCGCAACTTTTTCTTCGGGCGTCGTCTCTTTACCGAAGTTGTGCTCGATCCGGAGGGCTAGAAAAAAGAAGAATTATACGAGAGTTAATTAATATGTGTACATACCAAAACAATGAATGCATCAATTAGCTAGTCATCACATGCTTAACTAATATATTTACCTGGCCGGACTCTGTTCGATCACCGGAGCCGTCACCACGGGCTCCGTCTTACACCAGCATTGGGTCACCGGAGCCATCATAATCATGTCTTTCCTCCTCCACTCTTCGATCACCGTAGCCTGCTTCTTCTTCACCCTGTTCTACTTCCAGACCATCATTGTCGTTAAGATACGACATGACATCACCTCCGGCTAAGATTATGTCCCCCAACACCTATTCTTGTTCCTCGTCTTGTCCGAACTCCATTGTTTCTGCAAATATTACAACATGGCAATTATTACACAAACATGACATGAGGGGGTTATATCGACAACGACGACATACATACATGGGAAAATACTGTTATCAAGGAGGGGGTAGGTCGAACCCCCCTCGTGTTGAAGTTATCGAGACACGGGGTATATCGACAACGACATATCCGATAAAAATAAGAAGACGAAGAAGAAATAAAGAGGAGAAGAAGATATTAATAGAGTAGAAGATTAAAGAAAAAAAGAATAAAAAAGAGAGGAGAAGAATATATTAATAGAGGAGAAGATTGAAGAAAAAAAAGAAGAAAAAAAAGAGGAGAAGAAGAAAGAAATAGAGGAGAAGAAGAGAAAAAAGAATATTATGTTTTCTCTTATTCTCCTCTATTTCTTTCTTCTTCTCCTCTTCTTTTTCTTCTTTTTTCTTCTTCTTATTTATTTCTCCTCTTCTTCCTCTCCTCTTCTTCTCCTTTGTTCCTCTTCTTATTTTCCTTTTTTCTCTCACTCTTTTTCTTCTTCTTCCTTTCCTAGCTAGATATATAAAACTTTTCTAAAAATGCAACTTTTGCATACATACGTGGGAAAATAATATTATCGGGGAGGGGTAGGTCGAACCCCCCTCGTGTTGAAGTTATCGGGACACGGGGTATATCGACAATGACATATTCGATAAAAATAAGAAGACGAAGAAGAAATTAAAAAGAGGAGAAGAAGATATTAATAGAGGATAAGATTGAAGAAAAAAAAGAAGAAAAAAAAGAGGAGAAGAAGATATTAATAGAGGATAAGATTGAAGAAAAAGAAGAAGAAAGAAATAGAGGAGAAGAAGAAAGAAATAGAGGAGAATCCTCTATTTGTTTCTTCTTCTCCTCTTCTTTTTCTTCTTTTTCTTCTTCTTATTTATTTCTCCTCTTCTTCCTCTCCTCTTCTTCTCCTTTCTTCCTCTTCTTATTTTCCTTTTTCCTCTCATTCTTTTTCTTCTTCTTCCTTTCCTAGCTAGATATATAAAACTTTTCTAAAAATGTAACTTTTGCATATATACATGGGAAAATAATATTATCGGGGAGGGGATAGGTCGAACCCCCCATCGTGTTGAAGTTATCGGGACACGGGGTATATCGACGACGACAGACCCGATAAAAAAAAATAAGAAGATGAAGAAGAAATAAAAAGAGGAGAAGGAGAAAGGAATAGAGGAGAAGATCGAAGAAAAAAAGATGAAAAAAGAGGAGAAGAAGAAAGGAATAGAGAGGAGATGAAGAAAAAATAGAATTTTTTTCTATTTTTTTTCTTCTCCTCTATTCCTTTCTTCTTCTCCTCTTCCTTTTCTTCCTCTCCTCTTCTTCTCCTCTTCCTTTTCTTCCTCTCCTCTTCTTCTCCTTTTTCCTCTTCTTATTTTCCTTTTTCCTCTCCTAAATATTTAAAACTTTTCTAAAAATGAAATTAACCTAAAATGTACTAAATCAGAGAACATATATAGATAATCCTTTTCTCAATATATAAATCTAACTTTTTTGCATATATGAACATATATACACAGAGAACATACAAACATATATACATTTTTATAAAAAAGCAAAATACAAATCATCATACATATGAAAAAAAATCTGAAAAGAAGCAACATACACAATACATATACTCACATATATACATACATATATATATAATCTGAAAAAAACAAGCATATAATATATGAAAAAAGGAACAGGGGAGGGGCGGAGCCGGCCGGACCAAGGGAGGGGCAGGGGCGCGGTTTCGGCGGTGAGGATGGCGACGGGGCAGGGGGCGCGCGTTCGGCGGTGAGGACGGCGACGGG
>NC_041382.1:695920952-695922002 GCF_002162155.2 Triticum dicoccoides | reverse complement strand
AGGGCGACGGCGACGGCGGGGGCGCGCGACGTGCGTCGGGGCAGTGCGGCGATCGGCGACAGCGTCGGGCGAGGGCACGGGCGACGGCGAGCGGGCGACGACGACGACCTCGGGCGGCTAGGGGGGGCGACGGCGACGTCGGGGCAGGGGCCGGCATCGAGGAGCAGCGCAGCAGCCTAGCGGCGTTGGAGAGAAGAATGACGAGTGAGGGGAAATTTCCTAAGTGTTTGGTTATATAGAAACGGCTTTGGTCCCGGTTCATGGCATCAACCGGGACTAATGCCCCCCTTCAGTCCCGGTTGGTGCCACCAACCGGGACCAAAGGCCTCTTTTCAGCAGCCCAAAGGGCGGGAAGCGGCGGCCTTTGGTCCCGGTTGGTAGCACCAACCGGGACTAAAGGGTGGCATTGGTCCTGGTTGGTGCCACCAACCAGTCCCAGTTGGTGGCACCAACCGAGACCAAAGGCCTTGTGCTGGAACTGGCGCGGTGCGGTGGGATGTTTAGTCCCACCTCGCTAGCCGAGAGGCTTCGACAGTGGTTTATAAGCGCTGCTGCGCTAACCACTTCGAGCTCCTCTCAAATGCAGGCTTACGGGCCTAAAGTCACTTTATCTGCCTGTGGGCCTACTAGGCCTCCTGCGGGCCTGAATCCAGGCCCATGGTAGGGTTTCTAGTCGTATTCAGGCCGTGGGGGCCCAGTAGGTGGCACTTTTTTTGTTTTTTTGTTTTCTTTGTTGCTTTATTTATTTTATTTTGTTTCTACTTATAACAAAATACTTAATGTTGCTATTTTTATTTTTTTTCCAGTTTTTTTGTTTTGTTTTTTGCATTATTTATTTTCTTTTGTTTCTTGCTTTATTTTTTAATTTTTTTGCTTTTAGGTCAGAAAAATTATAAACTTTCTGTTAATGCTATTAGTTTTCAAATTTGAATAGTTAAAATTTGAATTCTTTGAAATTTGTGTGAATCACAAGTTTGTGATTAACTTTACTATAAAAATGGTTTTTTTTCCATTTTTTTGTTTTGTTTTTTTGCATTATTTATTTTCTTT
>NC_041382.1:695919507-695920942 GCF_002162155.2 Triticum dicoccoides | reverse complement strand
GTTAGTGCCATTAGTTTTAGAAAAATTATAAACTTTTTGTTAGTGCCATTAGTTTTCAAATTTGAATAGTTAAAATTTGAATTGTTTGAAATTTGTGTGAATCACAAGTTTGTGATTAACTTAACTATAAAAATAGTTTTTTTTTTCAGTTTTTTGTTTTGTTTTTTGCATTATTTATTTTCTTTTGTTTCTTGCTTTATTTTTAATTCTTTTTTATTTTAGGTCAGAAAAATTATAAACTTTTTGTTAGTTCCATTAGTTTTCAAATTTGAATAGTTAAAATTTGAATTCTTTGAAATTTGTGTGAATCACAAGTTTGTGATTAACTTTACTATAAAAATAGTTTTTTTTTCCTGTTTTTTGTTTTGTTTTTTGCATTATTTATTTTCTTTTGTTTTTTGCTTTAATTTTTAATTCTTTTTTGCTTTTAGGTTAGCAAAATTATAAACTTTCTGTTAGTGCCATTAGTTTTAGAAAAATTATAAACTTTCTGTTAGTGCCATTAGTTTTCAAATTTGAATAGTTAAAATTTGAAATCTTTGAAATTTGTGTGAATCACAAGTTTGTGATTAACTTACTAAAAAAATGAGCATAGATGTGCTTATAGAGAAAATTCAACCTAAATTCATAGTAAATTTCTATTAATTTCAGAGAAATTCACTATGAATTTAGGTTAAACTTTTCCCTATAAGGCATCTATTTTCATTTTGAGAGGATCTCAACAAGGCAGAGAGGGAAGGGCTTATAAACCGATGTGAGCCCCCTTCGTTTGGCGAGGTGGGACTAAACTCTGCCCGCAATGAGGACCAACCCTTTTGTCCCGGTTTGTGGCACAAACCGGGACTAATGGTCATGGGCCAGGGGCGAGGAGCATTGGTCCCGGTTGGTGCCACGAACCGGGACCAATGCCCCCTTTAGTCCCGGTTGGTGGTACCAACCGGGACCAAAGGCCTTGCGCTGCCCGCGGCCAAAAGTTTAGTCCCACCTCGCTAGTTGAGAGGGGCTCGGAGTGGTTTATAAGCCCCACTGCGGCTGCCCTCTCAAGCTCCTCTCAAATGCAGGCTTACTGGCCTAATCTCACACTATGTTGTCTGTGGGCCTATTGGGCCTTCTGCGGGCCTAATCCTGGCCCAGGTTGGGTTTCTAGTCGTATTCAGGCCGTGGTAGCCCAATAGATGCAGTTTTTTTTACTTTTTTTTCTAGTTTTTTTTTGTTTTTTGCATTATTTATTTTCTTTTGTTCTTGCTTTATTTTTTAAATTTTTTTGCTTTTAGGTCAGAAAAATTATAAACTTTCTGTTAGTGCCATTAGTTTTCAAATTTGAATAGTTAAATTTGAATTCTTTGAAATTTGTGTGAATCACAAGTTTGTGATTAACATTACTATAAATTTTTTTTTTCATTTTTTGTTTTGTTTTTTGCATTATTTATTTTCT
>NC_041382.1:695882430-695919292 GCF_002162155.2 Triticum dicoccoides | reverse complement strand
GGTCAGCAAAATTATAAACTTTCTATTAGTGCCATTAGTTTTTGAAAAACTATAAACTTTCTGTTAGTGCCATTAGTTTTCAAATTTGAATAGTTAAAATTTGAATTCTTTGAAATTTGCGTGAATCACAAGTTTGTGATTAACTTTACTATAAAAATATTTTTTTCCAGTTTTTTTGTTTTGTTCTTGGCATTATTTTTTTTCTTTTGTTTTTTGCTTTATTTTTTAATTCTTTTTGCTTTTAGGTCAGAAAAATTGTAAACTTTCTGTTAGTGCAATTAGTTTTAGAAAAATTATAAACTTTCTGTTAGTGCCATTAGTTTTCAAATTTGAATATTTAAAATTTGAATAATGGTATTATGAGGGCCGAACCATAAGATATTAAAGCATTTCAAATGAACTCTGAAAAAGTTGAAAGTTGGCATGGTATCATAATTTCACCCACATAGCATGTGCATGTACAAAACGGACAATGGTATCATACTCGTCTGTTATAAAGTTGGCATGGTATCATCATAATAGTTGCGGGAGAAAGTCTTCACTTTTTCTTCGCTTGTGTCATTTGCTTATTGCGCCGTAACCATGGATAATCTTCATCGTTTATCAGGATGCTTGGGTCAGCCTTGACTTTGAAGGGAGGAATTTCATGAAACTTTTCATAATCTTCAGACATGTCTGTCTTGCCCTCCACTCCCATGATGTCCCTTTTTCCTAAAAGAACTATGTGGCGCTTTGGCTCATCGTATGATGTATTCGCTTCCTTATCTTTTCTTTTTCTCGGTTTGGTAGACATGCCCTTCACATAGATAACCTGTGCCACATCATTGGCTAGGACGAACGGTTCGTCTGCATACGCAAGATTGTTGAGATCCACTGTTGTCATTCCGTACTGTGGGTCTACCTGTACCCCGCCTCCTGACAGATTGACCCATTTGCACTTAAACAAAGGGACCTTAAAATCATGTCCGTAGTCAAGTTCCCATATGTCCACTATGTAACCATAATATGTGTCCTTTCCCCTCTCGGTTGCTGCATCAAAGCAGACACCGCTGTTTTGGTTGGTGCTCTTTTGATCTTGGGTGATCGTGTAAAATGTATTTCCATTTATCTCGTATCCTTTGTAAGTCAATACAGTCAAAGATGGTCCCCTGGACAACAAGTACAGCTCAGCACAAATAGTGTTGTAACCTCGAAGACGTGTTTCCAACCAACTGCTGAAAGTCCTGATGTGTTCACATGTAATCCAGTCGTTGCACTGCTCCGGGTGTTTGGAGCGCAGACTGTTCTTGTGTTCATCGACATACGGGGTCACCAAGGTAGAGTTCTGTAGAACTGTGTAGTGTGCTTGAGACCAAGAATATCCGTCCCTGCATATTATTGAGGCCCCTCCCAGCGTGCCTTTTCTAGTCAGTCTCCCTTCATACCGCGATTTAGGGAGACCTATCTTCTTAAGGCCAGGAATGAAGTCAACACAAAACCCAATGACATCCTCTGTTTGATGGCCCATGTAGATGCTTCCTTCTGGCCTAGCGCGGTTACAGACATATTTCTTTAGGACTCCCATGAACCTCTCAAGGGGAACATATTGTGTAGAAATACAGGCCCCAAAATGACAATCTCGTTGACTAGATGAACTAGGGCGTGCGTCATGATATTGAAGAAAGATGGTGGGAACACCAGCTCGAAACTGACAAGACATTGCGCCACATCACTCCTTAGCCTTGGTACGATTTCTTGATCAATCACCTTCTGAGAGATTGCATTGAGGAATGCACATAGCTTCACAATGGCTAATCGGACGTTTTTCGGTAGAAGCCCCCTCAATGCAACCGGAAGCAATTGCGTCATAATCACGTGGAAGTCATGAGACTTTAGGTTGTGGAACTTTTTCTCTGGCATATTTATTATTCCCTTTATATTCGACGAGAAGCCAGTCGTGACCTTCATACTGAGCAGACATTCAAAGACGATTTCTTTCTCTTCTTTCGTAAGAGCGTAGCTGGCAGGACCTTTATACTGCTTCGGAGGCATGCCGTCTTTTTCGTGCAAATGTTGCAGGTCCTCCCGTGCCTCAGGTGTATCTTTTGTCTTCCCATAAATGCCCAAGAAGCCTAGCAGGTTCACACAAAGGTTCTTCGTCACGTGCATCACGTCGATTGAAGAGCGGACCTCTAGGTCTTTCGAGTAGGGTAGGTCCCAAAATATAGATTTCTTCTTCCACATGAGTGCGTGTCCCTCAGTGTCATTCGGGACAGCTAGTCCGCCAGGACCCTTTCCAAAGATTACGTGTAAATCATTGACCATAGCAAGTACGTGATCACCGGTACGCATGGCGGGCTTCTTCCGGTGATCTGCCTCGCCTTTGAAATGCTTGCCTTTCTTTCGACATTGATGGTTGGTTGGAAGAAATCGACGATGGCCCAGGTACACATTCTTCCTCCATTTGTCTAGGTATATACTTTCAGTTTCTTCTAAACAATGTGTGCATGCGTGGTATCCCTTGTTTGTCTATCCTGAAAGGTTACTGAGAGCAGGCCAATCGTTGATGGTTACAAACAGCAACGCGTGCAGGTTAAATTCCTCTTGTTTGTGCTCATCCCACGTACGTACACCGTTTCCATTCCACAGATGTAAAAGTTCTTCAACTAATGGCCTTAGGAACACATCAATGTCGTTGTCGGTTTGCTTATGGCCTTGGATGAGAATTGGCATCATAATGAACTTCCGCTTCATGCAGATCCAAGGAGGAAGGTTATACATACATAGTGTCACGGGCCAGGTGCTGTGATTGCTGCTCTGCTCCCCGAAAGGATTAATGCCATCCGCGCTTAAACCAAACCATACGTTCCTTGGGTCACTTGCAAACTCATGCCAGTACTTTCTTTCGATTTTTCTCCACTGCGACCCGTCAGCAGGTGCTCTCAACTTCCCGTCTTTCTTACGGTCCTCACTGTGCCATCACATCAACTTGGCATGCTCTTCATTTCTGAATAGATGTTTCAACCATGGTATTATAGGAGCATACCACATCACCTTCGCAGGAACCCTTTTCCTGGGGGCTCACCAACAACATCACCAGGGTCATCTCGTCTGATCTTATACCGCAATGCACCGCATACCGGACATGTGTTCAGATCCTTGTACGCACCGCGGTAGAGGATGAAGTCATTAGGGCATGCATGTATCTTCTGCACCTCCAATCCTAGAGGGCATACGATCTTCTTTGCTGCGTATGTACTGTCGGGCAATTCGTTATCCTTTGGAAGCTTCTTCTTCAATATTTTTAGTAGCTTCTCAAATCCTTTGTCAGGCACAGCATTCTCCGCCTTCCACTGCAGCAATTCCAGTATGGTACTGAGCTTTGTGTTGCCATCTTTGCAATTGGGGTACATCCCTTTTTTGTGATCCTCTAACATGTGATCGAACTTTAGCTTCTCCTTTTGACTTTCGCATTGCGTCCTTGCATCGACAATGACCTGGCGGAGATCATCATCATCGGGAGCATCATATGGTTCCTCATGATCTTCAGCAGCTTCCCCCGTTGCAGCATCATTAGGCACATTGTCTGGTTCCTCTTGATCTTTAGTAGCTTCCCCCATTACAGCATCACCGTATTCAGGGGGCACATAGTTGTCATCATCCTCTTCTTCTTTGCCGTCTTCCATCATAACCCCTATTTCTCCGTGCCTCGTCCAAACATTATAGTGTGGCATGAAACCATTGTAAAGCAGGTGGGTGTGAAGGATTTTCCGGTCAGAGTAAGACTTCGTATTCCCACATTTAGGGCATGGACAACACATAAAAGCATTCTGCTTGTTTGCCTCAGCCACTTCGAGAAAATCATGCACGCCCTTAATGTACTCGGAGGTGTGTCTTTCACCGTACATCCATTGCCGGTTCATCTGCGTGCATTATATATAACTAAGTGTGTCAAAAACCATTACAGAACATCATGGATAGATAATTAAGTGACCAAATTAATAGAAGTTCATCATCACATTAAAACCAAAGTACATACATAGTTCTCATCTAACAACATATATATAGCTCTCCAGAGCATCTAATTAATTAAACCATACATTGAAACTATGTAAAACATTTCAATGCGAAAACAAATGCGATCATAATCGCAACCAAGGTAACAATTGATCCAACGGCATAATGATACCAAGCCTCGGTATGAATGGCATATTTTCTAATCTTTCTCATCTTCAACTGCATTGCATCCATCTTTATCTTGTGATCATCGACGACATCCGCAACATGCAACTCCAATATCATCTTCTCCTCCTCAATTTTTTTATTTTCTTCCTTCAAGTAATTATTTTCTTCTTCAACTAAATTTAACCTCTCGACAATAGGGTCGGTTGGAATTTCCGGTTCAACTACCTCCTAGATAAATAAAATCTATGTCACGTTGGTCGGCATAATTGTCATAAACAATAAATGAACCAAATAGTTATAAAAAGATAATATATACCACATCCGAATCATAGCCAGGACGAGGGCCGACGGGGGCGGATACCAAAACCATCGCACTATATAATAACAAGCAATAATAAAAGTAAGAAAATTAGACAAGTATCTATCTAAAGTAAGAATTTTTTCTTTCAGAAAGAAGATAAGAACAAGAGGCTCACCATGGTGGTGCCGGCAACGAGATCGGTGCGGGCGATCGACAACGGTGAAGACGGGAATGGGACGTGACGGGCCGCTAAACCTAGACAAATCTCAAGGAAAATGGAGCTTTGAGGTCGAGCTTCAAGAGGAGAAAGCTTAACTAGTGTGGCTCGGGCATTTCATCGAACACCTCATGTGCATAGGAGGTGAGCTAGAGCACCACAAAGCCCTACCCTCGCCGACCAGAGAAAAACATAGCACTGGGGTGCTCTGCTTGCGGGCGAGGGGTATATATGGGCACCTCATTGGTCCCGGTTCGTGGCATGAACCGGGACTAAAAGGAAGCCTGTGGTCCCGGTTCAAGCCACCAACCGGGACCAATGGTGGTGGGCCAGGAGCAAGGCCCATTGGTCCCAGTTCGTCCCACCAATCGGGACTAAAGGGGCATGACGAACTGGGACCAATGCCCCCACGAGGCCCGGCAGGCCCCTGGCCTCACGAACCGGGACTAATGCCCCCATGGGTCCCGGTTCTGGACTGAACCGGGACTAATGGGTTGACCCAGCCTGAACCAAAGCCCTCTTTTCTACTAGTGCTCATCTCCAGATCCGTTGCTAATCTGGATCACGCAGACAACTACCCTAGGGGAGGCTCGTCCAAGTAGGACAACACCACCTGACCCTTCCTCGGTTTGTTGTTTGCATAAAAGTTCCTCCAACCTCTCCCATACATTATGCTCTGTGTGCGACCCGTGTGACATTTTATAGTGTACGTCCGTTTGTTTGCCACAAACATCACCTCTTCTCCAGTCATGTGTTGAAACAGATCCTTTAATTGCATGGCACAACCTATTTGACTCGAACACAAAAATAAAAAAAACAAAGTCAGGAGTGGTATCATGACAAAAAACTAAATAAAAGAAACAAAGGATCAAGAAAATGGAAGATACAAAAACAATTAAAACAGAAACTGTTGAGTTACCCATGTGTTCTTGAAGTCCTTCCATACAAACATGCTGAAACCGCTTCCCTCGAACAGACTCCACCAACCATCTCTTGTGCACATAAAAAGAAGAAAATAAATAAATGGGTAACTCACTAACAACACACTACAGAAAAAGTAAGGAAATGGATTCAGAAAAGCATAATAAAAAGAATAATTTCGAAACATCTAGAGAATTTATTTTGCTATTTTTATCTCAATATTCACACAGCTTTATGACTGTGTGAACAAAGACCCTGCTTACCAGATGCTAAACCCATTTATTTACACAACAAAAAGTACTATTGCCGCCCTTAATTAATCTAATGCAGCAATGGTGACAAACTACTAGGGGCATGTGCCATCAAATTTCCCTGCTGTGTTAACACTCAGCAGAAAACAACAACAGATCAACTTGCCAAAAAAGAATGACTAGCAGATGTTATATCCTAACAAAAAGGTTAACTTAGGCAGCCTAAACACATGCTCCTGCTATATAGAGGGGGTAAAACACACTCTTTGTTTAATCTCTATGCAGGACATGTGTTGGTAGGGTGGTTGTTTACATCAGCGCAAAGCAAAAACTAAAACATAAAAACCTGTATCTCCTTGGTTTAACATGGCTTATTTAATTTTTGTTATCCTACAAAGAAATTTCACCTGTTTTACTAAGTGTCACAAAGTCATAGTATAAGATTGTCAGTGCCGGGTAGTACTTTTGCTCAAATGCTAGACCAGACCTTCTCAGCTAAAATCCTAAGGAACTTCTCTAAGTACCTACAAGCATAAAAATTAGTAGTACCGGTAGTACTACTTCCAGCCAGTCCAAGGAGAAACTTCATGTCAGTCTCCTAGAGCTACTGGACTTTAGAACTACTACTAGTTGTAAAAAATATTTACTGGAGAGTACCAAACTAGTAAATGGGTTCAGTGAAAAACTGGAAAAAATATATTCAACATACTACTTGAAAAGGGGGCATGGCAAACAATCAACATGCCACTGCTAGTAAAATGGGTTCAGTAAAAAGCGTACTCTTCTTTCCCTGAGAATGATTTCAACATCCTATTGAGTGGCATGGGTTCAGTAAAATATCATACTGCTAGTAACAAAAATGGGTTCAGTGATCATACCCACCCCACACAATCTACAATATAAAAACCAAAAACAAAACAAAGAAACATTTAGAGTGCCACTAAAAAACTGTATTCAACATCTATCCATGAAAAAAATGAATCTACATTATATGGATGCCTGCATACCTACATACCAATAAAATCGAACAATGTTCTTCAAACACAAACAACAATGAAATCAAAATAAAAAGGGCTAAACTCTAGGGCGATTGTCTGCTTGAAACTACTAATCAGTACTTGATTCAAACAAATCGGAACCCACACAAACAATCCCCCTCTTCAGATCTATGGTATAGCGCCAACGAAAAATAACAAACAAGTTAGGGATAACTTACTCCACTAGCAGCGTTGCTCATCCTCTCTCGCTGGGAGTGTAGTAGCATGCCGATCTATCCACCCAAAGAAATCCTGCAGCTCGGAGACTCTTTTTCCTCTATGGAGTTCTTTGGATTCGAGAGATGGGAATGGAGAGAGACGAAGTGGAGTGACAGTAATTGCGAGTTCCCCTCCTCTTGTTGACCACGAGTGGTTGCTCCCCTTGTGTCTCCGTAGTAAATGTAAAAAAAGAGGCCCCAAAAAACAATACAGAACAACCAAAAAAGTTATTGAACAAAAATATCAGTTACAGTCAGGCCCAACCGATACAGAAAGACAGAAAACTGTTTGCTCCTCTGCTCATCTGAACCTTGCTATCCATTGTTCGTGGAGTTGATCAGAGCAACTTTGGATGTTTTTCAGTACTAAGTTTACTGGCAACTTGTACATGCCCTCTTCCTAGTTTCAAGAAAAGAATAGATAGACATGGTGATACACGGCTGGTTAACTTCCCTGTATTAAGTAGCTTAGTTAACAAAAATCATGTATTGGCTAGTTCAGAAACTTCAGCAAAGAGTATGGAGACACTTGAATAGTGGATCTTCAAGGGTTACCAAAAAACTAATGTGTTAACAAAAAATTGCTATGTTACCTAGTTAACTTTCTGTATCAACTAGATAAAACTTAGAAAAATTGAATGTATATAGAAAAATGTTATAAACCAGTGTAGCAACTTCTTCAAAAAGGAAATCCTCTGACGCTTCTGTGTAAGTGATTTCTGCATGATATCCTCTCTCTTCTAACTCTGGATCTTCAAGACATAGCTCTTTGCCTTTTGCATTTTTGTTGCTCTTAGGGTCGCTTGCTTCGTCATCCATGTGAGTGCCCATGTGTGTTCATAAATGTATACAATACATTAGTCTTTAAAAACAAGTTTTAAAAAACAGAGGGGTGTGACAAAGTATGACATAGAAGAAACTAAAATCATGCCACTAGCTAGAAGAGAATTTATACTACTAGTTAGTAATTCAGCATGTCATTCCCCCTAGCACACAAAAATCTGAACAACAAAAAGTGTACACAAGACAACCTCAAAGACTGAACATAAGCACATTTCAAGAAATAAAAAATCTAAACAAAAAGTAAATAATCTGAACATATACACAACAGCTACTTAGTTATGCCAACACACAAACACACACGCACGCAATCTTAGGTGGGGCATTCCGACCCTTCAAAAAATCTGACTCCCAAAACAAGGGCACCGTCGGTGTCATTTATCGCAAAAAATGAACCTGGAACAAGCTCAAACGTACCAGCCAAAAAAGGCTTGATTACAAGGTAACTAATAAAAATATTTGAACTTCAATCTGCAACTAAATAAAGCAAAATATCAGAAACTTGACATAAATTCTGAAGATAAAAATCAAATAGAAATGAACTTAAGGTAATGATTTAATGTGTTTAAGTATAGCTCCACTAGGGATGGCAATGGGTAGGGTATGGGCGGGTACAAACTTTTTGTGCCCAAACCCATACCCAAATCTTTTTTCTATACCCACCAATTTCAATATCCATGGGCACAAATTGGTACCCATGCCCATACCCATCAGGTATCTTATACCCAATGAGTATCTGATGGGTACAATATATAACATTGGTATGATAAAGGTAAGACAAGAAGAGGGCCTAAAACTAAAGTTAGGTACTCAGCCATCACAATCTGGTTCACACTGACATCAAAATTTCATAATGACGATTGACACACAAATATCTTAATCTCCATTACATACTAACTTTGAAAAAAAATCAAGTTTGTAAACTTGCAATGCTAATTACTGTAGGTTTACCCAGATATTATAGGGTTTAAATTTTTTATTAATTTTTCTGGGTATCCATTGGGTTACCCCTGGGTATAATCTCGTACCCATACCCTACCCATGCATTTTGCGAGTATGGATACCCATGACCCATGGGTATGAACTGCCACAAAGTCTCACCCATGCCCACTATTTTCGGGCAGGGTACCCGTGGGTACCCATACCCATGGGCAAAAACTGCCATCCTAAGCTCTAGGATCCTCATATATTCATGAGAGAGTGGTGCCATCCATTGAATTTAACTGACGGTTCTGAACACTACTCCAGAAATACACATAAAACAAAAATAGCACACACACAAGCCAAAATCTGAAGAAAATCAAAATCTGAACAAATCATCACGGAGCCATTCAAATGCAAAAATCAAAAACTACTTTGTCTATGGACTTGACCAGACCTACTTTGACCAGAGCTACTTTGTTTTTTGTCACGACACTCGAGTATTAGGTTGTACAGGAGGGATAAAACATCGTCATGGAGCCATTCCAAATCCAAAATCATGTCTACATGCATCAGGTTTGGGATGGATTTTCCGTAGGCACACTTTCAAAAAAAATTGTGTTTGAATGCTTTGCTCTTGCCCCCAATCCCCCATAAAAGCGAAAAAACATGTGTTGAAAACTGGCCCTTCTCACTCCTATCCTGCCGCCCTCCGACAAAAACGCAAAGTTAGTTGCGAGATCGGTTGCTCGATTTGCATTCACAGACACAGCGGCAGGTTTGTTATGATGCTTGCGAGATGCACTATGGGGGAGAGGAGCAGGGAGGCAAGGGGATATCTTACCTGCTCTGCCTACTGTCGGACATGTAGGGTGACACTTGTAGTTGCAAGCCTAGTATTGGAGTGTTGGGGAACGTAGCAATAATTTATAAATTTCCTACGTGGCACCAAGATCAATATAGGAGATACTAGCAACGAGAGAGAGGGAGTGGATCTTCATACCCTTGAAGATCGCTAAGCGGAAGCGTTACAAGAATGCGGTTGGTGGAGTCGTACACGCAGCGTTTCAGATCGCGGTCGATTCCGATCTAAGCGCCGAACAATGGCGCCTCCGTGTTCAACACACGTACAGCCCGGTGACGTCTCCCGCGCCTTGATCCAGCAAGGAGAGAGGGAGAGGTTGGGGAAGACTCCGTCCAGCTGCAGCATGACGACGTGGTGATGGTGGAGGAGCGTGGCACGCCAGCAGGGCTTTGCCAAGCACTGCAAGAGACGAGGAGGGAGAGGGGTAGGGCTGCGCCAAGAGGGAGAGAGACTCGTCTGTTGGGCAGCCCCAAAACCCCCACTATTTATAGGAGGAGGGGAGGAGGGTGCACCCCCTCTATGGTTCCCACCCTAGGCGGGGCGGAAGCCCTAGATGGGATGGAGGGGGCGGCCAAGAGGGGGAGAGGGGGGGCACGCCCTAGGGTGGGCCTTAGGCCCATCTGCGCCTAGGGTTTCCCCCCTTATCCTCCTAGCCGCGCCTTGGGCCCTGGTGGGAGGCTCACCAGCCCACTCAGGGGCCGGTCCCTTCCCACTCTTGGCCCATGCAAGCCTCTGGGGCTGATGGCCCCTCTCGATGGACCCCTGGAACCCTCCTGTGGTCCCGGTACATTATCGGTGACGCCCGAAACACTTCCGGTGGTCAAAACCTCACTTCCTATATATTATTCTTTACCTCCGGACCATTCTAGAACTCCTCATGACTTCCGGGATCTCATACGAGACCCCGAACAACATTCGGTAACCATGTACAAACTTTCCCTATAACCCTAGCGTCATCAAACCTTAAGTGTGTAGACCCTACGAGTTCGAGAATCATGCAGACATGACCGAGACAACTCTCTGGCCAATAACCAACAGCGGGATCTGGATACCCATGTTGGCTCCCACATGTTCCACGATGATCTCATCGGATGAACCACTATGTCTAGGATTCAAGCAATCCCGTATACAATTCCCTTTGTCAATCGGTATGTTACTTGCCCGAGATTCGATCGTCGGTATCCCAATACCTCGTTCAATCTCGTTACCAGCAAGTCACTTTACTTGTTCCGTAATGCATGATCCCATGACCAACTACTTAGTCACAATGAGCTCATTATGATGATGCATTACCGAGTGGGCCCAGAGATACCTCTCCGTCATACGGAGTGACAAATCCCAGTCCCAATTCGTGCCAACCCAACAGACACTTTCGGAGATACCTGTAGTGCACCTTTATAGCCACCTAGTTACGTTGTGACGTTTGGTGCACCCAAAGCATTCCTACGGTATCCGGGAGTTGCACAATCTCATGGTCTAAGGAAACTATACTTGACATTAGAAAAGCTTTAGCAAACGAACTACACGATCTTGTGCTACGCTTAAGATTGGGTCTTGTCCATCACATCATTCTCCTAATGATGTGATCCCGTTATCAATGTCATCCAATGTCCATGGTCAGGAAACCATGACCATCTATTGATCAACGAGCTAGTCAACTAGAGACTTACTAGGGACATGTTGTGGTCTATGTATTCACACATGTATTACGGTTTCTGGTTAATACAATTATAGCATGAACAATAGACAATTATCATGAACAAGGAAATAATAACCATTTTATTATTGCCTCTAGGGCATATTTCCAACAGTCTCCCACTTGCACTAGAGTCAATAATCTAGTTCACATCACTATGTGATTGTAATGAATCTAACACCCATGGGGTTTGTTCATATGTTGCTTGTGAGAGAGGTTTATTAGTCAATGGGTGTGAACCTTTTAGATCCATGTGGGCTTTGTAAATCTCTATGTCATCTTGTAGATGCAGCTACCACGTGCTACTTTGAGCTATTCCAAATAAGTGCTCTACTATACGAATCCGGTTTACTACTCAGAGTCATCCGGATTTGTTTCAAAGTTTGCATCGACGTAACCCTTTACGACGAACTCTTTTACCACCTCCATAATCGAGAAAATTCCTTAGTCCACTAGTTACTAAGGATAAGTTCGACCGCTGTCATGTGATCCATTTCTGGATCACTCTTGTACCCCTTGACTGACTCATGGCAAGGCACACTTCAGGTGCGGTACACAGCGTAGCATACTGTAGAGCCTACATGTAAAGCATAAGGGACGACCTTCGTCCTTTCTCTCTCTTCTGCCGTGGTCAGGTCTTGAGTCTTACTCAATACTCACACCTTGTAACACAGCCAAGAACTCCTTCTTTGCTGATCTATTTTGATCTCCTTCAAAATCTTGTCACGGTATGTATTCATTTGAAAGTACTATTAAGCTTTTTTGGGTCTATCCTTATAGATCTTGATGCTCAATGTTCAAGTAGCTTAATCCAGGTTTTCCATTGAAAAACACTTTTCAAATAACCCTGCATGCTTTCCAGAAATTCTACATCATTTCTGATCAACAATATGTTAACAACATATACTCATCAAAAATTCTATAGTGCTCCCACTCACTTATTTGGAAATACAAGTTTCTCAAAAACTTTGTATAAACCCAAAGTCTTTGACCATCTCATCAAAGCATACATTCCAACTTCGAGATGCTTACTCCAGCCCTTAGAAGGATTGCTGGAGCTTTGCATACTTGTTAGCATCTTTCAGGATTGACAAAACCTTCTGGTTGTATCACATACAACCTTTCCTCAAGAAAATCATCGAGGAAACAATGTTTTGACATCTATCGGCAAGATTTCATAAATAATGCACTAACTGCTAACATATTTCCAACAGACTCTTAGCATCGCTACGAGTGAGAAAGTCTCATCGTAGTCAACTCCTTGAACTTGTCGGAAAACATCTTAACGAGAAGTCGAGCTTTCTTAATGGTGACACTTAATGGTGTAGGTGCCACAGGAACAACTTCCTGTGCCCTGCTACATACTAGTTGAAGTGACGGTTCAGTAACCTCATCAAGTCTCCATCATCCTCCCACTCAATTCTTTCAAGAGAAACTTTTCCTCGAGAAAGGACCCATTTCTAGAAACAATCACTTTTGCTTCCGGATCTGAAATAGGAGGTATACCCAACTATTTTTGGGTATTCTATGAAGATGCATTTATCCGCTTTGGGTTCGAGCTTATCAGCCTGAAACTTTTTCACATAAGCATCGCAGCCCCAAACTTTTAAGAAACGACAGCTTAGGTTTCTCTTAACCATAGTTCATACGGTGTCGTCTCAACGGAATTGTGTGGTGCCCTATTTAAAGTGAATGCGGTTGTCTCTAATGCCTAACCCATAAACGATAGTGGTAATTCGATAAGAGACATCATGGTATGCACCATATCCAATAGGGTGCAGTTATGATGTTCGGACACACCATCACACTATGGTGGTCCACGTGGTATTAGTTGTGAAACAATTTCCACAATGTCTTAATTGTGTGCCAAACTCATAACTCAGATATTCATCTCTATGATCATATCATACACATTTTATCATCTTGTCACGACAATCTTCAACTTCACTCTGAAATTACTTAAACCTTTCAATAATTCAGACTTGTGTTTCATCAAGTAAATATACTCAACATCTACTTAAATCATCTGTGAAGTAAGAACATAACGATATCCACTGCATGCCTCAGCACTCATTGGACTGCACACATCAAAATGTATTACTTCCAACAAGTTGCTTTCTTGTTCCATCTTACTAAAAACGAGGCCTTTCAGTCATCTTGCCCATGTGGTATTATTTGCATGTCTCAAGTGAGTCCAAACGATCCATTTGCATGGAGTTTCTTCATGCATATCTACCAATAGACATTGTTCGCATGTCTCAATCTTTTTCAAAAATGAGTGAGTCCAAAGATCCATCAACATGGAGCTTCTTCATGCATTTTATACCAACATGACTCAAAGTATGTGGTACTATCATTACTTTCTTATATCTTTTGGCATGAACATGTGTATCACTACGATCGAGATTCAATAAACCATTCATTTTAGGTGCAAGACCATTGAAGCTATTATTCAAATAAATAGAGTAACCATTATTCTCCTTAAATGAATAATCGTATGGCGATAAACATAATCCAATCATGTCTATGCTCAACGCAAACACCAAATAACAGTTATTTCGGTTTAACACCAATCCCGATGGTAGAGGGAGCGTGTGACGTTTGATCACATCAACCTTGGAAACACTTCCAACATATCATCATCTCACCTTTAGCTAGTCTCCGTAGCCTTTTATTTCGAGTTACTAACACTTAGCAAGCGAACCGGTATTTATTGCCTTGGTGCTACTAGGAGTACTAGTAAAGTACACATTAATATAACGTATATCCAAAATACTTCTGTCAACCTTGCTAGCCTTCTCATCTACCAAGTATCTAGGGTAGTTCTGCTTCAGTGACTGTTCCCCTCATTATAGAAGCACTTAGTCTCGAGTTTGGTTCAACCTTGGGTTTCTTCACTAGAGCAGCAACTGATTTGCCGTCTCATGAAGTATCCCTTCTTTCCCTTGCCCTTCTTGAAACTAGTGGTTTAACCATCAACAATTGATGCTCCTACTTGATTTCTACTTTCACGGTGTCAAACGCGAGTTGCTCAAGGATCATCATGTCTATCCCTGATATGTTATAGTTCATCACGAAGCTCCAATAGCTTGGTGGCAGTGACTATGGAGAACCATCACTATCTCATCTGGAAGATTAAGTCCCACTCGATTCAAGCGATTGTAGTACTCAGACAATCTGAGCACATGCTCAACGATTGAGCTTTTCTCCCTTAGTTTGCAGGCTTAAGAAACTTGTCAGAGGTCTCATACCTCTTGACGTGGGCACTAGTCTGAAATTCCAATTTCAGTCTTTGGAACATCTCATATGTTCCACGACATTTCAAAAACGTCTTTGGTGCCACAATTCTAAACTGTTAGTATTACACACTGAACTATCACGTAGTCATCAAAACATGTATGTTAGATGTTTCCCAACATCTACAGACGATGCTCAAGGTTCAACACACTGAGTGGTGCATTAAGGACATAACCCTTCTATGCAACAATGAGGACAATCCTCAGTTCATAGACCCAGTCCGCATAATTGCTACTGTCAACTCTCAACTAAATTTTCTCTAGGAACATATCTAAAATAGTAGAACCAAAGCATGAGCTACGACATAATTTGCAAAGACCTTTTGGCTATGTTCATGATAATTAAGTTCATCTAATCAAATTATTCAATGAACTCCCACTTAGACATCCCTCTAGTCATCTAAGTGATACATGATCCGAGTCAACTAGGCCGTGTCCGATCATCACGTGAGACGGACTAGTCATCATCGGTGAACATCTTCATGTTGATCGTATCCACTATACGACTCATGTTCGACCTTTTGGTCTTCCGTGTTCCGAGGCCATGTCTGTACATGCTAGACTCGTCAAGTTAACCTAAGTGTATTGCGTGTGTAAATTTGGCTTACACCCGTTGTATGCGAACGTTAGAACCTATCACACCCGATCATCACGTGGTGCTTCGGAACAACGGACCTTAACAATGGTGCACAGTTAGGGGGAACACAATTCTTGATATTTTAATGAGGGATCATCTTATTTATGCTACCGTCGTTCTAAGCAAATAAGATGTAAAAACATGACAAACATCACATGCAAATCATAAAGTGACATGATATGGCCAATATCATCTTGCGCCTTTGATCTCCATCTTCGAGGCGCAGCATGAACACCATCGTCACCGGCATGACACCATGATCTCCATCATCGTGTCTTCATGAAGTTGCCTCGCCAACTATTACTTCTACTACTATGGCTAATGGTTAGCAATAAAGTAAAGTAATTACATGGCGTTTTCATTGACACGCATGTCATAAATAAATTAAGACAACTCCTATGGCTCCTGCCGGTTGTCATACTCATCGACATGCAAGTCGTGATTCCTATTACAAGAACATGATCAATCTCATACATCACATATATCATTCATCACATCCTTTTGGCCATGTCACATCACAAAGAAAACCCTGCAAAAACAAGTTAGACGTCCTCTAATTGTTGTTGCATGTTTTACGTGGCTGCTATAGGTTTCTAGCAAGAACGTTTCTTACCTACGCAAAACCACAATGGTGATATGCCAATTGCTATTTACCCTTCATAAGGACCCTTTTCATCGAATCCGATCCGACTAAAGTGGGAGAGACAGACACCCGCCAGCCACTTATGCATCAAGTGCATGTTAGTCGGTGGAACCAGTCTCACGTAAGCATACGTGTAAGGTCGGTCTGGGCCGCTTCATCCCACAATGCCACTGGATCAAGATAAGACTAGTAATGGTAAGCAAATTGAACAAATCATCGCCCACAACTGCTTTGTGTTCTACTCGTGCATAGAATCTACGCATAGACCTAGCTCATGATGCCACTGTTGGGGAACGTAGCAATAATTCAAAAATTTCCTACGTGTCACCAAGATCAATCTAGGAGATACTAGCAATGAGAGAGAGGGAGTGCATCTTCATACCCTTGAACATCGCTAAGCGGAAGCATTACAAGAACGCGGTTGGTGGAGTCATACACGCAACCATTCAGATCGCGGTTGATTCCGATCTAAGCGCCGAACAATGGGGCCTCCGCGTTCAACACACATACAGCCCGGTGACGTCTCCCGCGCCTTAATCCAGCAAGGAGAGACGGAGAGGTTGGGGAAGACTCCGTCCAACTACAGCACGATGGCATGGTGATGGTGGAGGAGCGTGGCACGCCAGCAGGGCTTTGCCAAGCACTACAAGAGACGAGGAGGGAGAGGGGTAGGGCTGCACCAAGAGGGAGAGAGACTCGTCTGTTGGGCAGCCCCAAAACCCCCACTATTTATAGGAGGAGGGGAGGAGGGTGCACCCCCTCTATGGTTCCCACCCTAGGCGGGGCGGCAGCCCTAGATGGGATGGAGGGGGCGGCCAAGAGGGGGAGAGGGGGGGGCACGCCCTAGGGTGGGCCTTAGGCCCATCTGCGCCTAGGGTTTCCCCCCTTCTCCTCCTAGCCGCACCTTGGGCCCTGGTGGGAGGCTCACCAGCCCACTCAGGGGCCGGTCCCTTCCCACTCTTGGCCCATGCAAGCCTCTGGGGCTGATGGCCCCTCTCGATGGACCCCTGGAACCCTCCTGTGGTCCCGGTACATTACCGGTGACGCCCAAAACACTTCCGGTGGTCAAAACCTCACTTCCTATATATTATTCTTTACCTCCGGACCATTCTGGAACTCCTCGTGACTTCCGGGATCTCTTACGAGACTCCGAACAACATTCGGTAACCATGTACAAACTTTCCCTATAACCCTAGCGTCATCAAACCTTAAGTGTGTAGACCCTACGAGTTCGAGAATCATGCAGACATGACCGAGACAACTCTCTGGCCAATAACCAACAGCGGGATCTGGATACCCATGTTGGCTCCCACATGTTCCACGATGATCTCATCGGATGAACCACGATGTCTAGGATTCAAGCAATCCCGTATACAATTCCCTTTGTCAATCGGTATGTTACTTGCCCGAGATTCGATCGTCGGTATCCCAATACCTCGTTCAATCTCGTTACCAGCAAGTCACTTTACTTGTTCTGTAATGCATGATCCCATGACCAACTACTTAGTCACAATGAGCTCATTATGATGATGCATTACCGAGTGGGCCCAGAGATACCTCTCCGTCATACGGAGTGACAAATCCCAGTCCCAATTCGTGCCAACCCAACAGACACTTTCGGAGATAGCTGTAGTGCACCTTTATAGCCACCTAGTTATGTTGTGACGTTTGGTTTACCCAAAGCATTCCTACGGTATCCGGGAGTTGCACAATCTCATGGTCTAAGGAAATGATACTTGACATTAGAAAAGCTTTAGCAAACGAACTACACGATCTTGTGCTACGCTTAAGATTGGGTCTTGTCCATCACATCATTCTCCTAATGATGTGATCCCGTTATCAATGACATCCAATGTCCATGGTCAGGAAACCATGACCACCTATTGATCAACGAGCTAGTCAACTAAAGACTTACTAGGGACATGTTGTGGTCTATGTATTCACACATGTATTACGATTTCCGGTTAATACAATTATAGCATGAACAATAGACAATTATCATGAACAAGGAAATAATAACCATTTTATTATTGCCTCTAGGGCATATTTCCAACATGGAGATGCAACTCCCATCCTCCAACAAAACAAAAGACTAGGTGCAACCATGTTGGAAGATATGCAATTGCAGTCGGGGGTGAAAGTTGCAGTTGCATGCCTAGTACTAGACATGCAACTGCCACCCCTCGGACTGCAAGTACACAAGGCCAATTGCAGCCAGGGATGACACTTGTAGTTGCATCCCTAGTATTGGACATGCAATTGGGCCCACCCTTTCACGTCACTCATACAAAAAACAAAAGTTAGTTGCAGATGGGGTGTATGCATCCAGTTGCGGTTGAGGGCGACCCTTGCAATTGCAAACCTACTGTTGGACATGCAACTGTCCCCTCCCCCTCTCCGACAAAAAATGAAATTCCACTTGCAGTTAGGGAGGAGACATGCAGTTACGGTCAAGGGCAACACTTGCAGTTGCAAGTCTAGTATCGTACATGTAGCTCGCACCCCTCTCCTCTCCCCTACCTAAAAAATGTTAGTTGCATTTGTCTGTGTGGGCATGCGATTGCGGTCGAGGGTGACACTTGAAGTTGCAAGCCTACTACCGTACATGCAACTCCCCCCTTCGCCTCTTTCACAAAAAAACAAGGCTAGTTGCAGTCAGGAGGGAGACTTGTAGTTTCAATCAAGGGCGACACTTGAAATTGCAAGCCTACTATCACACATGCAACTCGCACCCCGCTCTTCCGCCGCCCCACTTACAAAACAAATGTCAGTTGCAACCGGGTGTGTGGGCATGCAGTTGTAGCCATGTGTGTAGGCAAGCAATTGCACTTGAGGGCGACACCTGTAGTTGCAAGCCTACTATTGGACATGCAACTAACCCCTTCCCCTCTACGACCAAAAACGCAAGGCCAGTTGCAGCAGGGAGGAGACATGCATTTGCGGTCAAGCGCACCACTTGTAGTTGCAAGTATAGTATCGGACATGCATCTCGCACCCCTATTTTGCCGCCCCTTACCAAAAGAATGTCAGTTGCAACTGGGTATGTGGGCATGCAATTGCTATCCAGAACGACGCTTAAAGTTGCAAGCCTACTGTTGGACATGCAACTGCCCCCTCCAACAAATGCCTAAAGGCAAGTTGTAGTCGGAGAGGAGACATGCAGCTTTGGCCGAGGGCGACACTTGTAGTTGCAAGTCTAGTTGAAAGTGCATTATATCGACTAGAGGGGGGGGGGTGAATAGGTGATTTTTATGAAAGTCTTCAGAACATGGGAGTTTTGAAGACAAACGATAAAAATAGACCTATTACCATGCAGCGGAAGGTAGACTACACAAGGCAAACCATAGTCAAGTATTCAATGAAGTGAAAGCACAAAGACTAATAGCAGCTAGGTAGTAAGGATCAGATAGGAAGATATTGTGAAGCCAAACAGAACACGCAGTCACTTAGTGAAGACAAATGATAGAGCAAACATACAATGACTTCACAAGGAGTAACAGTAAGTAACGTGAAGTGAAGATGAAACCAGTGACTCGTTGAAGACAATGATATGTTGAACCAGTTCCAGTTGCTGTGACAACTGTACGTCTGGTTGGAGCGGCTAGGTATTTAAACCTTAGGACACACAGTCCCGGACACCCAATCCTGAACACGCAGCTCAGGACACCCAGTCCTCACCGTATTCTCCTTGAGCTAAGGTCACATAGACCTCGCCCAATCACTCTGGTAAGTCTTCAAGGTAGACTCCCAAACCTTCACAGACTTTGTTCACTGGCAATCCACAATGTCTCTTGGAAGCTCAGAACGCGACGCCTAACCGGCTGGAGGATGCACAATCCTCAAGTGTAATAAGTCTTCAGATCACACAGACAAGAAGACTTAAGTGATGCCAAATTCTCTCTGGCTCTGGTGGTTAGGTCTTTATCCTCGCAAGGAATTCTCTCTCAAAGGCTTCGAGGTGTGTTGCTCTCAAACGACAAAAGTCGTGCTTTCAATCTGAGCAGCCAACCATTTATGGTTGTAGGGGGTGGGCTATTTATAGCCACTTGGCAACCCGACCTGATTTGTCCGAAATGACCCTGGGTCACTAAGGAACTGACACGTGTTCCAACGGTCAGATTTCAAACTCACATGGCAACTTTACTTGGGCTACAAGCAAAGCTGACTTGTCCGACTCTGGACAAGATTCGCTCTCATTGTCTTCACTCGAAGACATAGGTTTTTGGTTTAGGCATCACTTCAGTCATTCTGACTGGTTCTCTTGGACCCCACTTAACAGTATGGTGGTTCCTATGACTCAACACAAAAGAAAAAGAACTACGAAAGATCTAAGTCTTCGAGCTCCATAGGCTTCATATCGTGTCTTCTCTTGTCATAGTCTTCAATGTGAATATCTTCATATACCACCTTTGACTTCAATATCTTCATACATTTTTAGGGGTCATCTCTGGTACTAAAACCGAATCATGAGGGACTTCTACCTGTGTTATTCTTCAATTCTCACAAACACATTAGTCCCTCAACTAGGTTTGTTGTCAATACTCCAAAACCAACTAGGGGTGGCACTAGATGCACTTACAATCTCCCCCTTTTTGGTGATTGATGACAAACTAGTTGAAGTTTTCAACAGGGAATATAATCTGTGAAACTGTAAAGAATAAGGAATTGTTTTCATAAGTTGCAAGGGCTCCCCTTGAAGATGTGCATATAAGTTAATTTGCTTTTGGAATGCAAATGCACATGGCAGGTGGTACTTGTGGAGATCCACTTCAACTTATGATGACAATCCACTATGCATGTGAAAGTATATGAAGATAATGCCATGCATAATGGAAAATGGGCGACTGCAGAATGATCTAAGTGCGGAATTTATCGTCGCACATGCGGAATTTATCTTCGCAAAACAAGGTGGCAAATAAGTAGCAGACGACCATCTAGTTTAAGTGTTACAACTCATAAGAACCAAATGTAGCAAAAAAACGAGAGTTGTAAGCACGAAGCAAAATATAAGGCACCCGCCCATATGAACCCGCTTGAAGACTATCAATCTCATATGCTTCTCCCCATTTTGTCAGTAATGACCAAAAAGGTTTGAAGACATGGAGCCTCTACTCGTTCCCATGAGGAGTAGGTGAAGTAGCAGAGTTGTTGGTGTTGTTTGGCGATGCAGAAGAGCTTGGAGGTGCTGAAGGAGGTGGCGGTGAAGTAGCATCGTCTTCTTCCTCAATAATTCTGGCAGTGACTGTGGCAACAGAGGAAGAGAACTCAGAGTCTTCAAGGGATGGAGTTCCCAGTAGCACAGCCCTTCGAGGAGGTGTGGAGTCAAACTTGAATCTCTCAGTGAAGCCATCCTCTTGAAGATCAGCTTCAGAAAGCATCATCGTTAGCCCTTTCCATGTGTGGCGACAGGTTTCATGGGCAACGAAAGCATTCTTGGTGGAAAGATTTCGAGTGCGATTAACATCCACCAAGAGGCTTTTCATCTGACGCTTCAGCCAGTCATGATGCCTATCTTGTTTCTTATGTAGGGCCACAAGAAGCTCTCGGTCGTTGAGAACACGAGTGCACTTCTTGGGTCTTGAAGCAGTGGCACTGTCAGTGGCTTCAGTGGAAGCAGGGTGTGGTGCATGTGTAGTGCCAGCCAAAGGATACACCTAAGAAACTGCTTCAACACCTTCAACATTCTGTGTAAAACTCTGATGTTCTGCATTCTGAAGACTTAGAGGTTGCTTGGCAGGCTCATAATATATGGCTTTAGTAGACATGTCCACGTCAGGCAAGAAGATCCGATGGTTGCGGGCTGAGGGCTGATAAGAGATGGCGGAGTGTAGCTTGATCAGCCGCATGACCCAAGGGGCGTAGAACTTCAAACCAAACAGATCAATGCCTGATGCAGCAAGTTGGCGTATGAAGAAGTCCTGTGCATTGAAGCATTTGCCATGAAGTATATAGAAGACCAAAGTCTTCATTGCACCCTGAAGCTTGGCATTTGGAGAGTGCCCTTTGATAGGCCAGAGAGTTCGCCTGATGATGTGATAGATGGTTCTAGGCAGGTACTCAAGGTCTTCAACGAAGAACTCTGTGGGATACGCAGCATCTTGAGGCAATGACTTCATCATGCCGAGCATTTGACTCATATTAGGTTCTGGCCGCTGAAAGATGCTCTCAATAGCTTCAGCATGCAGCTGACAGCCTTGCTCGAAGAGATCGCCAGGAGTGGGCAAGCCAGTGAGCTCAATGATGTCAAATGCATTAGCTTCGTGATGAACGTTGCCAGTTATCCACTCCAGGACCCAAGTCTTCGGATCTCTGCTGTATCCTTTGATGTGAAGTGTGGCATAGAATTGTACCAGCAGCTCTTCATTCCAATGATGTTCAGCAGTAACAAATTGCAGCAGACCCACTTGCTTGAAGCAATCCAACGCTTCTTATAGACAGGGCAGACCAGCTATAGCTTCAACGTCAAGGCGCTTGTGTGGGAAGATGCGACCTTGGTTGTAAAGAATGCAAGAGTAATAGCTTCACTGAGGATAGCTCCAGAACCGATCAGATGATATCCGTTCCCTTGAGTAGGGGTTCCTGGAGCTATTGAAGAACGTGTTGTCTGCCCTGAAGCCATTGATGTTGAAGGAGCCAGGTGCTGATGCAGGACCTGGAAACCTTGGCAGTCTTGGGATTGGCTTCTGGACCTGAGGCCTGTGCTCAACATGATAGTTGAATTGGGGACCGGCAGCAGACTCAGGAACAGAAGTGGCGGGATCAGTGGCTTCGCTGTCTTCTGAAGCTTTTGCTGGGGAGGGCTCCACATTAGCTTCGTTGTTGGTTGTGGCAGCCTCAAGATTTTCATCCTCCACTTGACTAGCTGGAGGGTCGGTCATAGGCACGTTCTCCTGGAGAACTGCTTCTTGGTGGAGCAGGGGAGTGGGATCTTGTGGTACTTCTTCTTCTGCGGCTGATGCAGCCGGAATGTCTTCAGCATAGACTTGAGGCCTTGGACCTTTACGAAGCCTGCGGAACACAGACGATGCCTGTGGAGTTGGAGTGGGCTGGGCCTCATAGTCTTCTTCCTCTTGAGGGAGATCCGCCCATGAAGCATCCTGTGCAATTGGCGTCAGTGGACGACCAATGCTGATGAGTTCGCTGTTTTCTAACTGAGGAAGGGCTGCATCATCTTCTACATTGTCATGATGACCAATGTCTTCAGCAGCGATGGGATCAGCTGCTGGAATGTCTTCAGCTTCAGGAGCCTCTGTGGAAGCAGGCTCATGAACCGTCAGTTGACGTTCTGCGTCAGGATGAACCATAGAAATGGGTTCAACTATCAAGGGCTCTGTGGGAGCAGCCCGAGCTTTCTTGGTTTTTCGCTTTTTCTTGGTGGGGGCAGTAGGAGAGTCTTCAGAGTGTTTCCTCTTCCTGGCTTCAGCCTCAGCAGTTCTTGTCTTCTTGAGCTCTGAAGCTGTTGACCGGCTCTTTGGCTTCGAGCCAGTCATTCTTGTTGGGAAGACAATCGGAACTGCTTCTTGCCTTGGTGCATCAGATTCAGCCGTAGCAGGCTTCTTCTTCTTCTTTGCGGCCATCCTGGGGTCGATGCCAGGACGCCCAAGTGCCTTGCGCTTCTCATCCTCATTATAGGCTTGCACACATCTGTCGGCCAGAGTCTTCATGCGCTCACGCGAACCCTGAGCTTCTGCACGCTTCTTCACAAAGGCTTCCTTGAGCTCGTGCATCATTGTCTTGAAGTTCTTCACTTCTTTCACGCTGAGCTTGGCCATATGCTTCTTGAACTGAGCCTTTTCATCGTCAATCTTCTGCTTCAGCTCAACAATGCGCTGGGCAATAGCAAGTTCTGAAGCAATGGCGCCTTGGAAGGCGACACTGAGGCCAATGGGTAGCTGCAGATCTTCAAAGCTGATGTTTGGCGTGTCAAACCACTCGTCAATGAAGTTGTGGATGATGGTGACATCAAAGAGAGGCAGATCATTGAAGATTTCTACTTCTTCTTTGCTCTTGATGAGTTGCTCAAGAGCGTCATCTGCAAGATCTTCATCACTTGACAGATCAATGTTGTCGTTGCGCAGAATGGCAGCAGTTGTTTGCTCTTTGCCAGTGTGAAACAGAGGCATCTTGGACTTCTGGGGCCTTGAGACGCGTGATAAGTCTTCAGACTGCGCACTGTCTTTAGGAGGTGCAGTTGCCAATGGCTTCGCCCTTGAGATTTTTGGTGAAGAGGCCGGCTTTGAAGCTTTTGGCTTCTTCAACTGCTTTGGCTTCGGCACTGCAGGCGTGTCACCAGACTCAGTGTCAGCTGCAGGCTCATTCACTGCAGTCCCTTGAACCAAGATGTAGGTGATGAGGCCTTCAAGGTTGGCGAAAGGGCCGATGACATTGGGTTCTGCATGTCGTGTGCCATCTGCCCTTGGAGATGAGGGACCAGGGTTGAAGTCTAACCCAAAAGTCTTCTTGTTCTGCTTCGCTGAGTTCTGAGCAAACTGGAAGTTGCGCTTGAACAGATTGTCGTCACGACACCATAGCAGTGACGACGAGTGTGCATCAGCAGGCTGTGGTCCACGGACCATGCATGGATAGAAGCCTTGAGCAATGGCTTCATCTCTGGACCTGGGTAGAAGATTCTTGAATAGGATGTCTCCCCATGGTCTCTTGATGGCGCTTTTCTCAGCATACTCCTGGGTCACAAATCTATATTTGAACCATTGTTCTGCCCAATATCTTCGAATCCATTGGATTCGGGTCTTGCGCTGACTGTAATCCTCTTCAGGATCTGTCTTGTACATTTCTGAGAGTTCATCTGGCAGATCTCTGGAGGTCTCACCACGACGCTTTCTACCACCCTTCCTTACTGCTTTCTCTGAAGCCATAAACTTTTACTTGAAAGGCTTCAAGACGTTCAAAGGCTTCAAAGTTTTTCGTTTGCTGGACCAACAGGAACTGGCTTCGGGAGAATTTATGTGATGCTGTAAGAATTCTGCAAATGAATGCAGACTATGAGAACCAAAGGATTCTCCCACGGACATGTACCCATGACAGCATTAAGGTGCGAGGGAAGGGGAAGAGGTCATATGCATTCTCAGAAGATTTTGAAGATAAATCAGTTTAGAAGACATTGACCTCATCGTGCGAAGACATTCACTCATAGATAAGAAGTTGGTTCTAGATTTGTACGAATCCACAGATCAGTACAAGTGAGGAATCTAACTACTTTGTGAAGCACAAGTGAATATACTAGGCATGTTTATGAGATGCAGTATGAGAGAGATCTAGCTTGTGTGAACAGAAACTGCTTGTGGTAGAAAGTGACAGATCAATAGGATCAACGTTGCTGTAAAAAGGGAGTTTTATTTACCACACTGAGAACTGCTAGATGAAGTGGGAGATGAGGCAGAGCAGTTCGATCCTCCGTGCCCTAACTTGGCGATGGAGGACACCTACGGCAACCGCGGAGAGGACGATGTCCGCGGTCGGCGTGAAGACGGCGTCGGAGAGGTTGCGGCAGTGAAGCGCTTCGTCGCCGGCGTCGTCGAGAGCTAGCGGTGGCGCTAGGGTTCGTGCGAGGGTGGAAGAAGAGATAATGACCGCTGTAAGTGTGTATTTATAGGCACATGGGCGGCACTGTGCTATTACATAGGTGCCCCTGGCGATTCGCATTTGGGGAACACGTGGCCATTATGCAGAATTTTGGGGTTTGTTCCACGTCCCACACACGCCTGGATTGTTGGGTGGTTGTTCCTACTTCTCCGGAATTCATGTGGAGGAATGAGCATTGAAAATGGACTTAATGGTTGTCTCTGTATCTTCTGCTGACAAGGACGCAGAGAAGACATTCGACAGTTTCAATAGAATGCATATGACTTGGAGAGATAGAGTTTGAGATAGAAAGCATAGAGTGGTTAGGGTCCGATCACATTCACTTAGTTCAAAAGATTCAACACAAAGACATAGCTATAAGTGAATGATGTAGAGGACAGAATACTAGCATATATATATATAATCAACATAGTGAAGATAATCATGAAAATATGTTGAGATCGAAGCCAAACCAAATGTGAAGACATTGCAAGGTAACGCCATGAGTGAAACACTTCAAAATAGAACGTTTGGTGGTGGCGTTACCCACTGTATAGGAAGGATTAGACCCAGACAAGGCGCACAATTATCGTGGCGCTCCGAAGTCAAATTCCACATTAATGTATTCACACTTAGAATGTATGTCTTCATTGATTGAAGATATACTTCACTTCATGTGTTGCACATCTAAGTCATCAATATGCATAAGGGTTAGGATGTGTGCCTGATCACAGGACATTTGAGGATTCCAGGATATTTAGCTCACACCGTAACTTGCAAAACCTCTTCTCATCCAAGGGCTTGGTGAAGATATCTGCCAATTGCTCTTTAGTGTTGACGTGTATGATATCAATGTCTTCCTTCATAACATGATCTCTGAGAAAGTGATGACGAATTTCAATGTGCTTTGTCTTCGAGTGCTGAACTGGGTTGTTAGCAATCTTGATGGCGCTTTCGTTGTCGCAGTAAAGTGGCACTTGCTTCAGATGAATTCCATAGTCCATGAGTGTTTGCTTCATCCACAGAAGCTGAGCGCAGCAAGATCCAGCAGCAATGTATTCAGATTCAGCAGTGGAGAGAGATACACAGTTCTGCTTCTTTGAAGACCAACATACAAGTGATCGTCCCAGAAAGTGACATGTGCCTGATGTAGACTTGCGATCAACTTTGTCACCAGCATAATCAGCATCCGAGAATCCAACCATATCAAACTCTGAGCCCTTTGGATACCATAATCCTAGAGTTGGAGTGTGAGCCAAATATCGTAGAATTCGCTTCACAGCTAAGTGATGCGACTCCTTTGGTGCCGCTTGAAATCGAGCACACATGCAAACACTAAGCATAATATATGGCCTAGATGCACATAGATAAAGTAAAGAACCTATCATGGAGCGATATACCTTTTGATCGAACTCTTTACCATTGTCGTCAGGACCCAGATGATGTTTGGCTGGCATTGGTGTTGTGAAGCCTTTGCAGCCTTGCATACGAACTTCTTCAGGCAATCTTTGAGATACTTCTCTTGAGATATGAAGATGCCATTGCGTTGTTGTCGTATTTGAAGACCAAGGAAGAACTTCAGCTCCCCCATCATGGACATCTGATATTGCTCTTGCAACATATATCCAAACTCTTCACTGTACTTCTGATTGGTGCAGCCGAAGATAATGTCATCCACATATATTTGGCACACAAACAGTTCACCATCATATGTCTTCGTGAAAAGAGTGGGATCTAGGGAACCAGGTATGAAGCCTTTGCTCTTCAGGAAGTATTTGAGTGTGTCATACCAGGCCCGAGGGGCTTGTTTGAGGCCATATAGTGCCTTGTTGAGCTTGTATACCATGTCAGGATGTTTTGGATTTTCAAAGCCAGGTGGTTGTGCAACATACACTTCTTCTTCAATCTTGCCATTGAGAAATACACTCTTCACATCCATTTGATATAGAAGTATGTTATGATGATTTGCATAAGCCAGTAGTATGCGTATGGCTTCAAGTCTAGCCACAGGAGCAAATGTTTCATCGAAGTCAATGCCTTCCACTTGAGTATATCCTTGAGCAACGAGACGAGCTTTGTTTTTGACAACTTGACGATGCTCATCTTGCTTGTTGCGGTATATCCATTTGGTGCCTATTATATTGTGCTTCCGTGGATCAGGACACTTAACCAGTTCTCATATATTATTCAGCTCAAACTATTGAAGCTCTTCTTGCATAGCTTGAATCCATTCAGGTTCCATGAAGGCTTCTTCAACTTTCTTGGGTTCTGCTATTGAGACGAATGCGAAGTGCCCACAGAAATTTGCTAGCTGAGTTGCCCTTGAACGAGTGAGTGGACCAGGTGCATTGATGCTATCAATTATTCTTTCAATCTGCACTTCATTGGCAACGCGAGGATGTACAGGGCGAAGACTTTGCTCTTGCTGTTCATTGTCGTTGTTGGAAGGAATATCTTCAGGCTGAGCATTGTCTTCATGTTGATCAGGTGCTGAAATGATAAGTTCTTCTTCAGGATGAGCTTCAGAAGGTATAATTTCTCCAGTTCCCATTAGCTTGATTGATTCACTGGATGGAACTTCATCTAGCACATTTGGAAGTTGCTCTCTTTGTGAACCGTTGGTCTCATCGAACCGCACATCCACTGTTTCAACCACTTTGTAATGAAAGAGATTGAAGACTCTGTAGGAGTGAGAATCCTTTCCATATCCAAGCATAAAACCCTCATGTGCTTTTGGTGCAAACTTTGAGGTGTGATGTGGGTCCTTGATCCAGCACCTTGCGCCAAATACTCTGAAGTAACTGACATTTGGCTTCTTGTCAGTAAGGAGCTCATAAGATGTCTTGTTCAGTAGCTTGTGAAGATAAACACGATTGATTGTATGGCAAGCAGTATCAATGGCTTCGGGCCAGAATTTTCTTGGGGTCTTGTATTCATCTAGCATCATTCTGGCCATTTCAATTAGTGTTCTGTTCTTGCGTTCGACGATGCCATTCTGCTGTGGCGTGTACGGGGCTGAGAATTCATGTGTGATGCCCAAGGTATCAAGATATGTATCAAGGCCAGTGTTCTTGAATTCAGTGCCATTGTCACTTCTGATGTGCCTTATCTTGGCGCCAAAATTGTTCATAGCTCGATTGGCGAAGCGTCTGAAGACATTCTGCACTTCAGTCTTGTAAAGGATTATGTGCACCCAAGTATATCTAGAATAATCATCAACAATAACGAAGCCATAGAGGCAAGAACTAGTAGTTAGAGTTGAGTAATGAGTGGGACCGAAAAGATCCATGTGAAGCAGTTCGAAGGGTTGAGTAGTGGTCATGATTGTCTTCGAGGGATGTTTGGCCCTCGTCATCTTCCCTGCTTCACAGGCACCGCATATGTGGTCTTTCTTGAACTTGACGCCCTCGATGCCTATGACATGCTTCTTCTTCGCAAGGGTGTGGAGGTTCCTCATGCCAGCATGTCCAAGCCTCCGATGCCAGAGCCAGCATTCTGAAGCCTTTGCTAGAAGACATACTGCAAGCTGTGGCCCTGCTGAGAAATCTACCATGTACAAATCATCTTTTCGATACCCTTCAAACACTAGAGACTTGTCAGATTCCATTAGTACAAGGCAACGATATTTTCCAAACATTACGATCATGTTCAAATTGCAAAGCATTGAGACAGACATTAAGTTGAAGCCAAGGGATTCAACAAGCATGACTTTATCCATGTGTTGATCCCTTGAGATTGCAACTCTACCTAGACCCAATACCTTACTTTTACCAGTGTCAGCAAATGTGATGTGGCTCTTGTCGGATGGACGTAAGGTTGAGTCCATAAGAAGACTTCTTTTGCCAGTCATGTGATTTGTACACCCACTGTCAATAATCCATTCTGAAGACGCTGGTGTCGTACCCTACAGTGCAGTTAGGGGGATAGGCTTCACCAAGAGCATTGTGAAGCAAAAACATTTGACGAACCAGTGGGTTATGAAAGCTTAGATCCAAGTTAGGACTAATAGGGAGAGTAGAAAGCGATTCAGGTACGAAGTACATAGTAAGACCATTTGGGCATTTGATCTTGCGCCCTACAAGATGTTTAAGGTCCCCAGCAATAGCGTCAGACAATTTTGGTTTTTTGCTGGAGACCTTTCCCTGCAAAAGAGAGTTAAGCTTTCTTAGCCACCCACATCTTCAAGGGCGGCTTAGAAGCAATGAGTCTAAGTGCAGCATCTGAGAATTTTGGCTTTGAAGCCCTAGCAAACAGTCTTGCAGGTGGACAATAGTACTCATAAGAATAAGCAGAATAGTTCTTGGTCTTATGAACATGGCGGTTTGATGAACCGCTCCCATATTCATATGCCTGAGTATGGTTTCCCTGCAAAACATTTGCGTTAGTGCGACTCAGGTGAGTCTTCTGTCTGTATGAAGCCTTTGGACCGTATGGAGCCTTTGGTCTGAGGTTTGTCTTCTTCACGTGAGATGTCATGAAGACATTCACAGGAAGATTTTCCAGACACCTTTTCGGAACCCAGATCTTCTTCATAGGCGGTCCATTCCTGCAGTTAGTACCAATGTACCTGGCAAACACTTCACCATTCTGATTCTTAAACAGTATATAGTTTGCATCAAAGGATTCATCAATGATAATGGGGTTAGCACAGGTGAAGCCAGTTAGATTGGATGGATCTGCTGAAGGTTCCTTTGTAGCAACCCACATGGTTTTGGGGTACTGCTCAGGTTTCCAGTAAGAGCCATCTGCATTCATTTTCCTTACGAACCTAACACCCTCTTTCCTAGGGTTTTGGTTCAGAATCTGCTTTTTGAGGACATCACATAGTGTCTGATGCCCTTGAAGACTTTTGTACATCCCTGTTTCAAGCAATGTCTTCAACCTAGCATTCTCATCAGCAATAGCGGTGGTATCCTCAGCAGAGGGGTTAGTTACCACATCAACAGTTGAAGATATTGCAACCGCAGTACCAGTAGAACTTTCAGCAACAGAAGTAACATTATCATGCTCAATGCATTTAAGACATGGTGGTTCAAATCCTTCCTGAGCGGGACTGATCTGTTTGGCGCGAAGTGACTCGTTTTCCATTTGAAGATCTTCATGAACCGCTCTCAATTTCTCAAGATCCTGCTTCCTTTGAAGATAATCATAGGAAAGCTTTTCATGAGTTGTTAAGAGAGTTTCATGACGACTTTCAAGTTCCTGATACTTAACATGAAGATTTTTTATGTCTTCAATTAAGGATTCCGATCAAGTCATTTCAGCACCTAACAGATCATCGCTTCTGTCTAACAATTTTTGAATATGTTCCATAGCTTTCTGTTGTTCACTTGCAATTTTAGCAAGTGTTTTATAGCTAGGTTTTGAACCACAATCAGAGTCATCGTCACTAGATGTTTGATAGTGAGAGTGCGTGTGTTTACCTTGGCACCGCGTGCCATGAAGCAGTAGGTAGAAGCGGAGTAGTCCTTGTCATTTGCATCGGTGTCGGTGATGAAGTCATTGTCTTCAGTGTTGAAGATGGACTTGGCAACGTATGCTGTAGCCAGACTTGCGACGCCTGAGTCGGATTCCTCCTCAGACTCCACCTCCATCTCCTCAGAAGCAGACTCCTCCTCTGAATCCATTTCCTTGCCAACAAATGCACGTGCCTTGCCAGATGAGCTCTTCTTATGTGATGAAGACTTTGAGGAAGACTTGGAAGAAGACTTTGAGTATTTCTTCTTATTCTTCTTGTCGTCAGAGTCATATTCCTTACTCTTCTTCTTCTTTTTGTTCTCATTGTCCCACTGTGGACACTCAGAGATGAAGTGGCCAAGTTTCTTGCACTTGTGACATGTTTTCCGCTTGTAGTCATGAGCAGGAGGTTCATCATTCCTTGAACTTGATCGGGAAGACTTTCTGAAGCCTTTCTTCTTGGTGAATTTTTGGAACTTCTTGACAAGCATAACAAGTTCCCTTCCAATGTCTTCAGGATCATCAGAACTGCTGTGAGATTCTTTTTCAGATGAGGAGACAGCTTTTGCCTTCAAGGCACGAGTTCGCCCATAGTTTGGACCGTAGATATCTCTTTTCTCCGAAAGCTGAAACTCATGTGTGTTGAGCCTCTCAAGTATGTCAGACGGATCGAGTGTCTTGAAATCAGGACGTTCTTGAATCATCAGGGCCAGGATGTCAAACGAACTATCAAGTGATCTCACCAACGTCTTGACGACTTCGTGTTTGGTAATCTCAGTGGCGCCAAGGGCTTGAAGCTCATTTGTGATGTTAGTGAGTCGGTCAAATGTGTGCTGGACATTCTCATTGTCATTTCGCTTGAAGCGGTTGAAGAGGTTGCGAAGGACACTGATTCTCTGATCTCTCTAGGTTGAGATGCCTTCATTGACCTTGGAGAGCCAGTCCTAGACCAGCTTGGATGTCTTCAAAGCACTCACACGGCCATACTGTCCTTTGGTCAGATGACCACAGATGATATTCTTGGCAGTAGAGTCCAATTGAACGAATTTCTTGACATCAGCAGTAGGGACACCTTCTCCAGCCTTAGGAACGCCGTTCTCGACGACATACCATAGGTCAATGTCAATGGCTTCAAGATGCATACGCATCTTATTCTTCCAATAGGGATATTCAGTTCCATCGAAGACGAGGCACACAGCGGAGACTTTAATTATCCCTGCAGTCGACATAGCTACAACTCCAGGTGGTTAAACCGAATCACACAGAACAACGGAGCACCTTGCTCTGATACCAATTGAAAGTGCGTTATATCGACTAGAGGGGGTGAATAGGCGATTTTTATGAAAGTCTTCAGAACATGGGAGTTTTGAAGACAAACGATAAAAATAGACCTATTACCATGCAGCGGAAGGTAGACTACACTAGGCAAACCATAGTCAAGTATTCAATGAAGTGAAAGCACAAAGACTAATAGCAGCTAGGTAGTAAGGATCAGATAGGAAGATATTGTGAAGCCAAATAGAACATGCAGTCACTTAGTGAAGACAAATGATAGAGCAAACATACAATGACTTCACAAGGAGTAACAGTAAGTAACGTGAAGTGAAGATGAAACCAGTGACTCGTTGAAGACAATGATATGTTGAACCAGTTCCAGTTGCTGTGACAACTGTACATCTGGTTGGAGTGGCTAGGTATTTAAACCTTAGGACACACAGTCCCGGACACCCAGTCCTGAACACGCAGCTCAGGACACCCAGTCCTCACCGTATTCTCCTTGAGCTAAGGTAACATAGACCTCGCCCAATCACTCTGGTAAGTCTTCAAGGTAGACTCCCAAACCTTCATAGACTTTGTTCACTGGCAATCCACAATGTCTCTTGGAAGCTCAGAACGCGACGCCTAACCGGCTGGAGGATGCACAGTCCTCAAGTGTAATAAGTCTTCAGATCACACAGACAAGAAGACTTAAGTGATGCCCAATTCTCTCTGGCTCTAGTGGTTAGGTCTTTATCCTCGCAAGGAATTCTCTCTCAAAGGCTTCGAGGTGGGTTGCTCTCAAACGACAAAAGCTGTGCTTTCAATCTGAGCAGCCAACCATTTATGGTTGTAGGGGTGGGCTATTTATAGCCACTTGGCAACCTGACCTGATTTGTCCGAAATGACCCTGGGTCACTAAGGAACTGACACGTGTTCCAACGGTCAGATTTCAAACTCACACGGCAACTTTACTTGGGCTACAAGCAAAGCTGACTTGTCCGACTCTGGACAAGATTCGCTCTCATTATCTTCACTCGAAGACATAGGTTTTTGGTTTAGGCATCACTTCAGTCATTCTAACTGGTTCTCTTGGACCCCACTTAACAGTACGGTGGTTCCTATGACTCAACACAAAAGAAAAATAACTACGAAAGATCTAAGTCTTCGAACTCCATAGGCTTCATATCGTGTCTTCTCTTGTCATAGTCTTCAATGTGAATATTTTCATATACCACCTTTGACTTCAATATCTTCATACATTTTTAGGGATCATCTCTGGTAGTAAAATTGAATCATGAGGGACTTCTACTTGTGTTATTCTGCAATTCTCACAAACACATTAGTCCCTCAACTAGGTTTGTTGTCAATACTCCAAAACCAACTAGGGGTGGCACTAGATGCACTTACACTAGTATCGAACATGCAACTCACACACTCTTCTGGCGCCCACCTACAAATCCCGGCGCCCCCTTACAGAAACAAAAAAATGTCCAGTTGCCTCTGGGTGTGTGGGCATGTCGTTACAGTTGAGGACGACACTTGCAATTGCAAGCCTACTATTGGACATGCAACTGCGCCCCCTCTAACAAAAAAGCAAGGCCAGTTGCACTCAGAGAGGAGACATGCAGTTGCTGTTAAGGGCGACACTTGGAGTTCCAAGTCTAGTATCGGACATGCAACTCACACCCCTGTCCCATCGTCCCCTTACAAAAACAAAATTATTAGTTGTAGTTGAATGTCTGGGCACGTGATTGCGATCGAGGGTGACACTTGTAGTTGCAAGCCTACTGTTGGACATGCAACTGCCCTCTCCCCCTCTCCAACAAAAAATGAAAGGCTTGTTACAGTCGGGAGCGAGACTTGCAGTTGAAATCGAGGGCGACACTTGCAATTTCAAGCCTACTATCACACATGCAACTCGCATCCTGCTCTTTCACCGCCCACTTACAAAACAAATGTCCTCTGCAATCGGGTGTGTAGGCATGCAGTTGGAGCCGTGTGTGTAGGCATGCACTTGCGGTTGAGGGCAACACTTGCAGTTGCAAGCCTACTATTGGACATGCAACTGCCCCTCCCCCTCTCCAACAAAAAATGCAAGGCCAAGGAGACATGTAGTTGTGGTCGAGGGCGACACTTGAAGTTGCAACTCTAGTATTGGACATGCAACCCGCACCTCTCCTACCGCCCCTTACAAAAACAAAATATGTCATTTGCAGTCATATGTGTGGGAATGCAGTTGCGGTCGAGGGTGACGCTTGCAGTTGCAAGCCTACTATTGGACATGCAACTTCCCCTCCTCTCTGACAAAAACCTAAAGGCGGTTGCCGTCGGGGCAGAGACATGCAGTTGCGGACTAGAGCGACACTTGCAGTTGCAAGTCTAGTATCGGACATGCAACTCGCACCCCTCTTTCAGCGCCCACTTACAAATCCCACCACCCCGTTACAAAAACAAAAATGCCCGTTGCAAGACTACTATTGAATACGAATGTTTGCAACTGGGTGTGTAGGCATGCAATTCAAAAAAACATAATAACACAACATATATGAGTGTTTTATCAATTATCAACTTTCTTTGGTATTTGCATCATATCAAAACAACATAAAGGAAAACCTAAAAAAACAAGTAAACATTTTCAAATTTTTATTTGGAGCATACCAAAAGACATAAAAGGAGAAAATAGAATAGGAAAAACATGTACATCCATAATTGAAAGATACACTTCAGTATTACAAAACTAAAAAAACCAACAAAAAAGCTTATAGTTTCACTGATGTAAATTAAGTTCAGATGCATGTTACACCCCCTCCCTTCCACTCAGATTCACATTAGGTACTCGTATTCTTACTTGTAGCATATCCATACAAAAAAAAGAAAGAATGAAGAAGAGATACATACCATCATGCCCAAATGGACATCTATCCTCGTGAGGCGGTGAATGAAAGGCAAAGCTATGAAACCATCATTGAGAGTCAGCAGGCCTTGGAGCTCCAAGTCCTCAAACTCATTCAGTTGAAGACCCCTAGTGCGAATGATGCCTTCATCATCGTTGCTGGAAGCTTCTCCATTTCATCATCTTCATCTGAAGCTTCCATGGCATCATCCTCATACATAGACTGCTCATCTCCAGATCCGTTGGCAATCTGGATCACGCAAACAACTACCCTAGGGGAGGCTCGTCCAAGTAGGACAACACCAGCTGACCCTTCCCCGGTTTGTTGTTTGCATAAAACTTCCTCCAACCTCTCCCATACATTGTGCTCTGTGTGCGACCCATGTGACATTTTACAGTGTACGTCCGTTTGTTTGCCACAAACATCACCTCTTCTCCAGTCATGTGTTGAAACGGATCCTTTAATTGCATGGCACAACCTATTTGGGTCGAACACAAAAATAAAAAAACAAAGTCGGGAGTGGTATCATGGCAAAAAACTAAATAAAAGAAACAAAGGATCAAGAAAATGGAAGATACAAAAACAATTAAAACATAAACTATTGAGTTACCCATGTGTTCTTGAAGTCCTGCCATACAAACATGCTGAAACCGCTTCCCTTGAACAGACTCCACAAACCATCACCTGTGCACATAAAAAGAAGAAAATAAATAAATGGGTAACTCACTAACAACACACTACAGAAAAAGTAAGAAAAGGGATTTAGAAAAGCATAATAAAAAAGAACGATTTCGAAACATCTAGAGAATATATTTTGCTATTTTTATCTCAATATGCATGCAACTTTATGACTGTGTGAACAAAGACCCTGCTTACCAGATGCTAAGCCCCATTTATTTACACAACAAAAAGTACTATTGCTGCCCCTAATTAATATAATGCAGAAGTGGTGACAAACTACCAGGGGCATGTGCCATCAAATTTCCCTGCTGTGTTAACACTCAACAGAAAACAACAATAGATCAACTTGTCAAAAAAGAATGACTAGAAGAGGTTATATCCTAACAAAAAGGTTAACTTAGGCAGCCTAAACACATGCTCTTGCTATATAGAGGGGGTAAAACACACTATTTGTTTAATCTCTGTGCATGACATGTGTAGGTAGCACTACAAAAAAGACACATCCATGACATTTTGGGCCGAACGAATTTTTTTCTGTCATACATATGACACTTCTATGACAATAATTGTGACAAAACCCGGTATCATCATAGATGTGGTGGGCTCCTACTTCTATGAAAAAAATCATGACAGAAAATGGGCTTTTCGTCCTGGGCGGGCCGGAGACGCAGCTGCATGACATTCTTTGGGCCGTCCATGACAGAAAAAACCGTGGTAGAAGCGAGGGGGAGGAAAATTTCGAGGAGTTCCCGGTTACGGTGGGAGGTCAGGGGCCGAGCGATGCCCGTTTCTCTCGTACATGTACGCGCGTCTGTGCGAGGCGTTGGCTCTAACTGAACCCGAGCGAGGCGTTGGGCTCTAACTGAACCTGAGCGATTGCACTGCAGGCTACGCGTTACTGAACCCAAGCGATCGATCGATGGCTATTAACTGAACCCGATCGAGCGGTTCCTTCGCTACTGCTGCTACCTGAAGCCAATC
>NC_041382.1:695856224-695882241 GCF_002162155.2 Triticum dicoccoides | reverse complement strand
TGAATAGTGAGAGGTGGCGTTGCCTCTGGATGAACAGGATCCCGTGGTGTGGTGGAGGGCTGGATGAATAGTAGATGGTGGAGGGGTGCCCATGGAGGGGTGGTTGAACAGGACCCGTGGTGTGGAGGGCTGGATGAACATTAGACGGTGGAGGGGTGCCCGTGGAGGGGTGGTTGAACAGTAGCTGGTGGAGTAGCGCGCGGTGGAGGCTGGATGAACAGGAGCCCGTGGAGGATGGTGAAGGTCAACGGTAGCCCGTGGAGGCTGGAGGAGGTCGATGGTAGCCCGTGGAGGCTGGAGGAGGTCGACGGTGGAGATGAACAGTATCCCTTGGAGTCCCGTTTTGCGGTACGCCACACCCCTCCCGATGAACAGGACCCCCGTTTCGACCATAGCGCTCCAACACAAGTCTGTTTCGTCCATTTTGCGGTACGCCACACCCCTCCCGATCAACAGGAACCCCCATTTCGACCGTAGGAGGTTCATTTCGTCCGTTTTGCGGTATGCCACACCCCTCCCGATCAACAGGACCCCCGTTTCGACCGTAGGAGGTCCATTTCCTCCATTTTGCGGTACACCAGACCCCTCCCGATCAACAGGACCCCGTTCCAAACGTAGGAGGTCCGTTTCCTCCGTTGTGCGGTACGCCAGGCCTCGTTTCCATCGCATGTACCGTCCAAGCCCTCTCGATGAACACGACCACGCATTCCGTTCCGACCCAGCTGGTTGGCTCCCATGCGTTCGGTTGCCTCCCGATGAACACGACGCATTCCGTTGCCTCCCCATGAACACGATGCATTCCGTTGCCTCCCCATGAACACGAAGACGACACTCTTTCTCCATTCCGACCCAGCCATGTACACGAGCCCTGGCCGTACGTATGTGCGAGTAGGCGTTCGAGACCCCGCCCGTATGTACACATACGTGGCCATATTTTCTTTCTTGCACCCTGGCCGTTGTACGTACGTGTACATGCTACGTGCGCGCCTCTACTACGACACGTACGCGCCTCTACTACGACACATGCGCGCCTCTACATCCACCAGTATATATATACGTACACGTTCGCGACCAGAATGACAACGCTACATACGCTTCGACCAGGTGGGTCCCGACTGTCAGGAACTTCCTTGCCAGTGAAGATGTAGTTGGTGGGTCCCAGCAGTCAGGGGGGCAAATCTTTTTTTTGCCTGGATGCACTTCCTTGCGTGTGAAGATGTAGCTGGTGTGTCCTAGCAGTCAGGGGCAAACATTTTTTTTGCGAAATACGGTGGCCTGTCCGGGGGGTCCCGCTGTCAGGTGGAGGAATAATTATTTTGCACGTAATAAGGAGGCACCTCCTTGCTGCGGCGATGGACCCAGCTGTCAGCCTCTCCACGTACAGTTCATGTCCGATGGAAGTCGTTCCTTGACCACGTTGACCACGCCGCGCCGAGAGCACCAGGGCGGTGGACGACGACGAGGCCTAAGAAGGGGGCGACGCGGAGCCGAGGAAGATGCGATAGTGGATGCCCACGTGTAGAGGAGTACGATGGTTCACTGGTTCACTGTGGTGTGAGGCTGCCGTCGCCGCAGAATAACAGGGGTGTGGGTGAGTAGAGGGATGGCCTAGCCAGCGGTGGGAGTAGTAGGGGGTAGTGAGGCCTCCGCCGCATCGTAGCCGGCCACGGGAGGCAGGAGCACGAGGCATGACCGGTGCTGGTTTGGGCGGCTAGAGCAAGAAGAACAAAGGTTGAAGAAGCACTATGGCCGTTGGATGGACATCATACGGTCACTGAAGCTAGAATCGTGCATATTGACTAAGTTGATAAAGCCTTCCATCCCCTCAACTTAGTAGGCCCACAAGTCAGCCTGCCACTATACTGGGTCCCAGCTAACAGGGGGAGTATTCATTTTTTATGCGTAATAAGGAGACACTTCCTTGCGTGTGAAGACATAGCTGGTGGGTCCGAGCTGTCAGCGGTGGTAACATTTTTTTCACGAAATACAGAGGCCCTTTCGGTGGGTCCCTGATGTCAGGTGGAGGAATGATTATTTTGTGCGTAATAAGGAGGCATTTCCATGCATGCGGCCGTGGACCCAGTTGTCGGCCTGTCCACGTACAGTCCACTTCAGATGCATGTCGGTCATTGACCACGTTGACCAGGCCGCGCCGAGAGCACTAGGGCGGTGGATGACGGCGAGGCCTAGGAAGGGAACAACACGGAGGCAGGGAAGACTCGGCAGTTGTTTCCCACGCAGAGGAGAGTACGACTGTACGAGGGTTTACTGGTTCGTCTTCCGTCGTAGGAGAATAACAGCAGGTGTGGGTGAGTATAGGGATGGCTAGGCCAGTGCTGGGAGGACGGTGGGGCGGTGAGGCCTGCGCGGCAGCACAGCCGGCCGCGGGGAGGAGGGAGGAGGCAGTCCCACGGGCGCTTGTTTGAGCGGCTGGAGCAGGAAGAGAAGAGATTGAAGAAGCATGACGGCCGTTCGATGGACATCCAACAGTCACTGCTTGTGCTTCAACCTTTTTTAGGAAAGCCTCAAATCTATGGAAAACAGCATACAACCCATCTGCCATTATTTCTAATAATTTACAGCCCATTTGCTAATTCTTAAGGTTTTTTTGGAGCCCATATTCTTTTTGTTAGCATTACAGCCCATATTGTGGCCACGGTTAAAAAATTATACAAAATTTTACATATTTCGGTGCGATCCGAACTGTTTTTAATCTCGAAATTTCGACTCACATTCAAACTGATTTTAAAAATAAATGTATATCAATATAAATCCAAAAAATTCTCCACGCATAAAAATTAATGTAATTTAAAATCTCGAAATGAAAAAAAAGATATTTGAAACTAATTGCCGGTTTGATGTGTTTTAAAAATGTACAACCCATTTCTCATTACTGATAGGCCATTTTCTCGGCCAACCAAATGAAGCTCTCCTCGTCTTGAAAGATTTGCAGCCCAACAGGCCTGACAAAGCGACTTACTTGGCAAATCACAAAAAAACTAGGCTGTGGCCGTGTACCCAGCTGTCAGCCTCTCCACGTACAGTACTCTTCTGATGGAAGTCAGTCGTTCACCACATTGACCACGCCGTGCCGAGAGCACCAAGGCGGTGGACGACGGTGAGGCCTAGGAAGGGGACGATGCGGAGCCAGGGAAGACGCGTCAGTGGATGCCCACGCGGAGAGGAGTACGAGGGTTCACTGGTTCGGTTGCCGGGTGAGGCTGCCATCGCCGCAGAATAACAGGGGTGTGGGTGAGTAGAGGGATACCCTGGGCCAGTGGTGGGAGTAGTAGGGGGCGGTGGGGCCTCCACGGCATCACAACCGGCCACGAGAGGCAGGAGCACGTGGCACGACCGATGCAGCTTTGGGCGGCTGGAGCAAGAGGACCAGAGGTTGAAGAAGCACTATGGCTGTTGGATGGACATCGTACGGTCACTAGAGCTAGAATCGTTCATATTGACTAAGTTGACAATGCCCTCCATCCTCGTCAACTTAGTAGGCCCACAAGTCAGCCACCCACTATGGCGGTTCCGGCAACGCAGGGGGAAGAAGACGAGAGATTGAAGAAGAACGCCGGCCGTTGGATGTAAATCTAATGCCTTCTTAGGCTTCGACCTACTGGCCCACATGTCAGCCAGTCCATTTGTTTTTTAGTCCATTTGGTGGGCTGGGTGAAACAATGATGTAGCATCTATGCGGGCCGTTTAAATGCCATTTGCATTTTTCTCGAAATCCCAGACTTGCTGGGCTGGGTGAAAATATCATGTTGGGCTAGACGGAGAAATGTTATAAAAACATAAACACATGATTGCACGTCAGTAAAATCTTTGCAAGCTTATGTACGCAATCACTAGGAGTTAACTTGCCAAGTTATATATAAACAATTATTATTATTATTTTGTAAGAACTTTCAACTTACAAAATAAAATATCATTTTAATTTGATGAGTTAATAATATGTGGGGTATTATTATTTTTTAGGCTAGACGTGGGACAGTTGAGTTGGTTCTAGGGGAAAGTACTGGGAGAAAACTCAGTTTACATCGAAAAAGAAAGTGGGAGAAAATTCAGAGACCTGCTGGGTCCACCTGAGGAGGGAAATATGTTGGGAGGAAGGAGATTCAAAGCACGACAGCCGAGTGAACTACTTTCTTTACGGACAAGTGAACTAGTTTACATACATAAGCAAATAGCCACTAAAAAAGCAATCAGGTTAATGGGTTCTTAGAAGAAATATTTCGGATAAAACAGATAATTACGACACATAGGCTAATGCATGAAACACTCAGATAATAAAGGTGCTTATAAACAGATAACGTACAACATCTAGACCTTCCTAGCACGCTTGATCATGATGCTGCGGTTGTCCGTGTACTCGTCGATTACGGGAAGCAGACACGCCCTCATGTCCAAGATCTGCCTGTACATGTCGTAGCATGCGTATGCGTCCTTGGCCGCGTAGGTTATGTAGGCTAGATTTAGAGGTACCTGCCACGTGTTCAGGTCATCTTCTTTCATGTTGGCGTATCAGGGGTCGATGATGGTCTCAGCGAGGTCAACCACGGAGTCCTTCTCCTGCCCGTTGCTGATGATCTTGTATTGCTTCTGGATGTCGACAAGCTTGTTGCACCAGATGGCCGAATCGTCGTGTTCTTCCTTCTCTCCACCGTAGTGAAGGTGTAGTCGATGCTTCCGATGAAACGGACGAATGCTCCAGAACCTGGTGCGGCCATAGGACTGAGGCGAGGCAAAGCTTCACTGAGTCCGTATCGTTGGTGTACATCACATTCAACTTGGTGCAGCGATAGGACTGAATGGCGAACTCAAAGGGGAACTCCTTGCTGAAGTCCATATCCAGCAGGCTCACCCCTCGGATCACCATTGGAGTCTCTTCGAGTGAACGAGTGTGTAGGCGGCGACAACAGTTTGTTTTTCAGCTCTTGGGGAACTGGATTCAACAGTAAGCTAAGTCTGTACAGGCGACAACAGTTACTACCCCTCCCTCGTCCGCTGCACGCCCGGCAGAAGATGCACCCTCGGCCACACGTCGGTTCACGAGCGGGTCTGTATTGGTACTGTAATAACATGAGTTAGTGGTCACTTTACTTAAATTTAATTAGCTTTAATAGAAATTTATACTTAAAGCAAGCAATGCATCTGCTAATTCTATCAGTGCCACAAGATCAACATGCACAACAATTAGAATTATTATTCTTAGGACACACACGATCAACACATTTGTCGCACTTTCACAAAGATAATACTACCAAGTTTGAAGTGTTTGTTATGGTTGTTATCCTCTGCATCATCATGCCGTGTTTCCCAGTTTGCAAGATTCAGAACCAACAAATAAGATCCAAATAATAAGTACAACAAAGATTCCTACACATCTCATTGATTCCCAGCTTGCAAGATTCAGAACCAACAAATAAGATTCAAATAATAAGTACAACAAAGATGCCCACACATCTCACTGATTCCCAGCTTGCAAGATTCAGAACCAACCCATTAGAGCCTTTTGATAAAGTGAATATCAGGATTAAATCCATCTTGGCTAGCCATGTCATACAATCGAAGAACATGGCGAATGCTCTTGACCGTCACAACATCTGTAGTTGAGTATTCCTGTTTGCACAACATGTTTGCACAGCACAAACAAGGAGACATGAGAGCATGATTTCGCTTTAATAGCGGCCTCCTTGAACTCAACCTCCAGCTCTACTTGGATGAGGTCTGCCTGGAGTTCCATGATTCAATCATGCACCTTTTTCTGCAGTTCACCTGAAATGAAGCAAAGATTGCATCACTCAGCTAGCAATAAGTACTTGTTCTTTTGAGCTGGCAGGTTCTTCTTTAGTAGTTGCACTAAAATTGAGGAACATTAAGGTTGGCTGTCCGGCTCATGTAAGATGCAACTATAATTTTCTTATCCTTTTGTGCAGTTCCACTAAAATAAAGTGCCATTGTGGTGACAGTGATGGCTCCATCTTGCAAAGGCTAATAAAATGTTGCACAAGATTACCAGCAGAACTTGACGGAGATTTTGGAAACTCCAATCACCATTTTGTGCAATTCCACCAAAATTGAGAGATGTTGCCCACGTGACATTTTAGTTGAACTGCACAAGACACTCATTCCAAAAAAGTGTTTTGTGCAGTTCACCAAAAGGTCACAATAGCAACAAGGATAAATGGATATCCCTATCTGCACAAAAAGATAGAAAGTAAACATTTGCTGGGCAGCAAACCTAATCCTGGAGACCTTGTACTATGTGAGGGCAGCAAATCTAATCCTGGAGACCTTTTACTATGTGAGGGCAGCAAATCTAATCCTGGAGACCTTTTACTATGTGAGGGCAGCAAATCTAATCCTGGAGACCTTTTACTATGTGAGGGCAGCAAATCTAATCCTGAGACCTTTTACTATGTGAGGGCAGCAAATCTAATCCTGAGACCTTTTACTATGTGAGGGCAGCAAATCTAATCCTGGAGACCTTTTACTATGTGATGGCAGCAAATCTAATCCTGGACATACTCTGTTGACTTATCCACCAGCCACCACTTTCTATCCTTTTTTCAATCAATAATATATTTGTTCCTTATCCAGTTTGTACCGCGTTTTCCCATTATTTCCCTTTTCAACCAAGAGACCGGTTGGGTATCCGGTCTCTACTACTTTCACCAAATTATTTCCTCTTTGAATCAAGTCCTAGATTCATGCTACAACTTTCCCCCCTTTCTTCGTTGTTTGAACAAAGCCCTAGATTCGAATGCATGAAGTAGCTTTACCTCTAATAATACTAAAAATTTAGGTGGCTTTGGAAGAGCTGATGGGAGTAGAAAAAGATGCACATGCAGACACGTGGGGAGCTGGAGCAGTAGAGCAAGGCCGCTTCGAAGAACTTATACGCAAGGGTCGCCGGGATGTCGGCGGCGACAGGTCGGATCTGCGGACAATACGACAGGGAGGAAGAAGGGTCAGACAACCTCCCGAGCCGGCGCTGTGTCGGAGAGAACGACACGGGCAGAGGATCGGGCCCCTCCGGCAGGTGTGGGTTTCCTCCCTCGGTGGTGATGACCACGTGAATGATGCACCTTTTAGTCCTCTACACACACCGGCCGAAGGGATCCGACCGGATCTGTGACCAGCGGTGAGCAGAGAGAAAATGTCGCTACCACTGTCTTGTTTATATCTGGAGAGGATGAGAGAATGAAGAGAGCAACCCTAGTAAAGCAAGCGCACAGGCCCCTGCGTCCATATATAGAGGAGTGATTATCTTTTTTTTCTCCACAACAAGCGTTTCAATTTGTTTACGTGGCATTAAAGAAAAGAAACTCTCTATTTAAGGTGACTACTGTACGACTCCTACTTACTACTAGTAGTACTACAGTATTGTTCACTTGTGCTCCCTGCACCTCCATTCATTGAACAACCCCACGGGTGAATAAACATACAATAAGTACTGTATTTATATAGAACGAACAAGCTCGAACTATTTTCGCGTAGTTAAAAGTTGAGGGCGGGGCTTTTCCCGGGCAGTACGCGCAGCAGTTTTCGGGTAGGGCCAGAAGACTATTTTTTAAAAAAACTTCGAGACGGCCACATAGCATGGAGCCGACCCCAACAATTTTAAGCTTACAGGCACGGTACACACTATCCTAGACTACTCTACACATGAAACTGCCACACGAGCGTCCGGGCTGCGCTTGGCTCTTCGCCTCTTCGGGAAGTCGAACAATGATGGAATACTACTGCACTGGAGGAGTACTACAGTACGCTTCTGGCCATCTGACACCGATTGAACTGCTACATGTCCACCGCGTGCGGGCGGGAGAGCGTGTAGCGAAAGCTTCTCCTAGGCTTGCCAGCCACCACGCTCATGGGCGAGGGAGGGACGCTCCTGCCTTTGCGTGTATGACAGGTGGGCCCGACAGGTGTGTGGCCAACCTGTCATACAGCCAAAGGCAAGTGCAGTTAAGTCCGCGAGGGAGAGGATAATCAAACTTCTCATTGATGTACGAGTTGACGCGACACATGAAAGCACTGCACTCGATATATTTCAATAATTTGCATGTGTGACTCCCAGATGCAGAGGCCGGGGGTCATCATCCTCCTTTTCGAGAAAAAACAGACGCGTGTGTGAGAGGACGAGTGTGTGCGTGCACCTCTTCTCTTCCTGTATAACGTACTACTAAACTCAGAGTACAAGTTTTTGTGGGTGGTATGATGGTGCATGTGAGAAGTCCCGAGATATAGGTTTAATGCGTCTGAAAAAAAGACTAGCCTAGAGCTCGCCACGCGGCTATTCCTGTCGAACACCCCATTAACCGTAAGATATGTATACGACGGTGCCAGTTATTGCACGTACACAGTAGTACTCCCTCCTTTCTGGTTTATAGGGCTTAATTCAACAATCTCACCAACCAAGATGGTGAGTGGTGGAATATTTTTTGTAGTTTGCAAAAGCACCTAATTAATGCTCTTGTTTTTCTCAAAAAAATTATGTTTATCAATGCATTAATTGCAATGCATGCATGCATAAAGTACATGCATTGGTCAATTTTCTCTTAATACTTGCATGCAATGATTTGATGCACCTTGGAATCTGAATATGTGTTGGGGAACAACCAAATTGAGCCTTATAAAATGGAAAAACTAAAATTTGAATTGCAAATTACTCCATGCTATATTGAATTGCAAACATGTTCACACCGATCACAACCTAAACGGTTTCCCACTTAGGAGCGTATTAGTACCATGCTATATTGAATTGCAAACATGTTCACACCGATCACAACCTAAATGGTTTCCCACTTAGGAGCATATTAGTACCATGCTACTTCCTCCGTCCGGGTTTATTAGGCCTAAAGATAATTTCTCTTAGACCAAGACACATAGTAATTTGCTCACATTAATTCTTTCATTTCACTCCCAATGCACTCTCTCACATGCATGCAACCAATGAAAAAGCACGCATGAAGTATATTAATTTTTCAGCCATGGCACTAACAACAATGGCTTTCAATGCAACCAATGAAATGGTTGCATGCATGCACCTTTCCAAAGCGGGGCCTTACAAAAGGGGAGTATATTGAATTGCAAACCTGTTCACACCGATCACAACCTAAATGGTTTCCCACTTAGGAGCGTATTAGTAATCGGTTATAAATACTAGTATGCCAAGATGACTGCACATTCCTCCTCAAGTCCTCATCCACAAAAACAAACAAGTCATTCAACATCCTTCCCTTGCGTCTGCCATGGCCAGTATGAGTTCTGGGTCGAGAGATTGCCACCAGGGAGAGGCGAGCATGGAAGCGGAAGCATGAGAGATGTCCCGCCTCGCTGCGAGAGCAGCCCACATGTCCCGCTGCGCGGAAGTAGCAGCACGGAGGCCCCGCCGCGCCGCTGAAGCAGCACGGAGGTCCCGCTGCGACGTCGATGCAGCAGACTGGTCCGGCCGCGCCGTAGAAGCAGCAGAGATGTCCCGCCGCGCCACGAATGCAGCAGAGATGTCCCGCCATGCCGCGGCGGCCTGGGAAAATTTCTCGCGGGCAGGCGACGACTGTTACAGGCGCATGCATGCGATTGTCCATAGCCAGATGGATCAGATCTCCGGCTCGGCGAGGTTTGCAGGAAGACATGATAGCCTCGTTTGAACAGGCTACTGGCGTCATCCGACAACTAAGGGAGGGCAATGAGAGGCTCCGGACCGAGCGCGACCTGCTAAGGGAGAAGATCGTCCGAAGTGCAGACCAGCAGGAGGAGACCAGTGCCTTGTTGGAGAGGACCGGCGTCATCGTCAAGAAACTTATGGACGAGAATGACATGCTCCGCAACGAGCACCAAAGGCTGGTGGAGGAATCCATTGATGTTCTGAAGCAGCATCTTGAGGACACGAAAGAGCTTATCGCCGCTCGCCGCGGAGACTAGTTTCTTGGTTTCTTTTGATGTTTATCGGTTTAGGATGTGGATTGTGTCGTCGGTTGTGAAATGTTGGGTTCTAGCGCGGATGTTTGGCCTTTGTTGGCCTCTTGGGATGTTGCGATTTCAATCTAGTAGCTTTTAGTCCTTCATATTAGGCTGGAGTAGTGCTGAACTTCTTGTGAATTGTGGTGGTTTTCAGTAATGAAAATCGGAAGAGTCAAGCCCTTCTTTGATAAAAAAAAATTAATCGTCCTTATATATTCATCAGTCTTGCTATAAGTCGCAGTAGATGCTATATAGGTCAGTCGGATCTTACATCAAGATCCGTGCTTTCAGATTTTCTTTTTTTCTCTTAAATCTCAGTCGAGTGAGACATAGCCACACCATTAAACAGAGGCTCGGGCGCCATTAATGGAGACGTTGGGAGAGAGGTGGACGGTAGATGGAGGTCAAAGGGCTCTCCTCCCGATAAGCACGCGCAGGGGTTTGATCGCACGCCTCTCGTACTCAAATAGCTACCCTGCACGGCGCCTCCTAGCTAATAAAAAATGGGGACGGATGGCGGCACGTAAATGGTACTAGTAAGTAGAACGCCCACGGTTTCAATAATACTTGTGTTTCCGATTGTAACGTGGCAGCACTTGTTCCAAAATGACTTTGTTGATTGTTAATGTGTGCGCCTTTGCAAATCGGACTGCAAATTTATCACAACATGTTGGTGCCATGTCATGGCACCAAGCCAAGTTTCATTATTTTCATGTGTGTTTTGGATTTACAGGAATTAAAAAACTAAGTTTCTCAATGTTTCCAACCCAGCCACGACGCCCAGAATTTTGGATTTCATTCCCATTTCTTGCATGGAACCTAGAAATTTACCCGAGGACACAGATTTTTCAACCAACTTTTGTGCACTGGAACATGTGCTTGTATTTCAATTTTGACTTATGCACACAAAGGTGACACGTTCCCTCCCAGAACCACGAGCCTTCTTGAGAGAAGCTCCGATTTGCAAGAAGCTTATACCAAAATTTGTTCCTATTCGGCCAATTTTTTTTACCACGACATGGTACTACCATGACATGGCACCATGCCAAGTTTCATGATTTTAAAACCAAGTTTTTGAATGTTCTCGACCGAGCCACGATGCCCAGATGTTTGAATTTTATTCTCATTTTTTGCATGGGACCTACTCCCTCCTTCCATCTATATAGGGCCTAATGTGTTTTTCAAGACAACATTTGACTATTGACAAGATTAATAGCACATGAGATGTATACTATGAAAATTATATTATTGGAAGCTCCTTTGCCATACAAAATTGAAGGTATGCTTTGTGTAAGTTGCATGTCATATATTATTGCTCTAACGTTTGGTCAAAGTTAGCCTCGAAAAATGCATTAGGACCTACTAGTCATCAACCCGTGCTTCTGCACGGGCTAGATATAGTTGTTCTTAACGTTTTTACGTTATTCAATAAGGTTCAATAATGAAATATTGGAATGAAAGAGTCAACTATATGTACAAATAAGCAACAAAATTTATATTCTGGTGTATTAAAGGCACATGTCAATTTTTATATTTAAATATTTTTCAAATTAGTTAAAAAGGAAATTATTCAAAATATAAGACCTTTTATATTTGAAATGATGTCCAGTTTGTATATATTAGAAGATCCCTTTGCAATGAGATTTGCAACTGCAGTGTATTTCTGACTAATAATATCAACATTTTTGGACAAATATATATTTACTTCAAATTGTTGAAGAGAAATGCAGAAAATCCTAATATGTTTCTGTTGTTCGAAAATTTCTTACCAAAATAATTGAAGTAATGTCCAACCTTTGATAAACATCAAGGGTAGGCACAGTTTCATACAATTATTGTGCTACTCATCGCTATTTGCTTCAATTTCCCCTAAAGAATGGTTGGCGGCAATAATTTTTGTACTTGCTTAGCATATTTCTGTATAACTATTCAGTTTTTGAACCATAAATATGTACACCAAGTAAAGGCTTCTAAGAAGTTACTCCATAGTCCATATTAAGTGTCGCTCTAACGGAGGTATCTAGGCATATTTTAGTGTTAGATACATCAGTTTGTGCGACACTTAATGTGGAACGGAGGGACTATTAGTTAATAAAAATTTAGTTTGACCATGATATATTATTCGTGGAATATACATTTACAAAAGATGCTCATGATGATTTAGACCCCTTACAATAGAGTATATCGTAATACTTGCAAAATTTTAACATTGATTTTAAATTTAAATGGACGTGGTTGTGAAAAATTTCCCTATTTGAAATACCAATAAAATCACAGGTTAAGTTTTGTTAATATATAATTTTTCTATCCATGCAAATCTATGTATACTTTCCTAGTTATTACCTTAGAATTAGGTGATTTCACATATTAATTTAATTAGCTGGGTCTTTATTATGCATCGTTTTGTTCATTTTTAAAGGTAACATGCACGTGTTTGGTTTTTGGGACTCGGGACGTTGACTCATTTTATCCCAGAACTTGAACGCTTGAATAGTTTTTATTTCATTGTATGTGTCCTTTTCATTTAGGCTTGGAGCAAGCACGTGTGTTTTTATTGGTTGGAACTTGCAGGTGGTCCGTGAGGACTCTTCTTTTTTTAACATGTCATTGAGGATATTTACATGTACGTGGTCCTTTAATATTTATATATGTACGTGTCTTTTTTTCCAACTGGAACATGTGTTTTTCTATGAATCGGGACGTGCACACTTTTTATCCTGAGGCTTGAACGCCATGGACTCTTGCCCGTACGTTGTTGCACTTATTTTTTTTTCCACCACAACAACATAAATTGTAGTTATCATGTCAGGTTGTCTTTATTTTTCATCACATAGGTACGTAAGGTTGGAACTTGGAGGTTGTCCGTGAGGACTCTTCTTTTTTACACGTCATTGAGGACTCTTACATCTACATGATCCTTTAATCTTTATATATGTTCTTTTATTTTTTATTTTTAACGGGAACATGTGTTTTTCTATGAATTGGGACGTGCACACTTTTTATCCCGGGGCTTGAACGCCATGGACTCTGGACTGTATGTCGTTGTACTTATTTTTTCGCCATGGACTCTGGACTGTATGTCGTTGTACTTATTTTTTTTCACCAGAGCAACGTAAATCGTAGTTATCGTGTCAGGTTGACCTTATTTTTCATCACATAGGAACGTAAATCGTATGGTTGAGATAAATCATTATATAGATTGAATGGTTTAGATATTTTTAATGATGTGGATTAACATGGCGATTTGTATGGTGCCTCCAATTAGTAAATATATAAGATATAGATGGAAGGAGGGAGTATAAATTCACCCGAGGACACAAATGTGATTTTTCAACCAAATTTGGTGCACGGGAGCATGCGCTTGTAGTTCAAATTTGAATTATGCATATTAAATGAACAAAAACTCAATTAATGTGTAAATAAGGCCAAACGATGCCGGAATAATTTCAAAATTTAACAGGGCACTCATGTAGTTCTATGTTGCCTTTGTAAATAAACTCAAGGGGACAACGTATATCGTTTCGCACTCAAAGGTGGCACGTTGCCTCTCAGAACCACGGGCCTTGTTGAGAGAAGCTTCGGTTTGCAAAAGCTTATACCAAAATCTATTCCTATTTGGCCAAATTTTTTTACCACAACATGGCAGTACCATGGAAGGGGAGCCTTGGCGCAGTGGTAAAACTGCTGCCTTGTGACCATGAGGTCACGGGTTCAAGTCCTGGAAACAACTTCTTACAGAAATGTAGGGAAAGGCTGCGTACAATAAACCCAAAGTGATCGGACCCTTCCCCAGACCCTGCGCAAGCGGGAGCTACATGCACTGGGGCTGCCCCCCCTTATGGTAGTACCATGACATGCCATCCATGCCAAGTTTCATGATTTTTAGACGTGTTTTGGATTTACACGAATTTTAAAACCAAGTTTCTCAATGTTCTCGGCCGAGCCACGATGCCCAGATGTTTTAATTTTATTCTCGTTTCTTGCATGGGACCTAGAAATTCACCCGAGGACACAAATGTGATTTTTCAACCAACTTTGGTGCACGAGAGCATGTGCTTATAGTTCAAATTTGACTTATGCACATTAAATGACCAGAAACTCAATTAATGTATAAAAAACGACACACGAACCCGGAATAATTCCAAAATTTAACAGGGCACTAATGCAGTTCTATGTTGCCTTTGTTAAGAAACTCAAGGGGGGGAGCGTATATCGTTTCACACTCAAAGGTGGCACGTTCCCTCTTAGAACCACGAGCTTCCAAATCGGCCCAATTTTTTACCACAACATGTTAGTGCCATGACATGACACCGCCAAGTTTCATGATTTCCAGGCGAGTTTTAGATTTACATGAATTTAAAATGAAAGTTTCTTGATGTTCTCGGCCGAGTCATGACGCCCAGATGTTTGAATTTCATTCTCATTTTTTCCATGGGACCTAGAAATTCAACCAAGGACACACATGTGATTTTTCAACCCACTTTGGTGCACCGGAGCATATGCATGCAATTCATATTTAGATTATGCACATTAAAAGTCCAGAAACTCAATTAATGTATAAAAATGCCAAATGAACCCGAAATAATTCCAAAATTTAACAGGGCACTCATATAGTTCTATGTTTCCTATATAAATAAATCAGGGGGGGAGGCATCGTATATCATTTTGCACACAAAGGTGACACGTTCCCTCTCGGAACCACGAGGCTTGTTGAGAGAATCTCCGGTTTTGCAAGAGGCTTATACCAAAACTTGTCTCAATTCAGCCAAAAATTATAAGTATGAAAACAGGGTTTAGATTATCCTAAACATCTCGCTACCTAGACCAATAATGTACTATGATTTAAATTCAACATAAAATGGATACAAATGTTTGAATTGGAGAGCGTATGGTACATGTAGTTCATAGTGAAATATGATTACTGCTATATGTACATTTTTTGTTATCAAGATAATATTTAAATTATTGTACAACTTGACAACAATCGTATTCAAATAAGGAAAATTGATTCAAATTTAGACCATATGGTAGACGACAATATATATGTTCACATGGTGGAGTAAAATGTTCATATATGATGAAAGATCAAAATGTATGACTACATCAATTATAAACCGCAAGGTCACCTAACGATATATTCGAATTCAACATAACGTGGATTTAAAAATTGAAATTCGAGATCATGGCATCTTTAATCATATAAAAAGGGACATTACTATTTCTTTGGTGGGAATTGATTTGTTTTTTGTTGTTGTTGAGGGAAGTCCGAATCGTTTGGTACTATGTAGGGTAATCTTGTTCTCCCGATTTTTTTACATTTTTCTTGTAGTTTTTTCAATGGCATCTATAGCAATATAGTAAAAGGGGACATGACTCTCTTGTATGAATTGTATGAATTGTTTTTTACACGTTAAGTTTGTTCTGCCGAACAAGGAATCCGCACCTTGTTATCCCGAAAGTTTCAAGCTCGAGTATCTTTTGTCTCACCTGCTTTGAAACTCCCGCTTCTTCAACCCGCGCCGCGCCTTGTTATCCCAAAATTTAGACGCGCGCGAGAACTCCCTCCTCATCCGAAATCGCTCCCGCAGCCCAGACACGCGAAATCCCCCTTCTACCCCTCAGCTGGAAATGAAGCTCCACGTCACGGTGTCAAAACCGATGGGGGTACGCCGGTAACTTACCCTACATTTCGGACAAGCGCGTCCCTAAGCTTGGCTCCCCCATCCCCCTTCGCCCCCATTCATACACCGAGGCCGCCAAAACCCGTGAAACCCCACGCTCCTCCGTCGGCCTCCTGACCGCCGCCCAGCCGGAGACTCTTCCCCGACTACGTTGTCCACCGCAACAGCTTGCCGTCCCTCATCCACCGCACCGGATGAGGATCCGCTGTCGATCTCGTCGTCCCGCCGGATCAGCCACCCCGTTCTCCACCTCCAAGGAGCTGCCTCGATGTTTGCCTCGTCTATCGTGCCACCTCAATCCTCACAGCACCGTCTTGACCTGCCCCACCGGAACCGCAGCACCCTCACCAATTCCTCCGATGAAGCCGAGGCCAACTCGGTGCCACCAAGGAGGTTCTGCACTCACCGCTGCATTTTATCTTTTATTCGATCTCACGGGGCTGCCGGTGCTCGATACCGAGAAGACATGGGGTGTCTCCATCCATGGCGTCTCCCCCCCATGTTGTTGCTTCCTCGGCGGCGACTTCCACAACGACACTAGCTGCAGTTGCTCCGGCTCTCGCTCGTGCTACGGCTCTGTTCTTGCTGTCGGTCGCGCTGATGCACTGCTCCTGCTTTCGTTCGTGCTACTGCTCTACTCTTGCTCTCGCTTACGCTGCTGCTGCTGCACGACCTCCGACAGCTACAGGAGTTTCTACTTTAGCACTCGCTCGCGGTGCTACTGCACGACTTGCTCTTTGCTAGTGCATTCCCTGCTCGAGCGTCTGCTGATTTAGATCACTGCTTCTCTACTACTAGTGCTCGAACGCCCTAAACATCTATTGCAATGCTCTATTACTAGTTCAATCAGTTTCGATAGTAAAATTCAGTTTCGACTGTGAAGTTCATTTTCTTCAGTTAAGTTCAGAGTGAACAGTACTTACAGCATCTGCGGAGCGGCCGTGGCGGGGCTGATGCGTTTTACATCTAGCACTTTTTGGTGATGTATTTTACATCATCTATTGCAGATGATATTAGGGCCCCACTTCAGATTAACGTTGTCTGTCTTGTCATGCTTCAACCTCGTCGCCGTACACCTTAGCGGAGCTGCTCCAATGACGAAACCGTCCATCACAGCGGAGCAGTACCCTCGGCGCCGTTTCCAGAGGCCTCGGATCTTCTTCCCCGCCTCTGACAGTCACACCAGCATCATCCCCATCCTCCACGTCCAACCCAATGATGCTGAGGTCCACAAGGCTATTCCAAAGAGGTTGTACACTCGTCGCTTCACTTTGTTTCTCCATTCCTCTGTTCTTCCAATTCATGTGAGCCAAACACCCAGGTTGACTGAAATCCTATGTTTCCAAATGCTCTGTTTTGCACGTGCATTCCTATCCTATTCCTGTGTTTTCCTGTCCCTGCATTTATAGAATCCTCCAATTCTAAGGAGCCCTTACAAATTTACTTCATTTTCAGATAGGCGTCAAAGAAAACTCTGTGTGTTATGTCCTACTCCTGCCGTGCCGTCATCCACCCCACCTGAGGTGCACCATCGACAGAAGCGTTCACTACAACAGAGACCCCCCCTGCAGACTTCCTTTCGCCGCCTCAGATCATCTTCCCCGCTGCCGGCAGCCACACCAACTACATTACCATCATCAACTGAGCATATGAACCTGAGGACTACATAGTTCCGGAAGAGAGGTCGCAGTCTTTCGTGTTTGCTTGCGTTATACATCGGTTATTATTACCTGCTACTTTATCGTTCAATCTTGAGTTTTGAATTGCCCATGGGTCTCATATTGAGCCAGCAACAAATAGTATCTGTCTACTATCTGGTTCATCTAGGGTCTTCTATGTGGTTCATGTTGGGTGGGCAACAAACAATAGATGATCCATTGTCTATCTTTTTAAAATGAAGCTATAATCTACCTGCTATCATTAGTTTTGGATCCATCCACTCGTTTGCTACCATCAGTCTTGATTTTTGCATGCACCCCTTAGGCCTTACAAAATCTAACTATTTTTTTTATTATGCATGTCAGATATTGTACACAATCATACTGCTCATGTAGAGAAAAAGAGAAGACCGTTGCGTGTGAATATAATGTCATGCAGATGCCGCTCCATGGTGGGCGAAGTGGCCCCCCTTCCTACATTTCTAGATTGTATTCCAGAGGAAGATAACTGTTCAGATGGAGATTCAGAAGGAGCCGACCACGCCTGTTTACCACCTGAGGTGTTTGCTCTAACCTGGCATGCTGATGTTGGTCATATCATGCATATGGCGCCTTGCATTGCTTACATTATACATCTTATATGTCATCAACTTAGTTTAGATTTGCTTTGTGTGAATGCCACCTGTTTGGTTTCTATATCATACTCCCACCATTCCTAAATATTTGTCTTTTTAGAGATTTCAACAAGTGACTACATACAGAACAAAATGAGTGAATCTACACTCTAAAATATGTCTATATATATCCGTATGTGGTAGTCCATTTGAAATCTCTAAAAAGACAAATATTTAGGAACGGAGGGAGTATATGGGAATTATGCAATGCCATCTTCTTTAGCCAGGCATCATATACGTGAATCATGCAATGCCATCCTGTTTAGCGAGTCATCGTATATGTGAATTGTATCGTACCATATTTTTTTCCATAATGTATTCCATTTGTCAACAATGTTTATACATTCATCTACTCTTCCTGTGCATCAGCTATTTGAGTCGGTCATGGGAGAATCTGGAGTGCAAACAAGGTCTTCTGAGCAGTCAGTGCTACCTGTCGATGCAGATTTCTTGCTGGTTATAGATAGCTCCTCAGAGGAGGATTCAGAGAGAGATGACCAGTCGTATTCCCCCCCTGAGGTGCATGCTCTAACTTGGCTGGGTTATATTTCTCATATTATGCATATGGTGTCTTGCATTGCCATGCCATCTGCTTAGATTAGACATGCTTTGTGTGAATGCCTCCTATTTGCTTTCTATATCAGATATGTGAATTATGCAATGCCATGTTTTTCAGCCAGTTATCATATATGTGAATTATGCACCGCCATGGAGCCAGGCATCATATATGTGAATTATCTCATGCCATCTTTTTTTTCATTACGTATTCCATTTGTCGACAATCTGTGTATATTGAACTACTCTTCATGTGTATCAGCCATTTGAGCCGGTTATGGAAAAATCTGGAGTGAAAACAAGGTCTTCAGAGCAGGCAATGGTACCTGTTGAAGCATATATCTCGATGGTTACAGGGAGCTCATCAGAGGAGGATTCAGAGACAGATGACCAGTCCTATATCCCACTTGAGGTGTATGCTCTAAGTTGCAATGTTTATATTTCTCATATGATGCATATGGTGCCTTGCATTGCTTACTTTAGACATCATATGCACAATATTGAATTCTATCTGCTTAGTTTAGAGATCATACATGCGAGTGCCAGCTGCTTAGTATATGAATCAATTATGTCAATTATATCATGCCATCTTGTATACTTAGACAACATGTATTTGAATTATTTCATCCCAACCTATTTTAGAAAGACATCATATAGTTTTGTCATGTCATCCTGTTTAGGTACTCATCATATGTTGAATTATGCCATTATATCCTGTTAAGTTATCCATCATATATCTGAAACTGTGTCATGCTATCCTGTTTAGTTAGGCATCATATATGTGAAATTGTGTCATGTTGTCCTGTTTGGTTAGACAACATATATGTGAATTACCACATCTGTCTATCATACAATGTCTGTACGTTCAATTTATTTTCTTGTTTATCAGCCATTTGAATTGGAGGGGGTGATGGCAATATCTAAGGGAGCAAAAACCCATTCTTCACAAAAGATAGTGCTACCCGTCGATGCAGATAGAACCATGGTTGTACTGGCCCACAAACTAGCCCCACCACACATAATCGAGACTCTTCCAGATTGCACACTTACACCGTTGGGAAGAGAACCAGCTACAACCCATCTAACCAAAACCCCAGCGGATAGTAACCCACTTATAGTTGACAAAGCACCATGTCCATCACAGTGTACCCCCACACGAGCAGTTTGTAAAGCTACTGCAGTGCCCAAAGCACAAAGACCACCACAGCTAACCCAAACTCCACGTTTAAAGCAGAAGAGCAACTGTTCTCAGGTCAGATTCCATAGCTATGGTCCATACTCCTTTGCTGTTGCATCACTGTATTTACTCATACCAACTACTTTCGAATTTGAAGGATCCAATTGAAACTCCAATGGCGCAACAGGTATGTTTTAAACCTATTTCTTTAACTGGATTGCTGTTCCAGCTTCTTGCTCTATGTTGATTTCAGTTTAAGTTGTATAAACAATTATGTTCTCATGTGATGCACATTACAAGTGCTGCCAATGCTGTGTAGTTTCTCACACTTATATTCTGTCTATGCTGCTGTGTCTTAAAGATATATGAGTTGAACTGTCTCTCTATCTTGATTAGGGAACATAAAGTATAATGATATGGACAATACAGTGACCATAGTACATAGATATATGTTTGTTTCATGCTGTTATCCTGTCCACCTTACTACTGAACCAGTTTACCAAAACGAGTTTCGTATACTACAAGCTAAACCTGTGATGTGTCTGCTTGTTTCTATTGTAGTATGCAAACCGAATATTGGAGAAGAGCACCCCACTATGCAATGGTAGAGAAAGTAATGCAGATAAGGTTCAAGATAGTGAGACAACCCTGTTGGTCTCCAACACTAGTAGAAAAAGGGTCAAACGTGAAGCACATTAGTGCCGGTTTGTATTTGAGCCGGCACTAATGTATACGTTAGTGCCGGTTCCAACGGCTAGCCGGGCCGCTTTTATTAGTACCAGTTCATGGCGAACCTTTAGCACCGGTTCGTGCCACGAACCGGTACTAATGAGAGTGGTGGCAGGATGTTGTCAGACTGGGGCCCCTCCAGCCCCTTTAGTACCGGTTCTTGGCACGAACCGATACTAAAGGTCGTCCTACATAAACCCTTCGTCCATCCGATCTCGCTCTGTTCTTCCCCTTTCCCCTCTCCTCTCTGTTCTTCCCCTCTTCCTCTCGAGCTCATCACACATTTTTCCCAAAATTTGTCAAGATTTGAAGGCCCCATCCATTCAAATGATCACAAAGGTTAGCAACTTTGTCCTTTCATCTCTCATTGCTAGATTAGCTCTTGCAATGCTTTATATAGTGATTAATTTGTGAGTTTAGTAATTTGGGAGGATATATATATATATATATATATATATATATATATATATATATATATATATATATGTGCTAGTATTTGATTTATATGCAATTTGAGGTCAAAAATAACACTTAGTTTGCATATGTAGGTGTGGTTTACTTAGTGCCTTCTAAATCTCCGTCGTAACCACCGCCGATCGCCTGCACCGTCCCGTCGCCGGCACCACCTTGTGGTGAGCCTCTTGTTCATGAAATTTTATATAAAAATTGATGTTTGTGTGATTTGGATATATAGTTACTCGTATAATTATCTTACCCCGTACGTTGTTTGTTATACATATAGTGCCATGGTTTTGATATCCGTCCCCGTCGACCCTCGTCCTTGTTATGATTCGGATGTGGTATATATATTCTCTTTTAAAACTAGTTGCATTTCGTGTTTATGACAAATTATGCCCATCAAGTTGACATAGAAATTTTTTCTAGGAGGTATGTGAACCGGAAATTCCGACCGACCCTATTGTCGAGAGGTTAAATTTAGTTGAAAGAGAAAACGAGTACTTGAAAGAAAAATTGAAAAGAATTGAGGGGGAGAAGATGGAATTGGAGTTGCATGTTGCCGATGTCATCGATGATCACAAGATCGAGATGGATAAAATGCGCTTGAAGATTAGAAAGATTAGAAAATATGCCATCGATAGTGAGGCTTGGTATCATTATGCTGTTGGATCCATTGTCTTAGTTGCGATCTTGATCATATTTGTTGTTGCATTTAAATGCTTTAGCTAGAGAGTTATTTGTTTGTTGCATTTAAGTGTTGTATGAACTTTATGTATGAACTTGTATTAATTTGGTCTATTCGGTGTTGTGTAATGAAGATGAGCCGACAATGGATGTACGATGACCGATTCTCTCCCCAATTCGTTGAGGGCGTGCATACTTTTCTGCTTGCGGCTGAGGCAAACAAGCAGGCGGATGGTTTTATGCCTTGTCCATGTGCTCGCTGTAAGAATGGTCACAATTACTCTACATCAAGAACCATTCACGTCCACCTGTTTAAGTCCGGTTTCATGCCCCACTATAATGTTTGGACCAAGCACGGAGAAAGAGGGGTTATGATGGAAGACAATGAAGAAGAAGAGGACGACGACAGCTATCCTGGCCATGGGTTCCCTGAATACGATGATACAACAATGGGGGAAGAAGCTGAGCCGGTAATGCAGGAAGAAGCTGAGTCGGCAATGCGGGAAGAAGCTGAAGAAGAGGCATCAGATGAGCCCGTTGATGATCTAGGTCGGGCCATTGCCGATGCAAAGAGAAACTGCGCAAGTGATTTGGAGAAGAAGAAGTTGCAGCGCATGTTAGAGGATCACAAAAAATTGTTGTACCCGAATTGTGTAGGTGACAAGAAAAAGGTGGGAACCACACTGGAATTGCTGCAATGGAAGGCAGAGAATGGTGTATCTGACAAGGGATTTGGAAAGTTGCTGGTAATGATAAAGGATATGCTTCCAAAGGACAACGAATTGCCCGAGAGTACGTACGAAACAAAGAAGGCTGTCTGCCCTCTAGGGTTAGAGGTGCAGAAGATACATGCATGCCATAATGATTGCATCCTCTACCGCGGTGAGTACGAGGATTTGAACGCTTGCCCGGTATGTGGTGCATTGCGCTATAAGATCAGCCGCGATGACCCTGGTGATGTTGAGGGCGAGCGCCCCAGGAAGAAGATTCCTGCCAAGGTGATGTGGTATGCTCCTATAATACCACGGTTGAAACGTTTGTTCCAAAACAAAGAGCATGCCAAGGCGATGCGATGGCACAGAGAAGACCGTAAGAAAGACGGAAAGTTGAGAGTACCCGCTGACGGGTCGCAGTGGAGAAAAATCGAAAGAAAGTACGGGAAGGAGTTTGCAGATGACGCAAGGAGCGTATGGTTTGGTCTAAGCACAGATGGCATTAATCCTTTTGGGGAGTAGAGCACCAACCATAGCACCTGGCCTATGACTCTATGTTTGTATAACCTTCCTCCTTGGTTGTGCATGAAGCGGAAGTTCATTATGATGCCAGTGCTCATCCAAGGCCCTAAGCAACCCGGCAACGACATTGATGTGTACCTAAGGCCATTAGTTGAAGAACTCTTACAACTGTGGAATGGAACAGGTGTACATGCGTGGGATGAGCACATGGGGGAAGAATTTGACCTAAAGGCGTTGCTGTTCATGACCATCAATGATTGGCCTGCTCACAGTAACCTTTCAGGACAGACAAACAAGGGATACCGCGCATGCACGCACTGTTTGGACGATACCGAAAGTATATATTTGGCTAATTGTAAGAAGAATGTGTACCTGGGACATCGTCAATTTCTTCCGAGCAGGCATCCCGTAAGAAAGAAAGGCAAGCATTTCAAAGGTGAGGCGGATCATTGGACGAAGCCTCGCCACCGTACTGGTGCTGATGTACATGATATGGTCAAGGATTTGAAGGTGGTCTTTGGAAAGGGTCCTGGTGGACAACCTGTTCTGAATGACGCTGACGGACATGCACCCATGTGGAAGAAGAAATCTATATTTTGGGACCTGCCCTATTGGAAAGACCTAGAGGTCCGCTCCGCAATTGACATGATGCACGTGACGAAGAATCTTTGTGTGACCCTGCTTGGCTTCTTGGGCGTGTATGGGAAGACAAAAGATACACCTGAGGCACGAGAGGACCAACAACGTATGCACGGAAAAGACGACATACATCAGGGTCATGCAAGCTACACTCTTACCAAAGAAGAGAAGGAAATCTTCTTTGAATGCCTGCTCAGTATTAAGGTACCGTCTGGCTTCTTGTCGAATATAAAGGGAATAATAAACATGGCAGAGAAAAAATTCCAGAACCTAAAGTCTCATGATTGCCACGTGATTATGATGCAACTGCTTCCGGTTGCATTGAGGGGGCTTCTATCGGAAAACGTTCGATTAGCCATTGTGAAGCTATGTGCATTTCTCAATGCAATCTCTCAGAAGGTAATCGATCCAGAAATCATACCAAGGTTAGAGAATGATTTGGTGCAATGTCTTGTCAGTTTCGAGTTGGTGTTCCCACCATCCTTCTTCAACATCATGCCGCACGTCCTAGTTCACCTATGCGAAGAGATTAACGTTTTGGGTCCTGTATTTCTACACAATATGTTCCCCTTTGAGAGGTTCATGGGAGTCTTAAAGAAATATGTTCATAACCGTGCTAGCCCAGAAGGAAGCATCTCCAAGGGCCGTCAAAATGAGGAGGTCATTGAGTTTTGTATTGACTTTATTCCTGACCTTAAGCCGATTGGTGTTCCTGAATCGCGGCATAAAGGCAGACTGGATGGAAAAGGCACGCTAGGAGGGGAACAAATAATATGTATGGACGGACATTCTCTCACGGAAGCACACTACACAGTTCTACAGAATTCCGCCTTGGTGGCTCCGTATATGGATGAACACAAGAATTTTCTACGCTCCAAACACCCGGAGCGGTCTGATGACTGGATTACACGTGAACAAACCAGGAGTTTCGCCAGCTGGTTGCAGACACGTACCATGCATGACACCTCTATTGAAGATGACCTGTACTTGCTGTCCCAGTTACCATCTTCGAATATAATGACTTTCAAAGGGTACGAGATAAATGGTAATACATTTTACACGATCGCCCAAGATAAGAAGAGCACCAACCAAAACAGTGGTGTCCGCTTTGATGCAGAAACCAAGACGGGAAAGGAAACATATTATGGTTATATACAGGACATATGGGAACTTGACTATCGACGTGGTTTGAAGGTCCCTTTGTTTCGGTGCAAATGGGTCAATATGACACGAGGCGGGGTAACGGAAGACCCGCAGTACGGAATGACAACAGTGGATCTCAACAATCTTGCGTATGCAGACGAACCATTCGTCCTAGCCAATGATGTGGCACAGGTTTTCTATGTGAAGGACATGTCTACCAAGCCAAGAAAAAGAAAAGATAAGGAAGCGAATGCATCATACGATGAGCCAAAGCGGCACATAGTTCTTTCTGGGAAGAGAAACATCGTGGGAGTGGATGACAAGACACACAAGTCAGAAGATTATGAAAAGTTTGATGAAATTGCTCCATTCACAGTGAATATTGACCCGAGCATCCCGTTAAATGATGAAGATTTTCCATGGTTACGGCGCAAAAGGACACACGCGAAGAAAAAGTTTCACACCCAAAGATCTGGGATGTGATCGTCTTCACTATCATCACTTTCTTCTGTGTTTCACACCCAGAAGGAAATCTCTGTAATAGTTAGGGTAGTTAATTATGTGTTTTGTTGAAACGCGAAGAAATTTTATGTGCAAACAAATTCTTTCATGCCTTAACTAATTTTTAAAGTTAAGTTATTCACAAACTAGTGATTCACACTAATTTCAAATAATTCAAAATTTAAACTATTCAAATTTGAAAACTACGGGCACAAACAAAAAGTTTGTAATTTTTTGTACCTAAAGCAAAAATATTCACAAAGAAACTCTAAATACACAAAAAAACAACACAAAAATAAATAAAGAAAAAAATTAAAAAAGCCGCCTACTAGGCCAAAGCGGCCGGCATACGACTAGAAACCCAACCTGTTGTTGGGCCAGGATGCAGGCCCGCAAAGGCCCAGTAGGCCAACAGGGTAGCACAGAACATGTAGGCCCAGTAGGCCTGCTTTGGAGAGGAGCTCGAGAGAGCTACCGCACGGGGGTTTATAAACCAGTGCGGTCGCCCCTCGGCTAGCGAGGTGGGACTAGGCTTGTCGCACCGCACCTGTGCCAGCGCACCCCCTTTAGTACCGGGTCGTGGCACCAACCGGTATTAAAGGGGGGGCCTTTAGTACGGGTTGGAGCCACCACCCGGTACTAAAGGGGGTCGCTTCCCGCCGCTTGGCCTGGCCAAAACAGGCCTTTAGTACCGGTTGGTGGCTCCAACCGGTACTAAAGGCCCCTCCTATATAAACAACACATACGAAAATTTCAGTTTCTCATCTGCTTCTTCTCCTCTGCACCGTCGCCCGCCGCGCCCCCCGTACGTCTCCATCCCTCGTCGCCGCCTCCGTCGCCGCCCCATCCCCGTCGTCGCCGCCCCGTCGTCCCCGTCCCCGTCGTCCCCGTCGTCACCGCCGCCCCGTCC
>NC_041382.1:695802222-695856020 GCF_002162155.2 Triticum dicoccoides | reverse complement strand
GGCCCGTACGTCCCCATCCCCGTCATCGCCGCCCCGTCCCTGTCCCCGTCGTCGTCATCCCCGTCGTCGCCGCGCCCGTCGCCGTCCCCGTCGCCGCCCCCCGTCGCCTCTCGCCTCGCCGGTGAGCGCGCACACACATACATTTTTTGTTTTTTAGTTATACAAATAGTTAGAAGTTTTTCTGTTTTTTAGAAATTGTTAGAAATTTTTCTGTTTTTAAGAAATAGTTAGAAATGTTAGGATTGTTAAAATAGTTAGAAATGTTAGAATTGTTAGAAATGTTAGATTTGTTAGAAATTTTTCTGTTTTTTAGTTATAGAAATAGTTATAAAAAATTTAGAATTGTTAGAAATTTTTCTGTTTTTTAGAAATTGTTAGAAATTTTTCTGTTTTTTAGAAATAGTTAGAAATGTTAGAATTGTTAGAATAGTTAGAAATGTTAGAATTGTTAGAAATTTTTCTGTTTTTTAGTTATAGAAATAGTTATAAAAGAGTTAGAATTGTTAGAAATTTTTCTGCTTTTTAGAAATTGTTAGAAATTTTTCTGTTTTTTAGAAATAGTTAGAAATGTTAGAATTGTTAGAAATGTTAGAATTGATAGAATAGTTAGAAATGTTAGAATTGTTAGAATTTTTTTCTATTTTTTAGTTATAGAATAGTATAAAAAAGTTAGAATTGTTAGAAATTTTTCTGTTTTTTAGTTATAGAAATAGTTATAAAAAAGTTAGAAATTTTTCTTTTTTTTAGTTCTAGAAATATTAGAAATGTTATAGAAATGTTAGATATATAGAAATGTTAGAAATTTTTGTTATCAAAATCCAATCATTAAAAAAATGTTACTTTTTGCGGGCATATAGCTAGTATTTGTTCTCGACGATGCCCGGCCCGCATCCTCGCCGTCGACCCGTCCGCGACGACGTCCGACTGACCCATGTCTGGGACTGGGCTCCGCCGGGCTGGCACTGGGAGTTGCTGCCTGGAGGTGCGTGCCGCTTGATGAGGAACCCGGCCCCGGGTCCCGTCGTCGACCCTGATCTCATTTGGTGGCGTTCGCGTGGGCCAGTTTCGGTGCGGAGGGAGCCGGCCCCGCCGGAGGTGGTACATCACTGTGTCAGGGAGGAGGACGAGCACATCCATCGCTACATGGTTGCGTTAGAGGGCGGCAGGTTCTCCAATACCTGGCAGTTTCTTTAGGGATCTCATTTCAGCTATGATCCTGTGAGGGTTCCTTCTCTTTGTGTGTCCACCGCCCGCGCCGCAGGAACCGCGAGTGTCCTAGATTCTTCTGTAGTATTCGATCTTTATTAGCTACCTAGCCAGTGATGTACTCGATATATAATATTCAAGATGATCTATTCGAGATTATATATTATTCGAGACGATGTATTCGAGATTATATCTATTATTTGAGACGATGTATTCGAGATTATATCTATTATTCGAGACGATGTATTCGAGATTATATCTATTATTCGAGACGATGTATTCGAGATTATATCTATTATTCGAGACGATGTAATTTGAATACTAAATTGTTTTATATTTCTTTTGGCATAGTTAAATAAAAGCTATGGCGGACAATACCAACAGAGAGGGAGAACAGACCATGTTCGATATAATACGTGGGCCAGATGATGATCAGAATGAAGAAGATTATGACGACTCCGAATTTCTAAACAACACCGGAGAGGGTGATATGATATTCGATCGCGACGACTGAATTGATGAATTCATGAACTACGATTATGACAACACCGGAGAGGTATATATATTTATATAAGCAGGCATCTAGTGATCATCACATGTTTTAAATGAGTTGAAGAAATATTAACGAATCAATCTTTCTTCTTTCAGCCATCCGGATCGAGCAAATCTTCAGGCAACAGGACGAAACGAGGCCCGAACAAAAAGTTGAAGGAGGGCGTAAAGTATAATATCGAGGCAATCAAACCTAATGGCGAACCATTAGCGCCTAAGAAGATTGCGGACAAGTTCGTTCATCAGTGCGCAGTTCTTGTGAAGGACCAACTCCCGATCTCCCTTCAAGAATGGAGAAAGCCAGCAAAGCCACGTCCAGATCTTACTTTTGTCGACGACAGACAAAAAAGTCTGCTTTGGGATACTCTCATGGAACATTTCACCCTACCAGATCATTTCATAGAAGCAGATGTGCAGAAAGTCAAGGATGCTGCTCTTAGGAAGATGGCGGTTGCATTCAAGAACCACAAGAATCGTGAATGGGACAAGTACGTCAAGGGAGGAAGGAAGACTCCAGTATTCGAGGGAACACTAGAGAATCAAAGTGCTCATTGGGACGATTTCGTGAAATTCAAGGATTCAGAATTATCTAAGGAACGGTCAAGAATAAGCAAGGCCAATGCCGCAAAAAAGGATAAGTTCCATAAGCTGGGGCCAGGTGGCTATGCGGTGGGAATGCCTAAGTGGGATAAGTCTGAGAAAGAGATGCTGAATGCAAGTGTCACTCTAGAAACATTGAGCTGCCCCCCCAGGTGCAGGACTTGGTTCTATGCGCATGGGGGGGAGTTGGACCCGAAGACAGGCAAAGTTTCCAAGAAGGCATGTCTGGACGGAGCCAGATAAGCTACTTGTTGCAATCGAAGAGGCTCGATCCGGGTTGTTCGAGCCCAACAGAGAGAACGACGAGCTTACGCGTGCCCTGGGAAATCCCGAACACCCAGGAAGAACACGAGGCATGGGCGCTTTTCCGTGGTGTGAGGGGTTTTCGGACTAGAACGCCGACTACAGAACCCGTGCAAGAAAGAAGATTGCGGAGGAGAAGAAGAAGAAGATGGAGGAGGAGTAGAGGAAGCTCGACTATGAACGCCTTCAAGGCCTAGAATCAGTGCACGTGGACTTGGCAATCAAATTCCAGCGGCAGCAGGAGCAGATCGACTCACTTAGCCAGCAAAGGGGTTCTCAGCAGCTGCAGCAGCTAGCGGATGATCCAGCATTGGATACCACCGCCCCATCCATGCCGAGAAGCAGCATGGATTCCGCCCCGTTTGACGCAATGTTGGATAGATACCCCGTGGATGATATCGCGAAGAACACTAACTGCGAGCTACACTTCAAAATTAAGAACATATCCTTGAAGGTGGCGGACGGCGTTGCTTATACAAATTCCCCCGATGCAACCTTCCATTGCAACCCGATTCTAGCAGGCTATGCTTGTGTCGTGGTTGATGAGGTGGTGGACCAATATTCAGGGCTAGAGCTTGACATTCCTGGAGGTGACGAGGAGCACACACTCGGAGATGCCAAACATCGTAACATCCTATGGAGAAAGGATTGCATCATCTTTCGAAGGCCACCGACACCGCGTCACCCGACTCCTCGTCAAAGTCCGCCACCGAGTCAGCAGACTCCCGCTCCTCCAAGTCCACCAACGCGTGAGGCCACTCCTCCTCCTCCAAGTTCGGCAAAGTGTCAGGCCACTCCTCCTCCAAGTCCGACACAACGTCAGACGTCCACTCCTCCTCCAAGTCCGGCACAACCTCAGGCCACTGCAAGTCCGGCACAGCTTCAGGCCACTCCTCCTCGTCCAACTCAGCCCTGTCAGCTGTCTCCGCCGCCTCAGCAATCGCAGTAGATACACCCCGCAGCTATGGTGTGTAGCGGTACGAGTCGAGGTCATAGTACAGGAAGTACAGGCGGAGGCAAGCGATATAAATATGGTCCAAACCTCACTACTCCTCTTCCTGAGAGGGCTTACGACAGGACCGAGGAGCAAACCAATGCCATAGTGCGAGCAGAAGTCGACGTCCATTTTGGACCGAAACCGCCACCGCCGCCAAGGGAGAAAGTGCCTATGGAAGTAGTTGACCACTTCATTCGTATGGCTCAACCACCAGCTCCTAAGCCTGTTGACACAGACTATGAGCGCCACATCAGGAAGTTACATCGACAACGTCTACAAAAGAAGGTGAGCTCGAGCTCGAGCAAACAACAAGCAGCTGTAAAAAAATGCAGGAAAACCGTTGCCCAGCTGGGAGAACAGGCAGCGCAATCGATCCCCCCGCTTGTTGTGCCGTGAACAACACGTGACAGTACGCACGCCCAATATTATTGTGGGCAAATAGTTTACGTTCCCGAGGTGGGTGATGTGGTAATAACCCAGGAGCATATAATGCAGGCTGAAACTCTCAAAATCACTGTTGGACAACTCCTCGAGATCGAGGACATGCCTGTGCTTACAAAGGAGGAAATAAAACGGATATATGCCCGGGGCCAACCTTTGGTCAAGCCAGAAGAGGTCAAGAAGCTCCCAACGAGAATGTATGAATTGCATCAATGGTACATGGACATTACCAAGAGATCCGATCGAGAGTCCCTCATGGTGCAAGTCAAGAAGGATCATTACTACCATGAGAATGCTGTGACCGTTGAGTATTCTGAACTGTTTCAGTTATACAATCAAGACGCACTCGACAAATCTATCGTCAGTTGCTATTGTCTGTAAGTGATTTCTTTCTATAATTTAAGTCTCAAGCTAGCTGTAGTGATCCTTTTGATCAATCATTACCTATGATTATCCTCACTATATTCTTTTCTGTGGTATTATGCAGGATGAAGATGTATGAAATGAGAAAAGGTGGACGCTATAGCATTGGGTTCATTGACCCAAACATCGTTAATGAATACACATGGAAAATAAACAAGCATTATGAAAAGCAGGTAGAGGACAACATGCTAGAGTTCTTGAAGCGCCTCAAATACAATGAAGATATACTACTTCCTTACAACTTCCAGTGAGTCACACTTTCTTGTACTACAAATTCTCTGTTTTTGCCTACTAGCTAGCTACATGTTTTTGCTTACATATGCCCGCTTAATTAAGACATGAAAACGTATGTGCATGCAGATTTCACTGGATCTTGTGTATCATTAAAGTTGACGCCAGAACAGTTCAAATACTGGACTCACTACTCAAAGCAAATAGTGACTATAACATCTTGTTTGGGATAGTCAACAGGTAATTTCAATCATTATTAACTATATATCTCGGCCTATTTAGTTCGTCATTTCATGATATGAACTATTTAATAACCCCTTTATTCATTTTCTTTGTCGGCGGGAAGGGCTTGGGCAAGGTTCATCAGCGTCACGGAAGGCAAATGGAAACGACAGCTGAAATGGTTTTGACCCAAGGTAAGTAATTAAGTAGTACTAGCTAGCTAGCTAGCTGCCATCTCTTTAATTATCATGCTTGATTAATTATTATCTGATCAAATTAAATTCCATTCTCGTAATAAAGGCCCTGAAGCAGGCGCAGGGGACTGATCTGTGTGCATTCTGCGTTTGCGAGAACATTCGCATGATGGCGTCCGAAAGGAGTAGATCTCAAAGACAGGAATGGGTACGCTTGTCAGAACACTATTCACAATTTTTACACCATTATCGATATCTAGTCACACAACTAATACACATGCATATTGATCTCCTTCTTAACAGTTCAAAGAGGTGCGGTACAAGCTCCTAGAAACGGAGCGCGTAGAAGCACTTCAAGAGGAAATAGCGGGATTTTTTCTCGACCAGGTCATAAATCCGAAGGGAGAATACTATTACCCGCTACTGCCCCCATCGACCAGGTCATGAACCACTTCCAATTGTCATCGTGCTCGGAAGGCACCAATTAGGCTAATGCCACTGGCTCCGAAGGCAACATGCATATGTAGGAGAAATTGTATATAGCTATACATGTGTGTATGTGTGAATTAATATGGTGGTTTGTGAGACGTTGATGATATATCTATGATTGGTTCTACTAGAAATTCTATATATATATATATGCATAACGTGTACAATGTGTAGTATCGTAAAATACCAGCAAACGAAAAAGAATTAAAATGGAAAACACAAAATTAAATGAAAAAGAAATCATAAAACCAAAAATCCCCCAAACTTAGTACCGGTTGGTGTTACCAACCGGTACTAAAGGGCTCCCGGCCCCCGGAGCTGGCTCATGCCATGTGGTTGCCCTTTAGCACTGGTTCGTGCTGAACCGGTACTAAAGGGGGGGGCCTTTAGTGACCACACTTTAGTGCCGGTTATGGAACCGGCACTAAAGGGCCTTACAAACCGGTGCTATTGCCCGGTTCTGCACTAGTGCAAGAAAGGTGATAAAAACGATCTTGTAGATAGTGAGAAAACCCCACAGTCCTGTGTTGATGTAGTGTTCGAGTTACTGGCCAGTACCGTTGGCACAAGCTCTTCGAACTCGCTGCCTGAATCACTTCGGCTTCTTCAGTCTCAGCTTCAAGCTGAAAGGCATCAATCAGCTGTGCTGCGGCAAGAAGCCGAAGGACTGAGGAAGTCCCTGCAGAATTCAGATGCGTACTTTCTTGTGCAACAGCAAGCGCTGAAGGATTTAAGCACCAAACAAGAGAAAGTTAATAAGCTTGCTAAGCATCCTGCCAGCATTATGGGTACCTAGGATATTGTTTCTTGAACTCTTCTGAAGTGGTTTCAGTTCTGGACTTGTTTTGCTGCGGCGTTTATATGCTGCTTTGTTCCCTATATTTGCACTGGTGGCGAACTTTGATGCCCACTGGACGTAATATTTGTAATAGCCATGATAGCCTAGCATAAGTTGCTTGCTTATTTATTTCCTTGTTGTCTTGTTTATTTCTTTGCTTGTAGTCAGTGCAGTTCTTTTTCCGCGGTTTGCTAGTGGCTGCAATAACCTATTTTTTAAAACCAGGCCACAATAACCACGGGCTAATATTTACTGTAGTGACACTGGGCTTCCTACAGGCCGTAGAAACAGTAGGCCTTCTACGGGCCGTAGAAATAGTAGGCCTTCTACGGGCCGTAGAAACAATGGGCCTTCTACGGGCTGTATCATTAATGGGCCTTATACGGGCCGTATGATCGATTGGCCAAACATGGGCCAATAACAGGCCACATTATGGCCGTAAACGGGCTAGAGTTGGAATCGTCCGTTCATGGGCCGACCATAACGGGCCATCGTTAATAGGCCGTATTTGATGACGCTATGAAAATGGCCCAACATATTAACGGACCACAAACGGGCCAACTGTAACCACGGGCTGAATTTAGCCCACAAGTTGAAAATGACAGTAACGGGTCGTAAGTAAATGAATGCTGGAAATGAGACCAAGAATAAATGGGCTCTGAGAAGGCCGAAAGATGACATGGCCTGGAAACGGCCCAACGGAATAATGGGCCGTTAATGGGTATAAAGTGATACACTATTCATTACGGGCCAGTTTCACCACGGTCTGTTAATGGGTGTAAAGTGATAGACTGTTCATTACAGGCCAGTTTCACCACGGGCCGTTAATAGGCCAAGAGTTACATAGGGCCTCATATGAGCCGAAAGACGTCATGGGCCATACATGGGCCAGAAGTGAAAATGGGCTGGAATCATATTGGATGGCCCAGATGACGCTATTGGGCCTAATTCGGATAGGGCGTAACGGGCCTTGGGTTAGCGGGCTGTAAATGGGCTATATACGAACACGCCGTTAACAGGCTTTCCATGGGCCGGCCCGCCACCTTTTGACCAAGTCAAACAGGCCGGCCTTTTCACAGAAATGGGCCTCTATTGGGCCGTGCCACGCATCGACGTATCATAGGCGCCTTCTGTCCAATGAGTGGATGACATCTGTCCCAACGATGAGCCGACACGTGTTTCCTCTAGCCAATGATGATTTTACATGTGGAAAATCCCCATTGGTCGGGGCTATTAACGGGTTATTGGATCCAAAACTCGACTCGATAGCTTAACGATGTTCCGTTACGGTGGATGCCACGTGTCGGTCACCCTTGACGAAAGCACTTCTGTGATGGCGATTTATCATCATGGAAGTGCACACTTCCGTGATGATAATTTTGGTAATGTCATGGAACACTTCAATGATAGCACATGTATGAATATCTTGATTCTATCATAAAATCGTCATGGATGTACATGCATGACAAAAAACGTGACCTACTGTAACAAACACGTATCATCACGGAAGTGTATTTTTTTGTAGTGCAGGGTGCATGTTTACATCAGCGCAAAGCAAAAACTAAAAACTAAAAACTTGTATCTCCTTGGTTTAACCTGGCTTATTTAATTTTTGTTATCCTGCAAAGAAATTGCACCTGTTTTACTAAGTGCCACAAAGTCATAGTATAAGATTATCGGTGATGGGTAGTACTTTTGCTCAAATGCTAGACCAGACCTTCTCAACTAAAATCCTAAGGAACTTCTCTAAGTACCTACAAGCATAAAAATTAGTAGTACCGGTAGTACTACTTCCAGTTAGTCCAAGGAGAAACTTCATGTCAGTCTCCTAGAGCTACTGGACTTTAGTACTACTACTAGTTGTAAAAAAGATTTACTTGAGAGTACCAAACTAGTAAATGGGTTCAGTGAAAAACTGAAAAAAAATATTCAACATACTGCTTGAAAATTGGGCAAGACAAACAATCAACATGCCACTGCTAGTAAAATGGGTTCAGTAAAAAGCGTACTCTTCTTTCCCTGAGAATGATTTCAACATTCTACTGAGTCGCATGGCTTCAGTAAAATATCATACTGCTAGTAACAAAAATGGGTTTAGTAATCATACCCACCCCACACAATCTACAGTATAAAAACCAAAAACAAAACCAAGAAACATTTAGAGTGCCACTAAAAAATTGTATTCAACATCTGTCCATGAAAAAAATGAATCTACATTATATGGATGCATGCATACCTACATACCAATAAAATCAAACAACGTTCTTGAAACACAAACAAAAATGAAATCAAACTTAAAAGGGCTAAACTCTGGGGCGATTCGCTGCTTGAAACTACTAATCAGTACTTGATCCAAACAAATCGGAACCCACACAAACAACCCCCCTCTTTAGATCTATGGTATAGCGCCAAGGAAAAATAACAAACAAGTTAGGGATAACTTACTCCACCAGGAGCGTCGCTCATCCTCTCTCACTGGGAGTGCAGTAGAACGCCGATCTATCCATCCAAAGAAATCCTGCAGCTCAGAGACTCTTTTTCCTCTATGGAGTTCTTTGGATTCGAGAGAGGGGAATGGAGAGAGACGAAGAGGAGTGTCAGTAATTGCGAGTTCCCCTCCTCTTGTTGACCACAGGTGGTTGCTCCCCCTGAAGGAAATATGCCCTAGAGGCAATAATAAAGTTATTATTTATTTCCTTATATCATGATAAATGTTTATTATTCATACTAGAATTGTATTACCCGAAAACATAATACATGTGTGAATACATAGACAAACATAGTGTCACTAGTATGCCTCTACTAGACTAGCTCGTTAATCAAAAATGGTTATGTTTCCTAACCATAGACATGAGTTGTCATTTGATTAACGGGATCACATCATTAGGAGAATGATGTGATTGACTTGACCCATTCCGTAAGCATAGCACTTGATCGTTTAGTTTGTTGCTATTGCTTTCTTCATGACTTATACATGTTCCTATGACTATGAGATTATGCAACTCCCGTTTACTGGAGGAACACTTTGTGTGCTACCAAACGTCACAACGTAACTGGGTGATTATAAAGGTGCTCTACAGGTGTCTCCGAAGGTACTTGTTGGGTTGGTGTATTTCGAGATTAGGATTTGTCACCCCGATTATCGGAGAGGTATCTCTGGGCCCACTCGGTAATGCACATCACTATAAGACTTGCAAGCATTGCAACTAATGATTTAGTTGCGGGATGACGTGTGACGGAATGAGTAAAGAGACTTGCCGTTAATGAGATTGAACTAGGTATTGAGATACCGACGATCGAATCTCGGGCAAGTAACATACCGATGACAAAGGGAACAACATATGTTTTTATGCGGTTCGACCGATAAAAGATCTTCGTAGAATATGTGGGAGCCAATATGAGCATCCAGGTTCCGCTATTGGTTATTGACCGGAGACGTGTCTCGGTCATGTCTACATTGTTCTCGAACCCGTAGGGTCCGCACGCTTAACGTTACGATGACAGTTTCATTATGAGTTTATATATTTTGATGTACCGAAGGTTGTTCGGAGTCCCGGATATGATCATGGACATGACGAGGAGTCTCGAAATGGTCGAGACATAAAGATCGATATATTGGACGGCTATATTCGGACACCGGAAGTGTTTTAGGTGATTTCGCAGAAAATCGGAGTGCCGGAAGGGTTACCGGACCCCCCCGGGAAGTATTGGGCCTTAGTGGGCCTGAGGGGAGAGAGAGGGCAGCAGCCCAGGAGGTGGCGCGCCCCCTCCCATGGGGAGTCCGAATTGGACTAAGGGAGGGGGGCGCGGCCCCTCTTTCCCTCTCCCTCTCCCTCTCTTTCCTTCCCCCTTCCCTCTTCCTAGTTGAACTAGGAAAGGGGAGTCCTACTCCTACTAGGAGGAGGACTCCCCCCTCCTTGGCGCGCCTCAAGGGCTGACCGGCCTCCCCCCTTGCTCCTTTATATACAGGGGCAGGGGGGCACCTCTAGACACAAGTTGATCTTCGTGATCGTTCTCTTAGCCGTGTGCGGTGCCCCCCTCCACCATAATCCTCGATAATATTGTAGTGGTGCTTAGGCGAAGCCCTGTGACGGTAGAACATCAAGATCGTCACCACGCCTTCGTGCTGATGGAACTCTTCCCCGACACTTTGCTAGATCGGAGTCCGGGGATCGTCATCGAGCTGAACGTGTGCTAGAACTCGGAGGTGCCGTAGTTTCGGTGCTTGATCGGTCGGGCCGTGAAGACGTACGACTACATCAACCGCGTTGTGCTAACGCTTCCGCTTCTGGTCTACGAGGGTACGTAGACAACACTCTCCCCTCTGTTGCTATGCATCACCATGATCTTGCGTGTGCGTAGGAATTTTTTTGAAATCACTACGTTCCCCAACAGTGGCATCCGAGCCCAGGTTTTATGCGTTGATGTTATATGCACGAGTAGAACACAAGTGAGTTGTGGACTATATAAGTCATACTGCTTACTAGCATGTCATAATTTGGTTCAGCGGTATTGTTGGATGAAGCGGCCCGGACCGACATTACGCGTACGCTTACGCGAGACTGGTTCTACCGACGTGCTTTGCACACAGGTGGCTGGCGGGTGTTAGTTTCTCCAACTTTAGTTGAACCAAGTGTGGCTATGCCCGGTCCTTGCGAAGGTTAAAACAGCACCAACTTGACAAACTATCGTTGTGGTTTTGATGCGTAGGTAAGAACGGTTCTTACTAAAGCCCGTAGCATCCACGTAAAACTTGTAACAACAAAGTAGAGGATGTCTAACTTGTTTTTGCAGGGCATGTTGTGATGTGATATGGTCAAGACATGATGCTAAATTTTATTATATGAGATGATCATGTTTTGTAACCGAGTTATCAGCAACTGGCAGGAGCCATATGGTTGTCGCTTTATTGTATGCAATGCAATTGCGCTGTAATGCTTTACTTTATCACTAAGCGGTAGCGATAGTCGTGGAAGCATAAGATTGGCGAGACGACAACGATGCTACGATGGTGATAAAGGTGTCGTGTCGGTGATGATAGTGATCATGACGGTGTTTCGAAGATGGAGATCACAAGCACAAGATGATGATGGCCATATCATATCACTTATATTGATTGCATGTGATGTTTATCTTTTATTCATCTTATCTTGCTTTGATTGACGGTAGCATTATAAGATGATCCCTCACTATATTATCAAAGTATAAGTGTTCTCCCTGAGTATGCACCGTTGCGAAAGTTCTTCGTGCTGAGACACCACGTGATGATCGGGTGTGATAGGCTCTCCATTCAAATACAACGGGTGCAAAACAGTTGCACACGCGGAATACTCAGGTTAACTTGACGAGCCTAGCATATAACAGATATGGCCTCGAAACATGGAGACCGAAAGGTCGAGCGTGAATCATATAGTAGATATGATCAACATAGTGATGTTCACCATTGAAACTACTCCATCTCATGTGATGATCGGACATGGTTTAGTTGATTTGGATCACGTGATCACTTAGAGGATTAGAGGGATGTCTATCTAAGTGGGAGTTCTTAAGTAATATGATTAATTGAAATTTAGTTTATCATGAACTTAGTCCTGGTAGTTTTAGCATATCTATGTTGTAGATCAATAGCTCGCGTTTAGCTCCTCTGTTTTATTTTTGATATGTTCCTAGAGAAAACTAAGTTGAAAGATGTTAGTAGCAATGATGCGGATTGGATCCGTGATCTGAGGTTTATCCTCATTGCTGCACAGAAGAATTATGTCTTTGATGCACCGCTAGGTGACAAACCTATTGCAGGAGCAGATGCAGATGTTATGAACATTTGGCTAGCTCAGTATGATGACTACTTGATAGTTTAGTGGACCATGCTTAAATGGCTTAGAATCGGGACTTCAAAGACGTTTTGAACGTCATGGACCATATGAGATGTAACAGGAGTTGAAGTTAATATTTCAAGCAAATACCCGAGTTGAGAGATATGAAGTCTCCAACAAGTTCTATAGCTAAAAGATGGAGGAGAATAGCTCAAGCAGTGAGCATGTGCTCAGATTGTCTGGGTACTACAATCGCTTGAATCAAGTGGGAGTTAATCTTCCAGATAAAATAGTGATTGACAGAATTCTCTAGTCACCATCACCAAGTTAGTAGAACTTCATGGTGAACTATGATATGCAAGGGATAATGGAAATGATTACCAAGCTCTTCGTAATGCTGAAATCGACAAAGGTAGAAATCAAGAAAAATATCAAGTGTTGATGGTAGACAAGACCACTAGTTTCAAGAAAAGGGCAAAGGGAAGAAGGGGAACTTCAAGAAGAACGGCAAGCAAGTTGCTGCTCAAGTGAAGAAGCCCAAGTCTGGTCCTAAGCCTGAGACTAAGTGCTTCTACTGCAAAGGGACTCGTCACTGGAAGCGGAACTGCCCCAAGTATTTGGCGGATAAGAAGGATGGTAAAGTGAACAAAGGTATATTTTATATACAGATTATTGATGTGTATTTTACTAGTGTTCGTGGAAACCCCTCGGTATTTGATACTGGTTCAGTTGCTAAGAGTAGTAACTCAAAACGGGAGTTGCAGAATGAACATAGACTAGTTAAGGGTGAAGTGACGATGTGTGTTGGAAGTGGTTCCAAGATTGATATGATCATCATCGCACACTCCCTATACTTTTGGGATTAGTGTTGAACCTAAATAAGTGTTATTTGGTGTTTGCGTTGACCATGAATATGATTTGATCGTGTTTATTGCAATACGGTTATTCATTTAAGTAAGAGAATAAATTGTTGTTCTGTTTACATGAATAAAACCTTATGTGGTTACACACCCAATGAAAATGGTTCGTTGGATCTCGATCGTAGTGATACACATATTCATAATATTGAAACCAAAAGATGCAAAGTTAATAATGATGGTGCAATTTATTTGTGGCACTACCGTTTAGGTCATATTGGTGTAAAGCGCATGAAGAAAATCCATGCTGATGGGCTTTTGGAATCACTTGATTATGAATCAGTTGATGCTTGCGAACCATGCCTCATGGGCAAGATGACTAAGACTCCGTTCTCTGGAACAATGGAGCGAGCAACAGATTTGTTGGAAATCATACATACTGATGTATGTGGTCCGATGAATATTGAGGCTCGTGGCAGGTATCATTATTTTCTGATCTTCATAGATGATTTGAGCAGATATGAGTATATCTACTTGATGAAACACAAGTCTAAAACATTTGAAAAGTTTAAAGAATTTCAGAGTGAAGTGGAGAATCATCGTAACAAAAATAAAAGTTTCTACGATATGATCGCAGAAGTAAAATATTTGAGTTACGAGTTTGGCCTTCAGTTAAAAACAATGTGAAATAGTTTCACTACTCACGCCACCTGGAACACCATAGTGTTATGGTGTGTCTGAACGTCATAACCGTACTTTATTAGATATGGTGCGATCTATGATGTCTCTTACCGATCTACCACTATCGTTTTGGGGTTATACATTAGAGACAACTGCATTCACATTAAATAGGGCACCATCTAAATCCGTTGAGACGACACCGTATGAACTATGGTTTGGCAAGAAACCTAAGCTGTCATTTCTTAAAGTTTGAGGTTGCAATGCTTATGTGAAAAAGTTTCAACCTGATAAGCTCAAACCCAAATCAGATAAGTGCGTCTTCGTAGGATACCCAAAAGAATGTTGGGTACACCTTCTATCACAGATCCGAAGGCAAGATATTCGTTGCTTTGAATGGATCCTTTCTAGAGAAGGAGTTTCTCTCGAAAGAAGTGAGTGGGAGGAAAGTAGAACTTGATGAGGTAACTGTACCTGCTCCCTTATTGGAAAGTAGTTCATCACAGAAATCTGTTCCTGTGACTACTACACCGATTAGTGAGGAAGCTAATGATGATGATCATGTAACTTCAGATCAAGTTACTACCGAACCTCATAGGTAAACCAGAGTGGGATTCGCACTGGAGTGGTACGGTAATCCTGTTCTGGAGGTCATGTTACTTGACCATGACGAGCCTACGAACTATGAGGAAGCGATGACGAGCCCAGATTCCGCGAAATGGCTTGAGGCCATGAAATCTGAGATGAGATCCATGTATGAGAACAAGTATGGACTTTGATTGACTTGCCCAATGATCGGCGAGCCATTGAGATTAAATGGATCTTCAAGAGGAAGACGGACGCTGATAGTAGTGTTACTAGCTACAAAGCTAGAATTGTCGCAGAAGGTTTTTCGACAAGTTCAAGGTGTTGACTACGTGAGAGTTTCTCACTCATATCTATGCTTAAGTCTGTCCGAATCATGTTAGCAATTGCCGCATTTTATGAAATCTTGTAAATGGGTAAACAAAACTACATTCTTTAATGGATTTATTAAAGAAGAGCTGTATATGATGCAACTAGAAGGTTTTGTCAATCCTAAAGGTACTAACAAAATATGCAAGCTCTAGCAATCCATCTATGGACTGGTACAAGCATCTCGGAGTTGGAATATACGCTTTGATAAGTTGATCAAAGCATATAGTTTTATATAGACTTGCGGTGAAGCCTGTATTTACAAGAAAGTGAGTGGGAGCACTACAACATTTCTGATAAGTATATGTGTATGACATATTGTTGATGGGAAATAATGTAGAATTATTCTGCAAAGCATAAAGGAGTGTTTGAAAGGAGTTTTTCAAAGAAAGACCTCGGTGAAGCTGCTTACATATTGAGCATCAAGATCTATAGAGATAGATCTAGATGCTTGATAAGTTTTCAATGAGTACATACCTTAACAAATTTTTGAAGTAGTTCAAAATGGAACAATCAAAGAAAGAGTTCTTGCCTGTGTTACAAGGTGTGAAATTGAGTAAGACTCAAAGCCCGACCACGGCAGAAGATAGAGAGAGAGAATGAAAGTCATTCACTATGCCTCAGCCATAGGTTCTATAAAGTATGCCATGCTGTGTACCAGACCTATTGTATACCCTGCCCTGAGTTTGGCCAGGGAGTACAATAGTGATCTAGGAGTAGATCACTGGACATTGGTCAAAATTATCCTTAGTGGAATAAGGATATGTTTCTCGATTATGGAGGTGACAAAAAGTTCGTCGTAAAGGGTTACGTCGATGCAAGTTTTGACACTGATCCAGATGACTCAAAATCTCAATCTGGATACATATTTAAAGTGGGAGCAATTAGCTAGAGTAGCTCCGTGTAGAGCATTGTTGACATAGAAATTTGCAAAATACTTACGGATCTGAATGTGGCAGACCCGTTGACTAAACTTCTCTCACAAGCAAAACATGATCACACCTTAGTACTCTTTGGGTGTTAGTCACATAGCGATGTGAACTAGATTATTGACTCTAGTAAACCCTTTGGGTGTTGGTCACATGTCGATGTGAACTATAAGTGTTAATCACATGGTGATGTGAACTATTGGTGTTAAATCACATGGAGATGTGAACTAGATTATTGACTCTAGTGCAAGTGGGAGACTGAAGGAAATATGCCCTAGAGGCGATAATAAAGTTATTATTTATTTCCTTATATCATGATAAATGTTTATTATTCATGCTAGAATTGTATTAACCAGAAACATAATACACGTGTGAATACATAGACAAACAGAGTGTCACTAGTATGCCTCTACTAGACTAGCTCGTTGATCAAAGATGGTTATGTTTCCTAACCATAGACATGAGTTGTCATTTGATTAACAGGATCACAACATTAGGAGAATGATGTGATTGACTTGACCCATTCCGTTAGCATAGCACTTGATCGTCTAGTTTGTTGCTATTGCTTTTTTCGTGACTTATACATGTTCCTATGACTATGAGATTATGCAACTCCCGTTTATCGGAGGAACACTTTGTGTGCTACCAAACGTCACAACGTAACTGGGTGATTATAAAGGTGCTCTACAGGTGTCTCCGAAGGTACTTGTTGGGTTGGCGTATTTCGAGATTAGGATTTGTCACTCCGATTGTCGGAGAGGTATCTCTGGGCCCACTCGATAATGCACATCACTATAAGCCTTGCAAGCGTTGCAACTAATGAGTTAGTTGTGGAATGATGTGTTATGGAACGAGTAAAGAGACTTGCCAGTAACGAGATTGAACTAGGTATTGAGATACCGACGATCGAATCTCGGGCAAGTAACATACCGATGACAAAGGGAACAACGTATGTTGTTATGCGGTCTGACCGATAAAAGATCTTCGTAGAATATGTGGGAGCCAATATGAGCATCCAGGTTCTGCTATTCGTTATTGACCGGAGACGTGTCTCGGTCATGTCTACATTGTTCTCGAACCCGTAGGGTCCACACGCTTAATGTTATGATGACAGTTCCATTATGAATTTATATATTTTGATGTACCGAAGGTTGTTCGGAGTCCCGGATATGATCACGGACATGACGAGGAGTCTCAAAATGGTCGAGACATAAATATCGATATATTGGACGGCTATATTCGGACACGAGAAGTGTTTTAGGTGATTTCGGACAAAATCGGAGTGCCGGAAGGGTTACCGGAACCCCCCGGGAAGTATTGGGCCTTAGTGGGCCTGAGGGGAGAGAGAGGGCAGCAGCCCAGGAGGTGGCGCGCCCCCTCCCATGGGGAGTCCGAATTGGACTAAGGGAGGGGGGCGCGGCCCCTCTTTCCCTCTCCCTCTCCCTCTCTTTCCTTCCCCCTTCCCTCTTCCTAGTTGAACTAGGAAAGGGGAGTCCTACTCCTACTAGGAGGAGGAATCCCCCCTCCTTGGCGCGCCTCAAGGGCCGGCCGGCCTCCCCCCTTGCTCCTTTATATACAGGGTCAGGGGGGCACCTCTAGACACAAGTTGATCTTCGTGATCGTTCTCTTAGCCGTGTGTGGTGCCCCCCTCAACCATAATCCTCGATAATATTGTAGTGGTGCTTAGGCGAATCCCTGCGACGGTAGAACATCAAGATCATCACCACGCCATCGTGCTGACGGAACTCTTCCCCAACACTTTGCAGGATCGGAGTCCGGGGATCATCATCGAGCTGAACGTGTGCTAGAACTCGGAGGTGCCGTAGTTTCAGTGCTTGATCGGTCAGGCCGTGAAGACGTACGACTACATCAACCGCGTTGTGCTAACGCTTCTGCTTCCGGTCTACGAGGGTACGTAGACAACACTCTCCCCTCTCATTGCTATGCATCACCATGATCTTGCGTGTGCGTAGGAATTTTTTTTGAAATTACTATGTTCCCCAACACCCCCTTGCGTCTCTCTAGTAAATGTAAAAAAAAGAGGCCCCAAAAAACAATACAGAAAAAACAAACAAAAACCATCTGAACGGTTGTCCATCTCAAAAAAGAGAAACATTCGACCCCTCCCCCCAGCAAGGGACGATGACCCAATGAAAAAAACATAAAAAGGAAACGGGCTGGGCCGCGCCTTAGACAGGCAAAAACAAGGCCAAAACACCCAAGCGGAATCGACAGGCAAACAAAGATCGAACGGCTGACTCGTTGACTGAGATTTTGTAGCTCCATAATCGAAAATATTGTAGACAGATGGTCGTGCTCACATTTTTTAATCCAGTTGGTAAATACTCCCTCCGTCCCACAATGTAAGATTGTTTTTCAAACATAGATTGAATAATAATAATATATTGTGGAACGGAGGGAGTAATTACTTGTGCATACCAAATTTAATTCGAGCATGAGGATTGGAGAACGTTTCTCTTCCAGGATGTGAATTAAGAGATAATTCAATAGTTGGAAATTATCATATGAATGCTCGGCTATACTATGTCTTCACAAACGGCAGTTTAATTAGCACAAGAGTTTTGAATGAAGTGTACTAGGAGTCTAGGGTCTTATATTTTAACTCGTGTATATCTTTTTTCTACACCGGCTGTTGTATATTTTGAAAGGTTTGCACTCGTTGTTGAAAGAGAAAAGGATGGGTGGCTTAATATGTCTACTTTTACCTGAAAGGGACTTTTACCAGTATGACTAGGATTGATATGGACAGTTAAACTTCTCACATATTTTCCTGTTAGGTGCGAAAAGCAATTAAGTTCAGAACACCGGTCTCCACCTAAATTGTCGGGCATTAACAAGTACTGATTCCAAACTTACTATTTTCTAAGTTAGCTACCAGTTTGAAAATTTCATAGCAGCTTTAACAAGGCATAGAGAAAACTAGAGCAAGCTACAAGATAGAAATTTGCTGTATGTTGTGCAATTTCCCGAACAATTGCAATGAAATGATCAAGGAAAGAGCAAGCTGTCACGTTGTCCCTCCACAAACAATCAGGAAACTAAAATATCATACTGCTAGTAACAAAAATGGGTTCCGTAATCATACCCACCCCACACAATCTACAGTAGAAAAACGAAAACTAAAACAAAGAAACATTTAGAGTGCCACTAAAAAACTGTATTCAACATCTGTCCATGAAAAAAATGAATCTACATCATATGGATGCCTGCATACCTACATACCAACAAAATTGAACAACGTTCTTGAAACACAAACACAAATGAAATCAAAATAAAAAGGGCTAAACTCTGGGGCGATTCTCTGCTTGAAACTACTAATCAATACTTGATCCAAACAAATCGGAACCCACACAAACAATCCCCCTCTTCAGATCTATGGTATAGTGCCAACGAAAAATAACAAACAAGTTAGGGATAACTTACTCCACCAGTAGCGTCGCTCACCCTCTCTCGCTGGGAGTGTAGTAGCACGCCGATCTATCCATCCAAAGAAATCCTGCAGCTCGGAGACTCTTTTTCCTCTATGGAGTTCTTTGGATTCGAGAGAGGGGAATGGAGAGAGACGGAGTGGAGTGACAGTAATTGCAAGTTCCCCTCCTCTTGTTGACCACGGGTGGTTGCTCCCCCTTGAGTCTCTGTAGTAAATGTAAAAAAAGAGGCCCCAAAAACAATACAAAACAATCAAAAAAGCTATTGAACAAAAAGATCAGTTACAGTCAGGCCTAACCGATACAAAAAGACAGAAAATTGTTTGCTCCTGTGCTCATCTGAACCTTGCTATCCATTGTTCGTGGAGTTTATCAGAGCAACTTTGGATGTTTTTCAGTACTAAGTTTGCTAGCAACTTGTACATGCCCTCTTCCTAGTTTCAAGAAAGGTATAGATAGACATGGTGATACACGGCTGGTTAACTTCCCTGTATTAAGTAGCTTAGTTAACAAAAATCATGGATTGTCTAGTTCAGAAACTTCAGCAAAGAGTATGGAGACACTTGAATACTGGATCTTCAAGGGTTACCAAAAAAGTAATGTGTTAACAAAAAATTGCTGTGTTACCTAGTTAACTTTCTGTATCAACTAGATAAAACTCAGAAAAATTAAATGTATATAGAAAAATGTTATAAACCAGTGTAGCAACTTCTTCAATAAGGAAATCCTCTGACGCTTCCATGTCAGTGATTTCTGCATGATATCCTCTCTCTTCTAACTCTGGATCTTCAAGAGATAGCTCTTTGCCTTTTGCATTTTTGTCGCTCTTAGGGTCGCTTGCTTCATCATCCATGTTAGTGCCCATGTGTATTCATAAATGTATACAATACATTAGTCTTGAAAAACAAGTTTTAAAAAACAGAGGGGTGTGACAAAGTATGACATAGAAGAAACTAAAATCATGCCACTAGCTAGAAGAGAATTTCTATTACTAGTTAGTAATTCAGCATGTCATTCCCCCTAGCACACAAAAATCTGAACAATAAAAAGTGTACACAAGACAACCTCAAAGACTGAACATCAGCGCATTTCAAGAAATAAAAAAATCTAAACAAAAAGTAAACAATCTGAACAAATACAGAACAGCTACTTAGTTATGCCAACACACAAACACACACGCACAGGCACCCACGTACGCAATCTTAGGTGGGGCATTCCAACCCTTCAAAAAGTCTGACTCCCAAAACAGGGGCACCGTCGGTGTCATTTATCGCAAAAAAATGAACCTGGAACAAGCTCAAACATACCATCCAAAAAAGGCTTGATTACAAGGTAACTAATAAAAACATCTGAACTTCAATCTGCAACTAAATAAAGCAAAATCTCAGAAACTTGACATAAATTCTGAAGACCAAAATCAAATAGAAATGAACTTAAGGTAATGGTTTGATGTGTTTAAGTATAGCTCCAGGACCCTCATATATTCATGAGAGAGTGGTGCCATCCATTGAATTTAACTGACGGTTCTGAACACTTCTCCAGAAATACACATAACAGACAAAAATAGAACACACACAAGCCAAAATCTGAAGAAAATCAAAATCTGAACAAATCATCATGGAGCCATTCAAATGCAAAAATCAAAAACTACTTTGTCTATGGATTTGACCAGACCTACTTTGACCAAAGCTACTTTGTTTGTTGTCACGACACTCGAGTATTAGGTTGTACAGGAGGGATAAAACATCGTCATGGAGCCATTCAAAATCCAAAATCATGTCTACATGCATTAGGTTTGGGATGGATTTTCAGCAGGCACACTTTCAAAATCAAGAATTGTGCTTGAACGCTTTGCTCTTGCCCCCAATCCCCCACAAAAGTGAAAGAAAATGTGATGAAAACTAGCCCATCTCACTCCTATCCTGCCGCCCTCCGACAAAAATGCAAAGTTAGTTGCGAGATCGGTTGCTCGATTTGCATTCACAAACACGGCGGTGGGTTTGTTATGATGCTTGCGAGATGCACTACGGGGGATAGGAGCGGGGTGGCAGGGGGATATCTTACCTGCTCTACCTACTGTCAGACATGTAGGGTGACACTTGTAGTTGCAAGCCTAGTAATGGAGATGCAATCCCATCCTCCAACAAAACAAAAGACTAGTTGCAACCATGTTGGACGATATGCAATTGCAGTCGGGGGTGACAGTTGCAGTTGCATGCCTAGTACTGGACATGCAACTGCCCCCCTCGGACTTGCAAGTACACAAGGCCAATTGCAGCCAGGGACGACAGTTGTAGTTGCATCCCTAGTATTGGACATGCAATTGGGCTCACCCTTTCACGTCACTGATACAAAAAACAAAAGTTAGTTGCGGATGGGGTGTATGCATCTAGTTGCGGTTGAGGGCGACCCTTGCAATTGCAAGCCTACTGTTGGACATGCAACTGTCCCCTCCCCCTCTCTGACAAAAAACGCAATGCCACTTGTAGTTAGGGAGGAGACATGTAGTTGAGGTCAAGGGAAACACTCACAGTTGTAAGTCTAGTATCGTACATGTAGCTCGCACCCCTCTCCTCCCCCTACCTAAAAAATGTTAGTTGCATTTGTCTGTGTGGGCATGCGATTGTGGTCGAGGGTGACACTTGAAGTTGCAAGCCTACTGCCGTACATGCAACTCCCCCCTTCGCCTCTCTGACAAAAAAGCAAGGCTAGTTGCAGTCAGGAGGGAGACTTGTAGTTTCAATCGAGGGCGACACTTGCAATTGCAAGCCTACTATCACACATGCAACTCGCACCCCGCTCTTCCATCGCCCCACTGACAAAACAAATGTCAGTTGCAACCGGGTGTGTGGGCATGCAGTTGTAGCCATGTGTCTAGGCAAGCATTTGCACTTGAGGGCGACACCTGTAGTTGCAAGCCTACTATTGGACATGCAACTAACCCCTTCCCCTCTCTGACCAAAAATGTAAGGCCAGTTGCAGCAGGGAGGAGACATGCATTTGCGATCAAGCGCACCACTTGTAGTTGCAAGTATAGTATCGGACATGCATCTCGCACCCCTCTCTCGCTGCCCCTTACCAAAAGAATGTTAGTTGCAACTGGGTATGTGGGCATGCAATTGCTGTCGAGAACGACGCTTAAAGTTGCAAGCCTACTGGGGGACACTTGTAGTTGCAAGTCTAGTATCGAACATGCAACTCACACCCTCTTCTGGTGCCCACCTACAAATCCCGACGCCCCTTACAAAAACAAAAAAATGTCCAGTTGCCTCTCGGTGTGTGGGCATGTTGTTACAGTTGAGGGCGACACTTTCAATTGCAAGCCTACTATTGGACATGCAACTGCGCCCCCTCTAACAAAAAAGCAAGGCCAGTTACACTCAGAGAGGAGACATGTAGTTGCTGTCAAGGGCGACACTTGGAGTTCCAAGTCTAGTATCGGACATGCAACTCGCACCCCTGTCCCGTCGTCCCCGTACAAAAACAAAATTATTAGTTCTAGTTGAATGTCTGGGCATGTGATTGCGATCGAGGGTGAAACTTGTAGTTGCAAGCCTACTGTTGTACATGCAACTGCCCTCTCCCCCTCTCCAACAAAAAATGCAAGGCTCGTAACAGTTGGGAGCGAGACTTGCAGTTGAAATCGAGGGCGACAGTTGCAATTTCAAGCCTACTATCACACATGCAACTTGCATCCCACTCTTTCGCCGCCCACTTACAAAACAAATGTCCTCTGCAATCGGGTGTGTAGGCATGCAGTTGGAGCCGTGTGTGTAGGCATGCACTTGCGGTTAAGGGCAACACTTGCAGTTGCAAGCCTACTATTGGACATGCAACTGCCCCTCCCCCTCTCCAACAAAAAATGCAAGGCCAAGGAGACATGTAGTTGTGGCCGAGGGCGACACTTGAAGTTGCAAGTCTAGTATTGGACATGCAACACGCACCTCTCCTGCCGCCCCTTACAAAAACAAAATATGTCATTTGCAGTCGTATGTGTGGGCATGCAGTTGCGATCGAGGGTGACGCTTGCAGTTGCAAGCCTACTATTGGACATGCAACTTCCCGTCCTCTCTGACAAAAAAACCCTAAAGGCGGTTGCAGTCGGCGAAGAGACATGCAGTTGCGGACTAGAGCGACACTTGCAGTTGCAAGTCTAGTATCGGACATGCAACTCGCACCCCTCTTTCAGCGCCCACTTAAAAATCCCACAACCCCGTTACAAAAACAAAAATGCCCGTTGCAAGCCAACTATTGATCATGAATGTTTGCAACTGGGTGTGTAGGCATGCAATTCAAAACAACATAACAACACAACATATATGAGTGTTTTATCAATTATCAACTTTCTTTGGTATTTGCATCATATCAAAACAACATAAAGGAAAACCTAACAAAACAAGTAAACATTTTCAAATTTTCATTTGGAGCATATTGATACGTCTTCGTCGTATCTACTTTTCCCAACACTTTTACCCTAGTTTTGGACTCTAACTTGCATGATTTGAATGGAACTAACCCAGACTGACGCTGTTTTCAGCAGAATTACCATGGTGTTATTTATGTGCAGAAACAAACGTTCTCAGAATGACCTGAAACTTCACGGAGCAACTTTTCAGAAAATATGAAAAATACCTGCAAAAGATGATGGCCAGGGGGCCCACCACCTATCCACGAGGGTGGGGGCATGCCTGCCCCCCTAGGGCACGCCCCCTACCTCGTGGGCCCCTTGTTGCCTCTTCGACTCCAACTCCAACTCCATATATTGTGTTTCGGGGAGAAAAAAATCAAAGAGAAGAAATCATCGCGTTTTATGATACGGAGCCGCCGCCAAGCCCTAAAACCTCTCAAGAGGGCTGATCTGGAGTCCATTCAGGGCTCCGGAGAGGGGAATCCGTCGCCATCGTCATCATCAACCATCCTCCATTACCAATTTCATGATGCTCACCGCCATGTGTGAGTAATTCCATCGTAGGCTTGCTGGACGGTGATGGGTTGGATGGGATCTATCATGTAATCGAGTTAGTTTTGTTAGGGTTTGATCCCTAGTGTCCACTATGTTCTGAGATTGATGTTGCTATGACTTTGCTATGCTTAATGCTTGTCACTAGGGCCCGAGTGCCATGATTTCAGATCTGAACCTATTATGTTTTCATCAATATATGAGTGTTCTTGATCCTATCTTGCAAGTCTATAGTCACCTATTATGTGTTATGATCTGTTAACCCCGAAGTGACAATAATTGGGATACTTACCGGTGATGACTGTAGTTTGAGGAGTTCATGTATTCACTATGTGTTAATGCTTTGTTCCAGTTCTCTATTCAAAGGAGGCCTTAATATCCCTTAGTTTCCGTAAGGACCCCGTTGCCACGGAAGGGTAGGACAATAGATGTCATGCAAGTTCTTTTCCATAAGCACGTATGACTATATTCGGAATACATGCCTACATTACATTGACGAACTGGAGCTAGTTCTGTGTCACCCTAGGTTATGACTGTTACATGATAAACCGCATCCGGCATAGTTCTCCATCACCGATCCATTGCCTACGAGCTTTCCATATATTGTTCTCCACTTATTTACATTTCCGTTGCTATTGCTATCATCACAACAAAATACCAAAAACATTACTTTTACTACGGTTACCTTTTGCTACCATTATCACTACTACCATATTACTTTGCTACTAAACACTTTGCTGCAGATATTAAGTTTCCAGGTGTGGTTGAATTGACAACTTAGCTGCTAATACTTGAGAATATTCTTTGGCTCCCCTTGTGTCGAATCAATAAATTTGGGTTGAATACTTTACCCTCGAAAACTGTTGCGATCCCCTATACTTGTGGTTTATCAAGACTATTTTCTGGCGCCGTTGCCGGGGAGCATAGCTCTATTCTTTGAGTCACTTGGGATATATATCTGCTTATCATTATGAAGAACTTCAGAGATCCAAAAATCAAGATCTATCCCTCAACTACGAGGGGAGGTAAGGAACTGCCATCTAGCTCTGCACTTGATTCACCTTCTGTTTTGAGTAAGCTTGCGACTCCTACACCTTCTTCTGCTATTCGTTCTGATATGTCGCATGTTATTGATGATGCCACTTCGGCTATGCATGATACTTATGATGAAACTACTTCTATGCTTGATACTACTATGCCACTTGGTAAATTTCTTGATGAACAACTTGCTAGAGCTAGAGAAATTGAAAATATTGAATCTGATGATACTGATGAAAGCAATGATGAAGAATCACTTGTTATTCCCAAGGGTTATGTTTTTGATCAAGAAGCTTCTTTAGCTATTTTAGCTTGCAAAAATAGAAATGAACTCAAAAGGTTATTAGCTAAATGGAGTAAGCAATCTCTAAATGCTAGAATGAAACCTGACCCTACTTTTGCTACTTCACCTATCTTTGTTACTGATAAGGATTATGAATTCTCTGTTGATCCTGGTATAATTACTTTGGTTGAATCTGATCCTTTTCATGGTTATGAATCTGAAACTGTTGTGGCACATCTTACTAAATTGAATGATATATCCACCCTGTTCACTAAAGATGAGAGAACTCATTACTTTTACATCCTTAAAATATTTCCGTTCTCATTAAAGGGTGATGCTAAGATATGGTTTAATTCTCTTGATCCTGGTTGTGTGCATAGTCCCCAGGATATGATTTATTACTTCTCTGCTAAATATTTCCCTGCTCATAAGAAACAAGCTGCTTTAAGGGATATATATAATTTTGTGCAAATTGAAGAAGAGAGTCTCCCACAAACTTGGGGAGACTTCTCCAATTGCTTAATGCTTTGCCTGATCATCCTCTTAAGAAAAATGAAATACTTGATATCTTTTATAATGGACTAACTGATGCCTCCAGAGATTACCTGGATAGTTGTGCTGGTTCTGTTTTCAGGGAAAGAACACCAGATGAAGCTGAGATTCTATTGAATAATATGTTGAAAAATGAAAATAATTGGACACGTCCGGAGCCAATTCTTGAGCCTATTCCTAAACCAACTCCGATGAAGAGGGGTATTCTATTTCTCAGTCCTGAAATATATGCAAGAGGCAAAGAAATCTACGAAAGAAAAAGGTATTAAAGCTAAAGATGTTACGAATTTACCTCCTATTGAAGAAATACATGGTCTTAATTTACCGCCTGTTGAAGAAACATATAATCTTAATCCATTACCTATTGAAGAAACTCATGGTCTTGATAACCCGACACAGGTAGTAAAGGTAAATTCTCTCTACAGATATGATAAAGCTGAAATCCCATTTACTAAATTTGCTAGACCATGCTTAGATGAGTTTGATAAATTTATGGCCAAGCAAGAAGACCTTAATGCTTATTTTGGTAGACAATTGAAATACAATTCAAATATGCTTGAACACTTGGGTGATTATATGGCTACTATCAAAGGTGAACTTAAACTTATTAGTAAATATTCTTCTATGGTTACCACTCAAGTAGAACAAGTACTTAAAGCTCAAAATGATTTGCTCAATGAATTGAATAGTAAAGATAATGATAATGCTGTTAGTGTGGCTACTAGAACTCGTAGAATGACTCAGGAACCTTTGTATCCTGAAGGCCACCCTAAGAGAGTTGATCAAGATTCTTAGAGAAATAATATAGATGTACCTATCTCTACTCTTATAAAAGACTCAATTGGTGATGATGGTGTGTCTGCCATCCGTCATTTCTAACCATCAGATCTGCATCTAATGATTGTGAGGTAAGTTGTGGCATTTTTGCAACAAGGCCCCACTTCTCTGCTCCAATTTACAGAAAACCCCTTACTATCTTGAAACCAACCACATCCCTCCCTCACCTCATTCCTTACTAGAGTGTTTTTCTTTCAAGTTTGTGAACATGTATTATTCTACTTTGGATCCGTTGCAACGCACGGGCACATTGCTAGTTTCTTCTAAAAAGAAGAAAAAGAAAAATGATAGGACTGTGCATGCTTCTAGTGAACCTATTACTGAAACACATGAGAATCCAAATGATATTTCTATTTCTGATGCTGAAACTCAATCTGGTAATGAACCTGAAACTAGTGATAATGTTCATAATGATGCTCAACCTAGTAATGATAATGACATAGAAATTGAACCTGCTGTTGATCTTGATAACCCACCATCAAAGAATCAACGTTATGATAAGAAAGACTTTGTTGCTAGGAAACATGGTAAAGAAAGAGAGCCTTAGGTTCAGAAACCCAGGCCTTTTCCTCGCAAACCATCCAAGAAAAAGGATGATGAGGATTTTGAGCGCTTTGCTGAAATGATTAGACCTATCTTTTTGCGTATGCGATTAACTGATATGCTCAAAACCAATCCTTATGCTAAGTACATGAAAGATATTATTACAAGTAAAAGAAAGATACCGGAAGCTGAAATTTCCACCATGCTTGCTAATGACACTTTTAAGGGTGGAATACCAAAGAAACTTGGAGATACAGGTGTACCAACTATACCATGCACCATTAAGAGAAATTATGTTAAAACGGCTTTATGTGATCTTGGAGCCGGTGTTAGTGTTATGCCTCTCTCTTCATATCGTAGACTTGATTTGAATAAGTTGACACCTACTGAAATATCGTTGCAAGTGGCTGATAAATCAACTGCTATACTTGTCGATATTTGTGTGGATGTGCCTGTTGTAGTTGCAAACGTTACTATTTTAACTGACTTTGTTATTCTTGATATTCCCGAGGACGATAGTATGTCTATTATTCTTGGAAGACCCTTTTTGAATACTACAGGGGCTGTTATTGATTGCACTAAAGGCAATGTCACTTTTCATGTTAATGGTAATGAGCATACGGTACACTTTCTGAGGAAACAACCTCAAGTTCATAGTATCAACTCTATTGGAATAATGCCATCGATTATATTTGAAGGTTTTGAATTTCCTCTTCCTACTGTCAAGAAGAAATATGATATTCTTATTATTGGGGATGTGCATATCCCCGTTGAGGTAACATAGTGTTATTCGAAATTTCTCCAGTTCCATGTTATTCGGAATGAGTTCGTTAACAAGACTTGATCAACCTTGTTAGTGGATTCCTTTTGATGATCATGAGATGGATGAAACTAGAAGGCACAACCTTCTGTACCCCACTTTTACTTTCTGATATTTATATTAAATAAAATAAAAATAAAGGGTTTTCTCTCTGTTATCTGATTATCCGTGCAATATAAAAATACCTCAAAAATAAAAGTTCTCCAAATGCCCTGAAATTTAAATATGATTTTTTCTAGAATATTTGAGAATATTTGGCACTGAGAACATAGTAGGGGGTCAACCACCTGCCCACGAGGGTGGAGGGCGCACCTACCCCCCTGGGCACGCCCCTGCCTCGTGGGCCCATGGTGGCCCTCCTCCACTTATTCCTGCACCCACACACTCCTTCTTCCTCCCCCAAACACGAATATCCAGCTCAAGCACGAGTTCTAGCTCACTTTGCTGCCATTTTCGATCACCTTGCTCAAAGCACCTCTCACAAAACAGCTTGGGGAGATTGTTCCTTGGTATGTGACTCCTCCATTGGTCCAATTAGTTTTCGTTCTAGTGCTTTATTCATTGCAAATTTTTGCTGCTTAGGTGACCCTGTTCTTGAGCTTGCATGTCAAATTTATATGGTCAAAAGTAGTTTTGATGCATGATATAGGCTCTAGGCACTTGTAGGAGTAGTTGCTATCAATATTATTGAGTTTGGTTTACTTTTATTTTGAAGTTACTAAAAATTTTCAGAATTTTTCAGAGGAAGAAATATGCTTAGGAAAATGTTCCAAGGTGGTTCTTCAAGGAAGCAAGGACCCAGGATTGCAATGTGTGATGCTGATGACGAGCCACCAAGAGACGCTCCAGTGCGTCCTTGTGAATGGCCTTTTGAGAACTTTATGGATCGAGCGAGAATTAAGGAAGAATTCAATGCATATTTGCGTAACACTGATCTCGTGAGCTTCGAGGAAGAGAAGTGCAGCCAGTATCACAACCTCACCAGTACCTTTGTGAGGAGGTTTGAATTTTCAACTTCACATAATTCTCCAACTGTCCTGTTTGATCTTTATGATAATTCTTACACTATGGACTTAGAGGATTTTACCACTGCTTGTAAACTTCCACAATGGGGGAGTATAAGGGATCCTCACAAATTTGAATTTAGAGATTTTCTTGCTAGTATAACTGTGGGAGAATCTAGAGATATAACACAAGCTACCATAGGGAGCATTCACTTTCCAGCTATACATTATTTGGGAGCCACATGTGTGTCTCTGACCTCAGTATGCTTTGGAGTGCTGTGTTAGGAGAAAAATCTTATAATTTGGGAGCCATTGTTGCACGTAGGTTGCATCTTAATAGATTTAATGGAGATTTCTTTGGTGGAATTTATGCAACCCGCATAGCTAATTTTCTTGGTATAGCCATACACGAAGATGATATTGAATTACCTCCTGCTTACATAGACTTTAATGCTATGGTTCACCACCAGTTTGTCAAGAGGAATGAATCACCTCTCTAGTATCGGCTAATCTTTGACAGACGCCGTGCTGTCCATATTACTCTCCCTGCTCCTGCCTTCTTTGATCGTCAGGTAAAAGGAAGATATACTATTACCAGAGAGGAGGCAGATGAGTACGAGAGGAGAGCGGAGGCCGCTCGTCGCCACGTTGCAGCTCAGCAGGCGGTAGCCGCTGCATCGTAGTATGACCCTAGCTATTATTATGGATATCCGCCAGGCCAGCCGTGGCCATAGACCAACTTAGGCCAAAAGCCTAAGCTTGGGGGAGTATGTATTTCCCACCGACATTACATTTATGTTTACACAATCATTGCTAGATGTCGGTGCTCATACTTTTTCATTGTATCATCCATGCTAGTTTATTTCCCTTATGCTTTCTTCTTGTGTGTTTAATAAACCTTAAGAAAAACCAAAAAAATTAGTTGTAGCTTTTAATCAGTTTAATTTCCATGCTTGTAGTAGTAATTAAAAGAAAACCCAAAAAGATTTCATGTTCTTCTTTTGCTTGTTGGGAGCTTTCCCGTGTAAATAGTTTTATTTCTTTTCTTTTCTTTGAGGGTCGATAGGAGAAGACCATAATTAAATTGTTGAAGTGGCTCTTATATGCATTATTGTTTATCTGACAAAAGAGCCCATATTGCCTTGTCTTCTCATGTTTATTGAATGCCTGCAGATTCCAGCTTAGTCCAATGCACGTGCACTATTATTATTATTCACATCGTTCGGTCGTGCAAGTGAAAGGCAATTATGATGATATATGATGGACTGGCTGAGATGAGAAAAGCTAGTATGAACTCGACCTCTTTTGTTTTTGTAAATATGATTAGTTCATCGTTCCTGATTCAGCCTATTATGAATAAACATGTTTGCAATGACAATTAGAGATCATAGTTTCTTGTGCCATGCTTGATTAGCTATGAGTTATAATGGTTTACCTTGCGTGCCAACATGCTATTGAGATAGTTATGATGTGGTATGATAGGGTGGTATCCTCCTATGAATGATTTAAGTGACTTGACTTGGCGCATGTTCATGCATGTAGTTGAAACAAAATCAACATAGACTTCATGATATTTATGTTCATGGTGGATTATATCCTACTCATGCTTGCATTCGGTGTTGATTAATTTTAATGCATGTTCATGACTGTTGTCGCTCTCTAGCTGGTCGCTTCCCAGTCTTTTGCTAGCCTTCGCCTGTACTAAGCGGGAATACTGCTTGTGCATCCAATCCCTTAAACCCCAAAGTTATTCCACATGAGTCCACTATACCTACCTATATACGGTATCTACCTGCCGTTCCAAGTAAATTTGTATGTGCCAAAATCTAAACCTTCAAATAAATATCCTGTTTTGTATGGTCGAATAGCTCATGTATCAACTAGGGTTGTCTGTATCTTCCATGTTAGGCGGGTTATACTCAAGACGAGTGGACTCCGCTCCTCACTCACGAGATAAATGGCTGGTCACCGGGATGCCCAGTCCCATGCTTTATGCAAACTAAATCAAAATAATTGCAAACAAAACTCCCCCTGGGACTCTTGTTAGTTGGAGGCACTCGTTGTTTCGAGCAAGCCATGGATTGATGCTTGTTGGTCGAAGGGGGAGTATAAACTTTACCATTCTGTTTGGGAACCGCCTATAATGTGTGTATCATGGAAGATATCGCCATCTCTTGGTTGTTATGTTGACAATGAAAGTATACCGCTCAAAATATTATTCACCTCTATTTCAAAACCGAGCTCTGGCACCTCTACAGATCCCTGCTTCCTTCTGCGAAGGGCCTATCTATTTACTTTTTTGCTGAGTCATCATCCTCTAATTAAAAAGCACCAGTTGGAGAGCACCGTTGTAATTTGCATTCATTATTGTTAATTTACATTGAGTATGACTTGACTGGATCTCTTTTACCATGAATTACAATGTCTAGTCAGTCCTTGGTCTTTAAAGGTGCTCTGCATTTATGTTTTGTGGTCTCAGAAAGGGCTAGCGAGATACGACCTTGTTATATCATATTATGATTGTTTTGAGAAAGTGTTGTCACCCGAGATTTATTATTATTGCTCGCTAGTTGATTATGCTATTGATATGAGTAAACTCGAGACCTATGCGTTATTGCGAATGTGGTTAGTTATAATCTTTGTTGAAAACTTGAATGCTGGCTTTACATATTTACAACAACAAGAGCAAACAGAGTTTTTAAAAGTTTTTCTTTATCACTTTCAGTTTATCAACTGAATTGCTTGAGGACAAGCAAAAGTTTAAGCTTGGGGGAGTTGATACGTCTCTGTCGTATCTACTTCTCCAAACACTTTTGCCCTTGTTTTGGACTCTAACGTGCATGATTTGAATGGAACTAACCCAGACTGACGTTGTTTTTAGCAGAATTACCATGGTGTTATTTATGTGCAGAAACAAACGTTCTTGGAATGACCTGAAACTTCACGGAGCAACTTTTCAGAAAATATGAAAAATACCTGCAAAAGATGATGGCCAGGGGGCCCACCACTTGTCCACGAGGGTGGGGGGCGCGCCCCCTACCTCGTGGGCCCCCTGTTGCCTCTCCGACTCCAAATCCAACTCCATATATTGTGTTTCGGGGAGAAAAAAATCAGAGAGAAGAAATCATCACGTTTTACGATACAGAGCCGCCGCCAAGCCCTAAAACCTCTCGGGAGGGCTGATCTGGAGTCCATTCGGGGCTCCAGAGAGAGGAATCCGTCGCCATCGTCATCATCAACCATCCTCCATCACCAATTTCATGATGCTCACCGCCGTGCGTGAGTAATTCCATCATAGGCTTGCCGGACGGTGATGGGTTGGATGGGATCTATCATGTAATCGAGTTAGTTTTGTTAGGGTTTGATCCCTAGTGTCCACTATGTTCTGCGATTGATGTTGCTATGACTTTGCTATGCTTAATGCTTGTCACTAGGGCCCGAGTGCCATGATTTCAGGTCTGAACCTATTATGTTTTCATCAATATATGAGTGTTCTTGATCCTATCTTGCAAGACTATAGTCACCTATTATGTGTTATGATCCGTTAATCCCAAAGTGACAATAATCAGGATACTTACCGGTGATGACTGTAGTTTGAGGAGTTAATGTATTCACTATGTGTTAATGCTTTGTTCCGGTTCTCTATTAAAAGGAGGCCTTAATATCCCTTAGTTTCCGTAAGGACCCCGCTGCCACGGGAGGGTAGGACAAAAGATGTCATGCAAGTTCTTTTCCATAAGCTCGTATGACTATATTCGGAATACATGCCTACATTACATTGACGAACTGGAGCTAGTTCTGTGTCACCCTAGGTTATGACTATTACATGATGAACCGCATCCGGCATAATTCTCCATCACCGATCCATTGCCTACGAGCTTTCCATATATTGTTCTCCGCTTATTTACTTTTCTGTTGCTATTGCTAAAATCACTACAAAATACCAAAAACATTAATTTTACTACTGTTACCTTTTGCTACCGTTATCACTACTACCATATTACTTTGCTACTAAACACTTTGTTGAAGATATTAAGTTTCCAGGTGTGGTTCAATTGACAACTCAGCTACTAATACTTGAGAATATTCTTTGGCTCCCCTTGTGTCGAATCAATAAATTTGGGTTGAATACTTTACCCTCGAAAATTGTTGCGATCCCCTATACTTGTGGGTTATCACATACCAAAACACATAAATGGAGAAAATAGAATAGGAAAAACATGTACATCCATAATTGAAAGATACACTTCAGTATTACGAAACTAAAAAACCAACAAAAAAGCTTATAGTTTCACTGATGTAAATTCAGTTCAGATTCATGTTACACCTCCTCCCTTCCGCTCAGATGCACATTTGGTACTCGTATTCTTACTTGTGGTGTATCCATACAAAAAGAGAAAGAATGAAGAAGAGACACATACCATCATGCCCAAATGGACATCTATCCTCGTGAGGCGGTGAATGAAAGGCAAAGCTATGAATCCATCATTGAGAGTAAGCAGGCCTTGGAGATACAAGTCCTCAACCTCATTCAGTTGAAGCCCCCTAGTGCGAATGATGCCTTCATCATCGTCGCTGGAAGCTTCTCCATTTCATCATCTTCATCTGAAGCTTCCATGGCATCATCCTCATACATAGACTGCTCATCTCCAGATCCGTTGCCAATCTAGATCATGCAAACAACTACCCTAGGGGAGGCTCATCCAAGTAGGACAACACCAAGTGACCCTTCCTTGGTTTGTTGTTTGCATAAAACTTCCTGCAACCTCTCCCATACATTGTTCTCTGTGTGCAACCCGTGTGACACTTTATAGTGTACGTCCGTTTGTTTGCCACAAACATCACCTCTTCTCCAGTAATGTGTTGAAACGGATCCTTTAATTGCATGGCACAACCTATTTGGGTCGAACACAAAAATAAAAAATAAATTCAGGAGTGGTATCATGACAAAAAACTAAATAAAAGAAACAAAGGATCAAGAAAATGGAAGATACAAAAACAATTAAAACAGAAACTCTTGAGTTACCCATGTGTTCTTAAAGTCCTGCCATACAAACATGCTGAAACCGCTTCCCTCAAACAGACTCCACAAACCATCTCCTGTGCACATAAAAGGAAGAAAATAAATAAATGGGTAACTCACTAACAACACACTACATAAAAAGTAAGAAAATGGATTCAGAAAAGCATAATAAAAAAGAACGATTTCGAAACATCTAGAGAATTTATTTTGCTATTTTTATCTCAATATTCATGCAGCTTTATGACTGTGTGAACAAAGACCCTGCTTACCAGATGCTAAACCCCATTTATTTACACAACAAAAAGTACTATTGCTATCCCTAATTAATCTAATGCAGCAGTGGTGACAAACTACCAGGGGCATGTGCCATCAAATTTCCCTACTGTGTTAACACTCAGCAGAAAACAACAACATATCAGCTTGTCAAAAAAGAATGACTTGCAGAGGTTATATCCTAACAAAAAGGTTAACTTAGGCAGCCTAAACACATGCTCCTGCTATATAGAGGGGGTAAAACACACTCTTTGTTTAATCTCTGTGCAGGACATGTGTAGGTAGAGTGCTTGTTTACATCAGCACAAAGCAAAAAATAAAAAATAAAAACTTGTATCTCCTTGGTTTAACATGGCTTATTTAATTTTTGTTATCCTGCAAAGAAATTGCACCTGTTTTACTAAGTGTCACAAAGTCATACTATAAGATTATCAGTGCAGGGTAGTACTTTTTCTCAAATGCTAGACCAGACCTTCTCAGCTAAAATCCTAAGGAACTTCTCTAAGTACCTACAAGCATAAAAATTAGTAGTACCGGTAGTACTACTTCCAGTCAGTCCAAGGAGAAACTTCATGTCAGTCTCCTAGAGCTACTGGACTTTAGTACTACTACTAGTTGTAAAAAAGATTTACTGGAGAGTACCAAACTAGTAAATGGGTTCAGTGAAAAACTGAAAAAAAATATTCAACATACTACTTGAAAAGGGGGCAAGACAAAACAATCAACATGCCACTGCTAGTAAAATGGGTTCCGTAAAAAGCATACTCTTCTTTCCCTGAGAATGATTTCAACATTCTACTGAGTCGCATGGGTTCAATAATATATCATACTACTAGTAAAAAAAATGGGTTTAGTAATCATACCCACCCCACAAAATCTATAGTATAAAAACCAAAAACAAAACCAAGAAACATTTAGAGTGCCACTAAAAACTGTATTCAACATCTGTCCATGAAAAAAATGAATCTACATTATATGGATGCATGCATACCTACATACCAATAAAATCGAACAACGTTCTTGAAACACAAACACAAATGAAATCAAAATAAGAAGGGCTAAACTCTAGGGCGATTCTCTGCTTGAAACTACTAATCAGTACTTGATCCAGACAAATCGGAACCCACAAAAACAATCCCCCTCTTCAGATCTATGGTATAGCGCCAAGGAAAAATAACAAACAAGTTAGGGATAACTCACTCCACCAGGAGCACCGCTCATCCTCTCTCACTAGGAGTGCAGTAGCACGCCGATCTATCCGTCCAAAGAAATCCTGCAGCTCGGAGACTCTTTTTCCTCTATGGAGTTCTTTGGATTCGAGAGAGGGGAATGGAGAGAGACGAAGTGGAGTGTCAGTAATTGTGAGTTCCCCTCCTCTTGTTGACCACAGGTGGTTGCTCCCCCTTGCGTCTCCGTAGTAAATGTAAAAAAAAGAGGCCCCAAAAAACAATACAGAACAAACAAACAAAAACCATCTAAACGGTTGTCCCACTCAAAAAAGAGAAACATTCGGCCCCTCCCCCCAGCAAGGGACGATGACCCAACGAAAAAACAGAAAAAGGAAACGGGCTGGGCCGCGCCTTAGACAGGCCAAAACAAGGCGAAAACACCCCAACAGAATCTACAGGCAAACAAAGATCGAACGGCTGACTCGTCGACTGAGATTTTGTAGCTCCGTAATCGAAAATATTGTCGACAAATGGTCGTGCTCACATTTTTTAATCCAGTTGGTAAATACTCCCTCCGTCCCACAATGTAAGATCGTTTTTCAAACATAGATTGAATAATAATAATATATTGTGGAACGGAGGGAGTAATTACTTGTGCATACCAAATTTAATTTGAGCATGAGGATTGGAGAACGTTTCTCTTCCGGGATCTGAATTAAGAGATAATTCAGTAGTTGGAAATCATCATATGAATGCTCGGCTATACTATGTCTCCACAAACGGCAGTTTAATTAGCACAAGAGTTTTGAATGAAGTGTACTAGGAGTCTAGGGTCTTATATTTTAACTCGTGTATATCTTTTTTCTACACCGGCTGTTGTATATTTTGAAAGGTTTGCACTCGTTGTTGAAAGAGAAAAGGATGGGTGGCTTAATATGTCTAGTTTTACCTGAAAGGGACTTTTACCAGTATGACTAGGATTGATATGGACAGTTAAACTTCTCACATATTTTCCTGTTAGGTGCGAAAAGCAATTAAGTTCAGAACACCGGTCTCCACCTGAATTGTCGGGCATTAACAAGTACTAATTCCAATCTTACTATTTTCTAAGTTAGCTACCAGTTTGAAAATTTCATAGCAGCTTTAAGAAGGCATAGAGAAAACTAGAGCAAGCTACAAGATAGAAATCTGCTGTATGTTGTGCAATTTCCCGAACAATTGCAATGAAATGATCAAGGAAAGAGCAAGCTGTCACGTTGTCCCTCCACAAACAATCAACAAAGTATATGGTCTGATCAGCTGTATAAATCTGCAATCGTTTTTTGAATGGAGTGAAATGAGAGGAACTTTATGACAAGTATTCCAACATGACTATATGCTTTTAGCACTAACTAGGCCCTATCAAAAGAATCTGAACAGTTCCCCGAAAAAGGACTCAAAGGTTTAGTTCTCACTTCTTACTGGACTCAAAATACCAGCACCCTGGTTCTCACTGGATTCAAAGGTTCAGTTCTCACAAACCACTAGTACTGCCTTGCTGATTTTACTAGACTTGTGACTACAGCATTGTTTGCTTCTATAAAACCAGTTAGTCAAGAATAATATCATTCAACCACTGAGCCATCACATAAACAAGGTTGTTTTCTGAAAACTGACACTACATAGGCAATTCACACATCAGAAGTTCAGAGAACAGCCACTGGAAGCTCTCAACTTTCTCATAACGCATCAAGACACTAGCTAGGATTATGCTCTAGAAGTGATTGTTCACACCAACGAATGACCCAAAGGACGTGTCATACAAATTAGTCTGATACATTGTGTCAGTATGTGATGACATCACCAAAGAATTTGTACTGCAGCTTGTTGTTTCCATTTGCCCACATAAGGTTCTTGATTCTACATTCCTCATCCCCTTAGACTCAGTAGGTGAACTCTGGGCCGTTGCGCTACATCTCTTTAAACACAGCAAGGGTCTTGTTCACATCAACAACAGCCTGGTCTCGACTTATCCGGCCACACAGATTCCAGAGTAGACCTCTTTGTGAAAGGTACATTATGAGATGAACCGAAGAAGCTGCCAACTATGTTGTACAGCTTGTTGAGCTTCACATTGTTTCCCCTAAGCCGCTTCACCAAATCTTTTGTGCCTTTTCACCGCAAGTAAGGGACAATAAAAGATGTGGCTTGATCGGTGCTTAGTGATGAACCATCAATTGTGAGCAACTCTAAAGAAGTCTGATCATTGAAGGGCACTCGCGCTAGCAAAACCAGCTATTCTGCTGCTCAGACTTTCCCTGCAAATGAAATCTATCTTTTGTTCAGCTTAGAAGTAAAATTTAGTGCAAGCAATAAAAAAACTTTGATTTTGTGATTTTTTGGTTTCAATTGCTAACCGACTATCCAGACACTTTGCCCGCTCTCGATGTTCAGATGTCTCTTGCCATATCTCATACCAAATCCAAGCTCCAGGAATACAGGTTAGAAAAACCATAGGATTCCCCAGGGAGTCAAAACTCATCCCAATCTCTGGTTTCACAACATTGTCCGATGGTTTATCAGCATACCTCCGGATTGTTTCTTCCAGTAGAGTGACTCTACCAGGGCAGGGTACCCTATGTGGAGGTGCACAACCAACTCTCAACCTGAAATCATATACAAATGTTTTAGATGCTGCATTTGTCTTTCATATACAACGGTATATCGGTCAATCATGATTGCAATCTATGCTAATTGTACACATGGATTATCACAAAAATAATTAGGAGTACAACCAGCTGACACAAGTAATCATTGGCTAGTACATCCATTGACATACACAGAAAATATGCGACATTACTTGCAAAAGTCAAAACCATCCTGTCAGAAGGAACACTAATTTCATTTTTACCTTCTGGTCCACCCCGGCGCCTCTGGGTTCACCTTCCTTGTCGATTTCACGGACTGGGTTGGTGACTCTTTCTTCTTGCCGCCGGGCTCAGCAGGGCCTCAGGGAGTCCTGGATTAGGGGGTCTCCGGATAGCCGGACTGTATCCTTTGGCCGGACTGTTGGAGTATGAAGATACGAGATTGAAGACTTCGTCCCGTGTCCGGATGGGACTCTACTTGGCGTGGAATGCAAGCTAGGAAATACGGATATGTATATCTCTTCCTTTGTAACCAACCTTGTGTAACCCTAGCCCCCTCCGGTGTCTATATAAACTGAAGGGTTTAGTCCGTAGGACAACATACAATAATACCATAGGCTAGCTTCTAGGGTTTAGCCTGTTTGATCTCGTGGTAGATCAACTCTTGTAATACTCATATCATCAAGAACAATCAAGCAGGACATAGGGTATTATCTCCATTAAGAGGGCCCGAACCTGGGTAAACATCGTGTCCCCTGCCTCCTGTAACCATCCGCCTTAAACGCACAGTTCGGGACCCCCTACCCGAGATCCACCGGTTTTGACACCGACATTGGTGCTTTCATTGAGAGTTCCACTATGTCGTCACCATAAGGCTTGATGGCTCCTTCGATCATCGCTAGCGATGTGGTCCACGGTAAGGCTTACCTCCCCGGACAGATCTTCGTATTCAGCAGCCTCACACTGCAGGCCAATTCACTTGGCCATTTGGAGCAGATAAAGAGCTACGCCCCTGGCCATCAGGTCAGATTTGGAAACTTGAACTACACGGCCGACATCCTCGGAGACTTGATCTTCAATGAATTCAATCCCATGTCGGACGTGCCGCACAATCGCGATGAGTATGACGTAACTCTGTCGTCGGACAATGTTCCGGAGATCGCATCCGCAACTACTCCGGCCATCAATCCGGAGCAAGTCGCGCCATCCGAGAGCCGAGGGATGGACCCTGCCATGGAGGCCGCACTCTCAGTGGCGATAGAGCCGGATACTGACTTCACCCCTTTCGAGAGCCATGTCGCCGAACCACTGGATTCATCTCCGGCCATGGACTCTGAGCCGCTCACATCCGTGCCCGTCGAATCCGACTGGGTGCCGATCATGGAGTTCTCCTCCGCGGATATTTTTCAGCACTCGCCTTTCGGAGATGTGCTAAATTCATTAAGGTCTCTCTCCCTGTCAGGAGAACCTTGGCCGAACTATGTCCGGCTAGAATGGGATGCGGACGATGAAGAAATTCACTGCCCACCTACCACCCACTTAGTAGCCACTGTTGACGACTTAACCGACATGCTCGACTTCGACTCTGAAGACATCAACGGTATGGATGACGATGCAGGAGACGAACCGGAACCACCGCCCACAGGGCGCTGGACCGCTACTTCATCACATGACGTATACATGGTGGATGCACCTAGAGAGGGCAATGGCGAAGAGACAGCGGAGGATGCACCCTCCAAGCAACCCAAGCGCTGACGTCAGCAGCGCCGCTCTAAGTCCCGCCATAGCAAAAACAGCGAGAATAATAGTCCATGCGACTCTGGAAGAAACGACAACTGCACCACCCCAGTGGCAGAACACGATCATGATGCAAACTGCAAACATAGTACGGATCCGACGTCCGAACACGATGATGCCAAAGATAAGCCTCATCAATTCCCGTCTAGGGAAGAAAACAGTCCGGACGAAGATGCACGCATCATCCCGGAAACACACTTGGAGCAAGAGGACCTCCGCAAAAGGCTTATTGCCACAGCGAGGAGCCTGAAGAAATAGAAGCAAAGGCTCAAGGTCACACAAGATATGCTCAACAATAAGTGGAACAAAGTAACAAAGTATGGTGGAAGTTACCATAAAAATAGCTATCCAAAGCGCAAGCTATTACCGGAATTCGACGATGAGGCCTTAGAGCCCATACAGCCGAAAAGTGATACCACCAACCGGCCGGATCCACCACCCTATGAACGCGATAGAGCGGCTAACAAAGTCGCGCATAAGTCAACACACGATCCACGTGAGAACTTGCGTCAGAAAATCCGGTGCGACCAGATCTATATATGGATCTAGGAAGCGCGCTACGGTACACAACCAACACCGAATACTACAACCGTCTGAACCCCATGGCGCATCCCAATACAGGGGTGCCGCACACCCCTTATGTTTCACTGATGTGAGGTGCTGGATGACGAATTCCTGGAGGGATTCAAACCGGTGAACATAGAGGCGTACGACGGAACTACAGACTCTGGAGTCTGCTTAGAGGACTTCATCCTCCATATTCATATGGCTCGTGGAGACGATCTCCATGCCATTAAATACTTGCCCCTCAAGCTTAAAGGGCCAGCTCGGCACTGGCTGAAAAGCCTCCGCGAAAACTCAATTGGAAGTTGGGAGGAGCTCGAGGACGCTTTTTAGGCCAATTTTCAAGGGACTTATGTCCGACCTCCAGATGCAGACGATTTAAGTCATATAATCCAACAGTCCGGAGAGTCCGCCTAAAATCTTTGGAACAGGTTCCTCACCAAGAACCAAATAGTCGACTGTCCGAACCCGAAGCCTTAGCAGCTTTTAAACACAGCATCCGAGACGAATGGCTCGCCAGACGCCTTGGTTAAGAAAAACCGAGAACAATGGCAGCCCTAACAAGCCTCATGACCCGCTTTTGCGCGGGCGAGGACAACTGGTTGGCCCGTAGTAGCACCAGCGACCCAAGCACATCCGAAGTCAGGGATGGCAATGGTAAACCATGACGCAACAGAAACAAGCATCAAAATAAAGAAGGTAGCCCAGATAACACTGCGGTAAACACCGGATTCAGGGGCTCCCGACCAGGTCAGCAGAAAAAGCCTTTCAAAGGCAACAGAGAAGGACAATCTGGCCTAAACAAAATTCTTGACAAACCCTGTCAGATTCATGGCACCCCAGACAAACCTGCAAATCATATCCATAGAGAATGTTGGGTCTTCAAGCAGGCCAGTAAGCTAAATGCCGAACACAAAGGGGAAGAGACACCAAGTGAAGACGAGGATGAACCTCGCCAGCAAAACGCCAGAGGACAGAAAAAGTTCCCACCAGAGGTTAAAACAGTAAACGTGATCCAAGTGACAGAGAGGAGAAGAAATCATGCACTTCGATGCACACGCGCCATAGAGCCCGTCACCCCTAGGTTCAACCCCTAGATGGCCTGCCCGATCACTTTTGATCATAGGGATCACGAGACAAATATCCGGCACGAAGGACTGACGGCCTTGGTGTTAGACCCAATAATAAATGGGTACCATTTCACACGAGTCCTCATGGACGGCGGCAGTGATCTAAATCTGATATATCAGGACACAGTCCACAAAATGGGGATAGACCTGTCCCGCATTGACCTCCATCAACAATGGCTCTCCTCCACCTCTCCTCTCCCTCCCACCTCCCACCCTTCCACCCGACCTCCATCAACAATGGCGGCCTCTAGACCTAGGAATCATGGATGGTCTTCTCCATTGGGACTTTGCTCCGGGCCTAGCCCTTGCAAATCAGGTGAGGCACAGGTTTGGCACGACAGTCCATTTTTCCCCTTCCCAAGGATCTAGGGAATTCTTTCTGGTGGTCACTTTCTCCTCAGCATCCTTTCCTCTCTCGGTGGAATCTGTTGGTATTGCCTTGCAATGTTGTCTTGGGGGTTTAAGCTCTGGATTCCATGTTACCAAGATCAAGGATTGTACCTTTCATTTTTCTGTTGCAAGCAACAAAGTTGGACATTTCATATATGGTTTGAAAGACCGAGTTTGGACAAACTTTGTTTTTCACTTTCATCTTTTTAATGGCCGATATGCCAGAGCTCCCGTCTCGGCCTCCTCCTGGCATATGGATCAAGAAATTTTGGACATCTCTTCTCGATCTCCTGTTGCGATCAAGTCCAACCTTATATCAAGGACGATGATAGGTTCACCAGGAATCCAGTCTGCTCAGGTCCTTGGCAAATTCAACATTGTTCCAATTGACAATATGGTCTTCTCAAACAAGAATTCTTGCGAAGCTTCATCTTCTGGCCAAATGCTTCATAATTTGAATTTGGACGATCCCATGATTCAGCAGCGTAATTTGCCTACATCACCAGCTTTGGGTTCAAATATTCAATTAATGCAGCATTTTCTCCGACAAGAGAAATTGATGGGCAGTCAGCCCGCGGATTTTATTCTCTTAGGCAGCTTTAAATGCTTACTTAATGTCCAATATCCACCGCTGCCCCAGTGTTTTCTTTCCTCTGCGTTCAAATATGCGCCTCCGCATGAGTTCTGGCCTCCAACACTTCGCAATCAACACAAGGCCGATCTGGCCCAAGCCCACTACTCCTTGGAGGATATTACCAAACTTAACACCCAATGGGCCTCACTCTGCTCCAAGTGTCTGCAATGGGGTCACAAAAAACCTAGTTGCCTTGCACGCCTCATTTGTATTAATTGCTCAGCGCCTGACCACAAGGCAATCAATTGCCCCAAATCTGCTTCAAATATGCATACTTTTGACCAGGTTGGCACTGGCCTAGGGAAGCAAATCACCTCCAACGCCAGTCCCGCAGCTCTGCCCCCACTTCCTTTTAATCGGCACAAGCGAAGCACCATCCGATGTCAATCATGTGGTTTCTATGGACATGTGGCGTGGCAATGTTTCGAGCGAAAGAAAGCGCAAAATTGGAAATGGATTCCTAAATCCACTCGACCTACCGATTCTGCCCCTCACGCTCCACCTTCCACCTCGATTGCCCAAACGTCTCGTCCTAGTTTGCAGAGCACCTCCCCTGCCACCTATGCCATCACTCTGCCTCACTCGCCATTGACGCCTCCACCCACATCGCCCTCCGCCATGGCAAAATACCCGCTCAACCCCGTCCCCTTCCTGCCGCCTAGGTTTGAAGTGGAGCCTGGACCTGCGGACCGTCTAGTCAGGTCAGGGATGGTGGTCGGGCCGATTGCGCCACTCAACCACGACTACTTGGCGATTGCGGAAGCAAGTGCGTATGTTCCTCTGCATCGCCGGGCTGCCGTTCGAACTGCGATTGAAGGTTTTCTGCATGAAGCACATCTTTTTACCACTAAAACTAGTGATCATCCTCTGGGTGTTGGGATCTTTGGTTTTGCAAACTCATTCTTGAGGGATACGGCTGTCAACACCCTGTTAGAGCTAGAGGAGGAGGATTTGCTTATCACTTTTGTGCCTCGTAATGAAGCACTCAATAGACACACCACCTCATTTGGTCCAGAGATTTGGTTGATGTTTTTTGGTTTTCCCTATGATTACCAAACAGATTACTAGATCACTAAGGCTTTAGGGGGTTATGGTTCTCTGGTGTACTGGTACAATCCACGCCAAGATAGGAGATATATGCTCATCAAGGCTCGTGTGATCCGCCTGAATCTTATGCCCAAGAGCTTTGTTGTCTGGCAGCTTGGAGGTGTGAGAGACTGCTGGACGGTCCAGGTTACAATCTTGAGAAGCAATGACTGGAATGGGCTGTTACCTGAAGTGCTGCCTCCTAATGAAGAACCTCCTCCTGCGGATGGCAATCCACACCCGCAGTTCGGGCCTGAACTCACTGCTGAACAACTTTATCAGTAGCAAGTTCATAATTGGTTGGTACAAAATGCTGCCCCAATCACCCTGTTCATCACAACAATGCAGAAGCTCCCAATCAAGGGTGGGCTCCTTGGCCTCAACCTCCAGATCCTCCTATGCCACCTCATCTAATGAACTATCAGGCTTGGCTGGCTTCTCAGGGTTTAACTGTTATGCATGGAGTGGTTCCTAACAACAATATTACTGACGATCCTATGCAAGCTTGGCATGAGGCTGTTACTGCCTCTTCTGAATATACTTCCTCTGAAGACTCTGTTGCCACTGAATCAGATTTGATTGTTCTGCCAGTGACCCCTCCAGGATCTAATGGTGCTGCTCTGGTGACCCCAACTGCTGTTGCTGACGTGGTTACCATCTCTGTAGACATCCATGACCAAGGTATGCGTTTTGGTTTATCTTCTCAAGGTGATTCCCTCTTAGAAATCCTTCTGTCCAATCCTATACCCCGATAGCAACTCAACACTGCACTTTTCAATGCTATCCGTCCTCTGCTTGCTACAAGCGGTCCATGGGCTACTGGTTTTGGGTTCAGACACGATGTTATGCACTTTGAAGTTCAGGTGGCTGCTGGCCCTACAGGCCTCCAATTCACACAGCATAACCTGCTTGCTCCGGTCACTCCTTCAGCTGTGATCATTGAGGAAATTTCTGACAGCCAGCCATCACTTGTTGGACAGTCCAGGCAGGAGACTCAGGGCCCCATGGAAGTTTCTGATGCGCTCTCTGATGCAGTTGAGGGATCTGCTAATGTTATAGTTGAATCCCTTCATTTGAGGTCTGATACGGATGCTGATCCACATCTCACGGACCTGGCTGCATATCACTCTGAAACTCAGTCCGGTCTGCTTCAGATTGCGACAGGTGCCATCTCTGAACCTGCAATCAGTGCGGTTGGTTCCTCAGCTCGTAAACGCAAAGGAAAAGTACTAGCTCCCATTGACACTTCCACTCTCTGTCGCAGCAACCGTACTAACAAATATGATGGATTTCGCACCACCTCTCTGTCTGAAGCCAAGGCCTCCAAATCCAAGGTGAAACCGCGCACTGTTCCTTTAGCCGCCTCCATTGGCTCCGCTGCTGCTGCTTCAACTCAGATGCTCACTAAAGAAATCCCTCCTCCAACCGACATTGCCGCAATGCAAGCCATTGGCACAAATTATGTGCCATCCCAGAGAAGGAGCTCACGATTGCTGCTTTCACTGAAGACCCGGCGGGGACTTCTTCATCAACCTAAACTTGATTCCTCGCTTTACTTCTTCGTTTAATGGTTCTTTTGCAGTCATGGAACGTCCTATGTTGGAATATTCGTGGTCTTAATGCGGACAAAAAACGCTTAGCTCTCTCTAATGCGATCCAATCTAGTGAATGTGCAATTATCTGTCTTCAAGAAACTAAAATGCAGACGTTTGATGCTACCACTCTCAAGTTGCTCTACCCCTAAATGCTTTGATAGATTTGCGTATATCCCGTCCGTTGGAGCATCGGGGGGAATTGTTACGATCTGGAATAGCGCTCTTTTCACTGGTACGGTAACTTTTGAGGAACAATTTGCGTTAGGCATCGACTTCACTTCCACCCAAAATGCGCATAATTGGACGTTGGTTAACATCGATGGCCCGTGTCAAGGGGAGCAGCGCAATACATACACTAAATGGCTGTTTGACCTTTCAATCCCACCGTCTAAAGATTGGCTTCTGCTTGGGGACTTCAACTTCATTTGATTACCTGAAAATCATAATCTGCCAGGAGGAAACACTCAGGATATGTTTACTTTCAACGACTTCATCCGTGAGCAAGATTTAACTGAACTTCCCATTAAAGGTCGTGCTTACACTTGGTCTAATATGCAGCTCAACCCTCTGCTTGAACAACTCGACTGGTTTTTCACCTCGCTCAATTGGACGACATCTTTTCCTAATACCCTGGTAAACCCTTTGGGCCGCCCAGTCTCTGACCATATACCCTGCTCTGTGGTCATTCAATCCAAAATCCCCAAGAGTAAGATCTTCAGGTTTGAAACCTACTGGATTGCACACCCAGGCTTCATGCAGGTTGTTGAGGAAGCTTGGAATAAGCCCCTAAAATTAGGCAAAGACAAAAATGCCGCTTCCATTCTCTGTCAAAAGCTGAAAGCTGTCCGCTATGCCCTATCCCACTGGAGCAAAAAGATCTCCCGCCTAAAAATTGCCATTAGAAATTCAAATAAAACCCTTCTTGAGCTTGATGGTATTGAAGAGCGACGTGCACTTTCGATCCCTGAACGTAACTTCAGAAACATTCTCAAAAAGAACCTCCTAAGACTTCTTAGCTACCAAAAGGAGTACTGGAAGAAAAGATGCACAATCCGTTGGATCAAGTTTGGCGATGAAAACTCAAAAAAAATTCAAGCTGTTGCTACGGAAAGATTCAGAAGAAATTGCATTGCTACCCTAAAAACTGAAAATGGGTATGTCGTGGAGGATCATGCAGGCAAAGAAGCTATTTTGTTCCAAGCCTTCAAACAAAGGTTGGGTTCATGCTTGAAACCAAACATGAAGTTTAACCTCTCGTCTTTGCTCCGACAACAAGTTGATTTCGATAGCCTCACTACCCCATTCACACAGGATGAAATTGATGCTGTGGTTAAGGAGATGCCCCCGGACAAAGCACCGGGCCCGGATGGTTTTAATGGAGCCTTTCTGAAAGCATGTTGGCCTATCATTAAAAATGACTTCTACAATTTGTGCAATGAATTTCATAGAGGAGATTTGAATCTTGAATGCTTAAACTATGGATATATCACCTTGATCCCAAAGAACTCCTCACAAGAGACGGTCAATGACTTCCGCCCGATCACTTTGTTAAATTGTTGTGTTAAATTGATGACAAAACTGCTGGTCAATCGTCTTCAAAAAATCATCTTGCAGATCGTCCACCGTAATCAGTACGGGTTCTTACATGGTCGATCCATACATGACTGTTTGGCGTGGGCTTTCGAATACATACACCAGTGTCAAGCCTCGCAAAATGAGATTATCCTGCTGAAGTTAGATTTTGCCAAAGCCTTTGACACTATCCAACACTCTGCTATGCTCCACATTATGAAAAAGGTGGCTTTCAATGACAAATGGCTCCAATGGATACAAAGTCTCTTCACTTCTGGAAAATCTTCAGTCCTACTCATTGGTACTCCAGGAAAATCTTTCCAATGCAAATGTGGTGTATGACAAGGTGACCCCCTCTCGCCTCTGATTTTTGTTATAGCTGCGGACCTCCTCCAGTCTGCAATTAACGAGGCACTTAGAAATAATCTCCTGGACTTACCTATCCGACGCAACACTAACGGGGACTACCCCGTTATCCAATACGCGGATGACACGCTCATCATCCTGCCAGCCTGCACCCGCCAACTTACCAAGGTTAAGGAAATTCTGGAGGATTATGCCACGTTAGTAGGGCTCAAGATTAACTTCCATAAGTCCACACTAGTGCCAATTAACACGCCTCCTGACAAATGCAAAGAACTGGCTGATCTGTTAGGATGCACTGTGGGGTCCATGCCGTTCACGTACCTTGGCCTGCCCCTAGGCACCACTCGTCCGACCGTACAAGATCTGGCTCCTCTTGTTTGCAAAGCAGAAAGAAACATTACGGCTGCTATTTCTCTAATGTCGTACACGGGGAAACTTGCTCTAATGAATTCGATGATAACCTCCCTTATCATGTTCATAATGGGCACCATTCGTCTCCCACCAAAAATTGTTGCTCAACTTGACAAGATCAGAATACATTGCCTATGGCAAAAACGGACCGATGATGGAGTTAAGAGCAACTCTCTTGCTGCTTGGAACATGGTCTGCATGCCCAAGAAAAATGGTGGACTGGGTGTTGTTAACCTCAGAATACAGAATGATGCCTTGCTGCTTAAATTTCTCCACAAGTTTTATAACATGCATGATATCCCTTGGGTCCATCTAATCTGGGAATCTTACTATGGCGACACCATTCTACATACTCATGACTCATGTGGCTCCTTCTGGTGGAAGGACTTAACCCATCTAATGCCCACATATCGCGGTGTGACACGTATAAAAATTGGGAATGGATCTTCTGCACTGTTCTGGAAAGATAATTGGAGCCAGTCCATATATGCTGATAGTTTCCCCAGGGCTTATTCATATACTATTTTGGAAGACATCTCGGTCAAACAACTCCTGACGTCCACCAATCTGCATGAAACCTTTCAACTCCCACTCTCTACTCAAGCCCGTGATGAGCTACGATCCATCCAAACTGAAGTAGCCGAAACCACTCTTACGGAAGACCATGTCACCTGGCAATGCATATGGGGTGACCAAACTTTCAAAACATCCTCATATTACAAATTCTACTTCAGAGATGTAACTGCCCATGAAGCCTTCGGCTGGTTGTGGAAAGCAAAATGTACTCCCAAGCTTAATACATTCGGGTGGCTTCTACTTGTTGATCGTCTCAACACCAGAAACATGCTCAAGAGGAGACACTACAACATTGGGACAAACATTGACTGCCTCTTATGTGGCCAACACGTCGAAGAAATGGTGGAACATCTATTCTTTCATTGCACATTCAATCAGGAATGCTGACAATATTTTGGTTTCACCTGGACAACGCAGCATGACAGACTTGATATGATCAAACATCAAAAAACCATGCAGCCTAGAAAGATGTGGATGGATATATTTTTGACGTCGGCCTGGAGTCTCTGGAAGGAGCGAAACAACCACCACTTCAGGAAAATCAAGCCTTCAGTCACAACCTAGAAACAGAGGTTTAAGTTGGACTTCTCCAATCTTAGATATAGAGTGAAACCCTCCAAAGAGCATATTGTTACTGCCATACTTGAATCCATACAATAGGTGCTTTGTAAACTAGGGTGCTTTTTAGTGGTGCCATCACCACCCATGTATGTAACATACACATGTAATTATACCCCCTGAGGTTTGGTAATATATGCAGTAGGAACCTTTCCTACTGTCTTCACAGTCAAAAAAAATGGGGATAGACCTGACACAAATAAGCCATAGTAATACTACCTTCAAGGGAGTAATACCAGGCCAAGAGGCCCGCTGTACGGGCTCTCTACTACTAGAGGTGGTATTCGGTTCTCCCGATAACTTCCGAAGCGAAAGGTTAACTTTTCACATTGCCCCATTCTGAAGTGGCTACCAAGCACTACTCGGAAGAACGTCTTTCGCTCGTTTTAACGCAATACCGCATTATGCTTTTCTCAAGCTTAAGATGCCCTGTCCACGTGGAATCATCTCAGTTAGCGGAAATACCGAACGCTTCCCGCGTATGGAAGAGGATGCAGCGGCTCTAGAAGCCACAAACTAGACGACCTCACCAACCAAAAAAATGGCAGGTCGTCAAGACCACGGACACGGTTAGACGAGTCCGGCGTTCCATCACATGTACATGAGACGGGTTCGATGATCAAACCCTCATACATGATACCAGGGGCTTCCCGCGTGTAACCAGGGCCAGCCCAGTTCAATTTGGCTTCTCTTGTATTTTGATAGTTCATTGACAATAACCAATTCTTCTTTTTGGCACGGCAACTTTCACCTAAGTTCTTTCCTTTCGCAGATGACAAACGTGCTATAGCAAATGGGATATAAGTTTCTTTTTTTGTTTTTGTTCTTCACTTATATCTTATACGTATTTCATTGGATTTAACATGACATAGTACTAATTTATTTTTAAATTTGTTTTAGTGTGGCTATTAATTTTTGGATTAAGAATATTTCATTCCCCGGCAAAAATTTGTGATTTTTTTTCAAAATTTTCCACATATTTAGTTAATTTTTTGACCCTGGTACTGACCAGAATATGGCCAACAATTCTAAAAATGGAAAACAGGCAGCAATAAATTCCATATGAATTAGAAAATGAGTAAAAATTATAAAAACAATAGCAAATGGGCTGTACACGCCACAGATTTCGAGGCTAACTTGTTTACGAAAGGCTTTGTCAGTGAACACACGATTCTAGCAGCAGTGACTGTTGGATGTCCATCCAACGGCCGACGTGCTTCTTCAATCTCTGATCTTCCTGCTCCAGCCGCCTAAACTAGCGTCAGCAGGACTGCCTGCTCCCTCCTCTTGTGGCCCGCTGTGATGCCGCGCAGGCTTCCCCGGCCCACCCTACTCCCTCCGCTGGCCTGGCCGCACGCAATCAACTGCCTCCTTATTACGCGAAAAAAATGATTCCTCCCACTGACATCTGGAGCGCACCAGTTGGGAGCCTGACCTGTGGGCCTACTAAGTTGACGCGTACGTAGGGCTTGTCAACTTAGTCAACAAACGATTCTAGCAGCAGTAACCGTTGGATTTGAATCGAACGGTCCTGCTGCTTCTTCAATCGCTGCTCTTCTTGCACCGGCCGCCCAAACCAGTGCCGGGGAGACCGCCTGCTCCTGCCCCCAGTGGCCGGCTGTGCTGCCGTTGAGGCCTCATTGCCCCCTACTACTCCCACCGCTAGCCAGGCCCTGCGGCAACGGCAGCCTCATAGCGCAGCCAAACCAGTGAACCCTCGTACTCCTCTCCGCATGGGCATCCACTGCCGCGTCTTCCCCGGCTCCGCGTCGTCCCATTCCCAGGCCTCGCCGTCGTCCACCGCCTTGGTGCTCTCGGCGCGGCGTGGTCAATGTGGTCAACGACATTCCATCGGAAGAGTAATGTACGTGGAGAGGCTGACAGCTGGCTCCACGGCCACATCCCAGTTTTTTTGTGATTTGCCAAGTAAGTCGCTTTGTCAGGCCTGTTGGGCTGCAAATCTTTCAAGACGAGGAGAGCTTTCATTCAGCAGGCCAAGAAAATGGCCCATCAGTAATGAGAAATGGGCTATACATTTTTAAAACACATCAAACTGGCAATTAGTTTCAAATATCTTTTTTTTCATTTCGGATTTTAAATTACATTAATTTTTATTTGTGGAGAATTTGTTGGTTTTTATATTGATATACATTTATTGTTAAAATCAGTTTGAATGAAAGTCGAAATTTTGGGATTAAAAACAGTTCGGACCGCACCGAAATATGCAAAATTTCGTATATTTTTTTAACTGTGGCCACAATATGGGCTGTAATGCTAACAAAAAGAATATGGGCTCCAAAAAAACCTTAATAATTAGCAAATGGGCTGTAAATTATTAGAAATAATGGCAGATGGGTTGTATGATGTTTTTGATAGATTTGAGGCTTTCCTAAAAAAAGGTTGATGCACAAGCAGTGATTGTTGGATGGCCATCCAACGGCCGTCGTGCTTCTTCAATCTCTGCTCTTCCTGCTCTAGCCGCTCAAACAAGCACCGGCGAGACTGCCTGCTCCCTCCTCCCCGCGGCCGGCTCTGCTGCCGCACAGGCGTCACCGCCCCACCGTACTCCCGTCGCTGGCCTAGCCATCCCTCTACTCACCCACACCTGCTGTTATTCTCTGGCGATGGCAGATGAACCAGTAAACCCTCGTACAGTCGTACTCCCCTCCGCGTGGGAAACAACTGCTGAGTCTTCCCTGCCTCCATGTCGTTCCCTTCCTAGACCTCGCCGTCATCCACCGCCCTGGTGCTCTCGGCGCGGCCTGGTTAACGTGCTCACCGACCGACATGCATCTGAAGGGGGCTGTACGTGGAGAGGCCAACAGCTGGGTCCACGGCCGCATGCAAAGAAATGCCTCCTTATTACGCGCAAAATAATGATTCCTCCACCTGACATCAGGGACCCACCAAAAGGTCCTCTGTATTTCGCGAAAAAAACGTTATCGCCGCTGATAGCTCGGACCCACTAGCTATATCTTCGCATGCAAGGAAGTGCCTCCTTATTACGCACAAAAAAAATGAATACTCCCCCTGTTAGCTGGGACCCAGTACAGTGGCAGGCTGACTTGTGGGCCTACTAAGTTGACGGGGACGGAGGGCTTTGTCAACTTAGTCAATATGCACGATTCTAGCTCCAGTGACCGTACGATGTCCATCCAACGGCCGTAGTGCTTCTTCAACCTCTGGTCTTCTTGCTCCAGCCGCCCAAACCAGCGCCGGTCGTGCCTCGTTCTCCTGCCTCCCGTGGCCGGCTGCGATGCGGCGAAGGCCTCACCGCCCCCTCCTACTCCCACCGCTGGCCAAGCCATCCCTCTACTCACCCACACCCACTGTTATTCTGCGGCCACAGCAGCCTAACGATGCAGCGAACCAGTGAACCCTCGTACTCCTCTATGCGTGGGCATCCACTGCCGCGTCTTCCCTGGCTTCGCGTTGTCCCCTTCCTAGGCCTTGCCGTCGTCCACCGCCTTGGTGCTCTCGGCGTAGCGTGGTCAACTTGGTCAAGGAACGGCTTCCATCGGACGTGGACTATACGTGGAGAGGCTGACAGCTGGTTCCACGGCCGCAACAAGGAAGTGCCTCCTTATTACGTGCAAAATAATTATTCCTCCACCCGACAGCGGGGACCCAATGGACGGGCCATCATATTTTGCAAAAAAAACATTTCCCCCTTGACTGCTAGGACCCACCAGCTACATCTTCGCACGCAAGGAAGTGCCTGACAGTCGGGACCCACCTGGTCGAAGCATACGTAGCGTTGTCATTCTGGTCGCAAATGTGTACGTACATATATACTGGTGGATGTAGAGGCACGCACGTGTCGTAGTAGAGGCACGCACGTAGCATGTACACGTACATATAGCGGCCAGGGTGCAAGAAAGAAAATACGGCCACGTATGTGTACATACGGGCGGGGTCTCAAACGCCTACTCGCGGATGCGTACGGCCAGGGCTCGTGTACATGGCTGGGTCGGAACGGAGAAACATCGTCGTCGTCGTGTTCATGGGGAGGCAACAGAATGCGTCGTGTTCATGGGGAGGCAACGAATGCGTCGTGTTCATGGGGAGGCAACGGAATGCGTTGGTTCATCGGGAGGCAACAGAACGCGTGGGAGCCAACCGCCTGGGTCCTAACGGAATGCGTGGTCATGTTCATCGGGAGGGCTTGGATGGAACAGGCAATGAAAACGAGGCCTGGCGTACCGCAGAACGGAGGAAACGGCCTCGTGTTCGACCGGCCACATTCCTAACGGGATCCTGTTCATCGGGAGGGGTCTGGCGTACCGCAAAACGGAGGAAACGGACCTCCTACGGTCAAAACGGGGGTCCTGTTGATCGGGAGGGGTGTGGCGCACCGCAAAACGGATGAAACGGACGGGTCCTGTTGATCGGGAGGGGTGTGGCGTACCGCAAAACGGACGAAACGGACCTCCTATGGTCGAAACGGGGGTCCTGTTCATCGGGAGGGGTGTGGCATACCGCAAAACGGGACTCCACGAGATACTGTTCATCTCCACCGTCGACCTCCTCCAGCCTCCACGGGCTCCTGTTCATCCAGCCTCCACCGCGCGCTACTCCACCGGCTACTGTTCAACCACCCCTCCACGGCCACCCCTCCATCGTCTACTGTTCATCCAGCCCTCCACACTACGGGGTCCTGTTCAACCACCCCCCACAGGCAACCCTCCATCGTCTGCTGTTCATCCAGCCCTCCACCACACCACGGGGTCCTGTTCATCCAGAGGCAATGCCAC